>NC_058127.1:15669956-16269956 GCF_914725855.1 Thunnus albacares | reverse complement strand
AACATGCAAATCACTGAGCAAAAGATGTGGAAATGTCTATGTTATGTATTACCATGATAATTTTTTTGAGATTATAGTATTTCAGAAGAGCACAGAAACACAGGCAGTGATGATATTTTAATTTAATGGTTTAAATATCTAACAACATTGAGTGCAAAGGGCATACTAATGGCAACATGCTGCAAAATTTGTAATTGATTATTTAATACTTGACTAAGAAGCAGTACTTATGCTCATTTACACATTAACAAATCTACTTTTGAATGTCAAATTTGCCCATATGATGAAACTATCATTAAGGAAATGCTACCAATATTACCATCATACCTTTTTTTTTGAGAGAACATCAAGCCTTCTTTTGAGGCTTTCCTGCTCTGTTCTTGATTCAACAGCCGATTTAACATTCGACCCAGTTTCTGCGAGGTTCTCCACTGGGACACAACCCAGAAGTGTCATACAGCAGAACCAGAATAATAAGGCCCTCACTCTAGAAATGAAAGCAAACGATACCCTGTTAATGCTCAATAGATTAACATACAGGTGCAGCATCTCTCTGTATGGGTGATCTGCTTATTTAAAAAGCACACACAGTCGTCAGCTTGCGTTATTGCAATCGATGCAAATGAAAAATAATAGTAATCCGATACACACATCTCATTTTGAAGGCTAATTATGCACAGCCTGCCCCTTGAATGTTAGTTTGGTATGGAAATGACAGCCAACAATTTTATGCGACCCTTAGGAATGTAATTAGTATTATAATATAATGTAATTAGTCTTACCATTCCATGTAATCGCACAAGGCTTGGAATATCAATAGTTAATATGCAAACTGGATCACAAACAACCTGATTAAATTCTCTAACTTACTTTCAAAGAGCTAGTAGCAGTCTGCCAGTAGGTCTCACAGGGAATTTAATGTTTTTACTGAAGTTAGTGAAGTACATATTGTCTCTGAGGTGAATTTCGGCTGACACAATTACCACGCGTCTAATTATAGGAATACTGATATTGACAGTGTAGTCCTCAGTATGTGTTTAACCTAAAGAAGTCAAGAAATTGAAACATTTAAGGCAATGTTGTACTCCTCTGCCCTTGTGGCTTAAATTGTGTGGTAGCATATTCATAGATTCATAGAGCCTGACCTCCCAAGAAAAACAACAGCATCAGTCATTTCAGCAAATGCACCAGAACAACATTCAAGCGACAAAGCCCTCTAGTGTAGGAATTATGATTCTTGTCCACTGGGAACAAAAGAGGAAGTCAGGTGACTTTATTGTAGAGTGACAAAACCAAAAGAGGGAAGAGTAAATGTGGATGGATGGGTCCACAAAACATCGGACTTTAATACTTATGTGAAAAAACGTTTTTAACAGTGATTTTTAAAGATGTTCTACTAGTCAAGATGTCAGATCAAAAATGCTTCTATGTGTCATTCAAATGGGCAGTTACAAACAACATATTTTGTTGTTTGATTTGGAGGACTTGTAATAAATGGCTAAAAGCTCAGAATTCAATGTTGTGATAGTTACCACAGAAAGACACTGTACTGTAGAGCAGTAATTCCCAACCTTGTTTGACATACCCCCACAGCCCTGTAAGATGAATTCAAGTACTCCAACTCATCAACACCACCCATCATGTTCCAAATGTAATTTGAGTTTGCATGTGCACTACCATTTCAGGTGGCAGAGGTTTTCAACCTTTTTCTCCATTACTTTTAGCTAACTATTTCAACCGTTTATCCATTACTTTTAGCTAACTATTTCAACCATTTATATATTGCTTTTAGCCAAGTATTTCAACCATTTATCCAATACATTTAGCTATTTCAACTATTTATCCATTACTTTTGCTATGTCAACCACTTATCAATTATTTTTAGCTTTTAACTGTTTATCCATTATCTTTAGACGACTATTTTAACTGTTAAGTCATTGGTTTTTGCTATCCATTTTAATTATTTGCATTTATTTTAGCTAAATGTTAGACCTCTCTAGCTAGCTAGCTTGCTAACTAGTCTTTAAAACAGCTGTTTCAATCTTATATATTTTATATATTGTTTTACTATCTTATATTCTGTAATATAATATATAATTATTTCTATGTAAAAATCTTTTTGTCTGACTTAATAACATGATGGGAGAATATTTCTTCTCAGTTATTTATTACTCATCTTGATGTGCAAATCATCCTGATGTGCATGAGGCATAATGAGGCTAATAAATCCTCTTAAAGCTTGTTGTGATGTTTTAATCATGTCTATAGTTCTCATATTTGATACAATCACTGTGGTTTAAATAAGAGTGAAAAAAATCCTTAATGTCAAAATATATATATATTTTTTTGTCACTGATGTGAGTGTAAAATGACACATTTTCTCCCTGAATAGCATAAAAATGGACCAAAAAGTCACTAGGTGTTAAGTAAATGATGTATATAAGATCCATGCATGAGCACAAACAAGCCTTGCCGTTATCTAGGGCAGCTTGCTGTGAATTACACTGCCTCAGTAGTTGTTTTGAGTGTCTTTGAGAGAGCGTTCCTCTCTCCAAGCATGTTTCCGCTATCCAGTCTCTAAAGTGTTACAGCCATAATTAGCCCAGATTAATGAGGAGGCCACTTCAAAATGAAACATATGAATAATAAAGGTGTTGTTATACAAACATTGTTTTCATCGCAACCGAATGCCCCCCCCACCCCTCAACCACACATGCACACACCACCACCACTACCACCACTACCACCCTCCCCTTCCAATCTATAGTGCCTGCAAAACTCACAAAAAACGCAAAAGGCCCCCCTAGAGCCACTGTTTGGTTTGTCCATTCTGGGCTTCTGTAGAAACATAGCGGTGCAACATGGCAGCCTCCATGGAAAAGGACCTCCTACTTATGTAAATATAAAGGGCTCATTCTATGGTAATGAAAACACAATGATTCTTATTTTCAGCTGATTATACATTAATGAAAACATACTTATAAATATTTATATTCCATTTCTGCCAAATCCATTCCACTAGATTCCACTAAATTCTACACACTGCACCTTTAAGGCCATGCTGACTATTTGTGCCTGTGAAAATTGATGGAGGGGAAACCACACTTTATTTCTGCCTTGTCGCATCACATAGATAACAGAGTGTATTTATAAGTGATGTTTAAGAAGCCACATAAATCAGTCAAACCAAATTTCCTTTTTTATCACTTGGAAAGAAAAGACAACTTTAATGTGCACACCTCCAATGAAGCATTGCACTTTTATCTGTTTCTGACTGGCAGTATGAATTGCATCGACAATGGTCAGAATGCATTAAGACTGCCCCCTTTCTACCGTTCCCAACACCTACAGATAATTAAACAGAGAGGAAAAGATTGTGAGTCTTCTGAGATATCAGAATGGCCAAGGGCAATAAAGCTGTGTAGCTCTATGAAACGATCATAGTGCAAACAGTGGCTTCTCTTCACTCAGGAAATGAAGCATTAAACACCCCACCATTCAAAGTATGCATGTGTATTTAGAAGGAAAGTTGAAGTGTCCTTACTTTACTTTCTTATCTCTAAATTGTTGAACAAAAGTCTGAGTGACCGCTGATCTCTATAAGGTAATTTCACCACCGGAATCAATAAAAGTGACACATTATTATACTTACAAAAAAGTGTAGTCCACATAATCTGTCTGTAAAGGTCCTACTTTGGATGTTCTGTTGGTACCAATCTTTATATGTTGATCACAAACATTCCTGCATGCCTGGATAAATGATGCAGTGTTTGGCTCTGGTAGAATATTACCACAGATTTTCTGCTTCAAAATCTTCACAGAATGTGATGAATGAGTAGTGCCTGTCTCTGATTTCTGAATGAAAGAGCCTACATATTTCCCTCAATTCTACGTCTTGAGATAGCTGCCTTGATGGGCCAATGTTGGAAGAATTACTTATGAAAATTGCTGCTGGAAAAGAGAATTTAATATGTCTCTCTGCGAAGGTTTCCTAAAATGAGAAACACCACCATGCAGCTCCCACCCAAAAAAGGTTGCTTTGTACTATGTTAAATTTAGCATGACAGGATGAAAGTTAATTTCCACATTAAACAAATGTGCTGATCTCTGATTTTGGAGCAACAAACACAAAGCACAGTGAGACCAGTGAAAAGTGGAGAGAAAGTGGAACAAACTTTTCCTCAGAATCCAGGCCAATGCTTTACCCCTCTGCCAAGTGCTGTTTTTTTTTTTTTCACAATGCCAGTGATGCTCTATGATTAGGTCTTTGTTTGAACTGAGTAGAAGCCCACACACAAATACTTTTCTCTTAATTGGGGTTTTTAAAGGATGAGAGTGGGTAGGAAGAAGACGGAAAGCTTCAAAACTGAAAGAAGAAAGCTAAATTTGATCACTGGCAAAGGCGGAGCTCGAGTCTTCAAGCCACTCACAATGTTACTTGCTGGAGATCAATTTAAACTTCCTTCCCTCAGTCTTTCTGAGTAACTTGTAACTTGATCCAGTATGTCATGCTTTTCTGTGTGGCATGTCTTATGAGAATAAGAAAAACCCCTTCAGGAGTTGTTACTAGCTGACCAGCAGGCATTAACAAAGACAGTTCATGTGTTTGGCAGCACGGACCCTCAGGGCCTTGGCAATTCAGGGCCAGGCCTGTTTGATCTATAGAGAAAACACCGTGGATGTCAGTACCGGGAATGGTTATTTCCCTGGGGAAGCAGCCAGTGGGGACAGCAGAATCCAAGAGGCTAAAAATATATTTGTGTGAGGCGATTACAGGTATAAAGTCGGATGTGAACAGTGGAAAGTCTTTGAAATGCTAAATTAGTGCCCGCTCTCTGCCTGTCATAGATACTACAGTCAAAAAGGATGATTGTCATCCTGAGCAATTTACTCCATTTCACTTGCATACATATACATTATAGACTTGCATGGTTTGATGTGTCCATTACATTACAAGACAGAGTAGGCCTAATTATCTCCAATATAGCATTAAAAAAATTGTGATTGACGACATAGTTCATGTACAACAGTATCATAGAGGCAATGAGACTATTATCAATTTCATCACCAACTGGAATCCAGGCAGGGAGATAATTTCACTGAATAGCTTAAGTATTGTCTGCAGTGCTCAAGTTAAAGCGAATACATCTGCATTAATGTGCTATACCCTTTTTATCTACCTCTCCTACGGCCAAATTGCATATCGTTTGTAACCCGCATGTAAGAAAAAAATGTTAAACAGATGCTTTCCTTATCAGCAGCCCCTCCAAATTCTTTCTATGTTCCACCTCCTCTTGATTAAGAGTAGCCCCAGACACAAAAGAGCAAACACACTTATCAGACAGGGATCAGGGAAGAAAAATAACCCTTGCTGTGAAGGCACCTCTCCCTCCCCCTTTTCTGTGACTTCCCCAGCCGATGGAGGGAGGGGACAAGCGGTCAAGGAGGACATATAAGTGCGGGGATGAGGAACAACTTGTCAAGATGGTGGATGATAAACAGAGAGCACCATGTGGGTGGAGGAACTAAGTGATGCCGCTTGCCCCTTGGGTGGCTTTACCCACGTTTGTAATGAATGCAACTCATGTCGCATTGAATTCATCATTCAGACTTTTCTGGCAAGGTTTTACCTTACATAAGTCAGTTTGTGCAGGAAGCAGTCTACAAGAATACAGCCATAAGAGCTTCAAATAATGTTGTCAGAATGCCAAAGGATGTAAAATAATTATGTAAACTAACTCAATGCAGGCTCCTCCATACCTATTTGCAACAAAACAGGTCTTTGTGTAACTGAGCAGAAGTAAGCTGCTAAGAAATATCAAGGGGATTTTAAAGATCCTGGCAAGTAGACGGTGGCTTCCTGTACTATTCGCAGACTTTCAGTAAACTTTAAAGGGTGAGGTGAGGTAGCATAAATGACACCGGCAAGACACAACGTGATTTCACAGATCTAAGAATAAACCAAACTGTTGCCTCACCACGCTCACAAGTAGAGTTGCATTGGATTTTTTTGCTAATGAAGTGTTGAGGCCAGAAATCCTAGCGTATGTCACCACATATTGTCTACCTTTTGTGTCATGTTCTTCCATTCCGCTGCGTTCTTCAGCTATTGAGAAACTCAAATGAGAGCAAGCATTAGAAAAAAATAAATCATGAGCATAAAACAAAATGGAATACAGCATTACTTAAACATGTCTCACTGTGGACATCAAAGCCCTCAGTGTATTAAACAAAGATTTGGACAATGGCTTACACAACTCAAGCCCAGATAATAAAGAATTAATGAAGTATTTTCCGGGGTGATGCATATTAAGCTGTGTTTAACAATCTGTCAGGCAAGGTCTCGACAGCCACTTGGTCGGGGTGATAGATTTCAAAGCAGGATGAGACATCAATCACTGTCCCGTGGTGATTGGTTGTTTGTGTGTGCGGCGCTGGCCCTCCATCTCAGCAAGGCGAAGGTTGGCTGATTGCTCCCTCTGCCTCTCTACATTCATTGTAGCTACCTGACACCATGTTATACACCCAATGCTGAGAGCGGAAATTCTTATTTACACTTCGCTGGGCTGAGCCTCCACATGCGCAATATCATTTGGGTGTCTTGATGCTGAATTGGCTGGTGTGCTGGTGTGAGCAGAGCAGGTTTTTGTAGTCTGGTTATTGCCTCTCTTGCTGCTTTTGTCCATTTATTCCAAGATAGGTTAGATGGAAGAGTGTTGGTTGTTTGTTTTGTTGGCCTGCCTGTCTTCTGGTCTTGCTGCTACGATAGCTGACTGACAAGTGGTTAAGATGTCTCTTTGTGCTTATCAAAAAGTTGGCACATAAGGGTGAAAAGCTTTGCTCTCTATCTGCTTTGAAGCTGCAACAGAATTCAGCTTTTGGAGCTACAACAGCAGCTGCGAGCTCACATGAAATTACAATACAGTGTATGAAACGCACAGTACATACCAACATTTATACTATCACAACCTAGACTTAATTACAACATAGTAAAATCAACAGATTTTTCCTATCATAAATATAGCTTTTATAATGTTAAGTATTCCTGCACTATTTTCTTGTAACTGCAGATAACTGTCAGACACTGTAATATAATATTACTATTTTCCACCATTCTGCTTTCCTCCTTGTAGTCTTTTCCTGTCCTCTTATTATCATCACTTACGTTGCACATAATAGTGCATTTTCTGGTTAGTACCTTTCCACTGGCTACCCAAATGTGAAAAAAGGGTCCCCAGATCTTATTATTGCTTGCTATGATTTAGATTTTGTGGTGTACCTAATATATAAAAGCCTGGTAAGCATT
The DNA here is from genome assembly GCF_914725855.1 of Thunnus albacares. Classification (NCBI taxonomy): domain Eukaryota; kingdom Metazoa; phylum Chordata; class Actinopteri; order Scombriformes; family Scombridae; genus Thunnus; species Thunnus albacares. The sequence continues at coordinate 16,262,650 of NC_058127.1, read as the reverse complement.
GGTTACACTATACAGTGTTAATGTGTTACAGAGGAAAAGTGGCAAATCTTCAAAGGCACTGAACAGGACGGCAAAGCATGTTTACTGACTCGATTTGCCAAATGAGAAGAAAATGTTGTCATATCACAGCGCTCTATTTTTTTTTTTTTTTTTCCCTGACAGAAATGGAGCGAGAATAGACGACAGAAGAGACTACAGATTGAACAGGCTTCACGAGGCAGCAGACGTATTTAGATATTCACTGTTTATTCTTTACTTCTATGTAGGCTATCTGTCCCATGGTGTAAGTGTCATTGATTGTTAAAAGGATTTGAGTATAGCTGGTTTGAGTAGTAATCTCTCTGTAAGTGCCATACATTTTGTCCTTGTTTCCAAAACACCAGTCAGACCCTTCTTTAGAAGAAAGCGCAGTCGGGAAAATTCAACACTACTGTATTAGAATTGGCCTAAAGAAACTAATGGTCCTTGTCTGGTTAATATGTTGGCTGTCTACATATCTCTGTATCTCTGTCATGTCTCTAAATTGTTGCTTGGCTGAGGATGGTTTGATAGAAGAGGAGCACTACTTTGTATCATTTTTGACAATTGAAAACATAAGGATATTCAATCATTGTTTCAAAAATGAAATGTTATCATTTCATAGTAGAGTTGTTTAAATTGCAATGTTGTGCTTACCAATTCACGGCCATTTGCACGCTTTTGTGAAGGTAGCGTTGCTGTTAATGAGCATCATTATGATGCAAAGGCTCAAAGAGCAGAAGGTAAAAGATGAAGTCAGATGAGGAAATCAAACCATTCCTGCCCAGATGTGATCTCTCCTGGCAGAGTGATGCCCATCCTCTTTGTCCTTCATACACACTAGCGGTAAACAGCTCTCTCAACCATGTATTTGTGCCAAATGTTTTAGAAGTTTGCATCAAGAGTTGAAGTTGTCTCAAAATTTATTTTGATCTGTATGTGCTGGAAAACGAAAGGGTGAGGAAAAAATGCATAGGGAATAAATATACTCAAAATGTATTACATTCACATAGGAAGCTTAAAAACATGTCAGTGCGGGGTTGTTTTTGTTTGGAACATAGTTTCCCTAATGATCATGTGTGCCAGATCTAATTCTTTTGACACACTTTCTTGTCCTTTTCAGAGCGTTTTTAATGCCACTATTTGCATAATCTTATGTTTGTGATAGAGGTGCCATGAACACATTTAAGCCAAATTAGTGGCCAATCATCTTGCCTGACCTTGTAGCCAAGCACCATCTCTGCCTTAACATAAGATGATGAATGATGGTAGAAAATAACATCTGTTGTAGCCGTCACTGTTTTGAACCATTAATTTTATAATGTGTTCTAAAACGTATTATATTCATTACAAATATATTAAGCGATAAAAGTTCTTTCTGGCGCTATCCTGTGTCCCAGGATACTGGGGGACTTCTACCACTGTACCACTGAGAACATAATCACAAACTGCATCTCAGCATCAGACCGTAAAGCACTCCAGCGGGTGGTGAAAACTGTCCAACGCATTACCGGCACCCAGTTACCCACCATCGAAAATATTTATTACAAGCAACGGCTGGGCAGGGTGAGAAACATCAAGTATGTCTCTCATCCTCATCCTTAGCATGGACTTTTCACCTCCTCTTCCCATCTGGCAGGCGTTACAGGAGCCTCCACTCCCGCACCAGTAGGCTCAAAAAGAGCTTCTTCCCTGAGGCTGTGACCCTGCTGAACTACATACCACCACTCTTATAGCATCATTGCACTCATTGCTGCACTGTTCACAGTACTTTAATGAACATGTGATTTGCACAGTTTGAACCCATACACTGGTCCAATAATTTTACTGTGCATATAACCATGTTGTTTATGTATGCTTACTTAACCAAATGTACATATGCTATTCATACTGTACATGCAACCTATTCTCTAACTCTCTCCCCTTCTCCTCTGTATGTACATATTTAAAATATTTACATTTATAATATTTGTATATTGTACTGTCCAGTACTGTACACAGTGGAAGATATAGCATCACTTATGCTATAGCATTTACTTTCCTGCACTCATCTGTAAATAATACTCTATTTTTGCACTTTGGGTAGGATGCTAACTCATTGGCTTTTAATCTGTACTGTACCTGTATTTCTATGATGATAAGAATGAAGAAAATGTGGCTCAGTGTTTGTACCATCTTCTACATAAAAGGAGATTGGTATGATCCATTTTTATTGGTATGGACTTAGCTGTAATGCCTTCTCCAGATGGCCCTCCTCAATTGAGCTATTCTTTTCCAACACACTGAAGAAAGGCATGTGGGTGCTCAGACTCTTAACAGTTAGGCCTACGTATATTTTGAGTGTGCTGCTGTGCCCTTCACAGGATTAGTCATAGGGGTGTGAGCTTTATTAGAGTCAAATTAGAGCCCCGCTGTGTTTGAAACCACATGAATAACTGCGGAATTTTTAATCATTGCTCACAAACAACAAGTAGAGGTCATGTTAAGAAGTGAATGAACTTCTGATGCTGTAAGTTATGTGAGAGATGGACCATAGACACCTATATCAGTGAACTCTTTGATGCCACCACCACTGTCATCATCAAAATCCTTTTATCTAACATTTTTTCACAGTTACACTCCTCTCTGTTGGGACTAACTTCATTATTCATCTATTATCATACTTACAATTCACATTTTTACCATTGTGGTCCAAGGGGCAACAGACAAAATGTTAAAAATGCCAGGAAAAACTGCTTTCATAATTTTACTGGTAGGGCTTATAATCAATAGGTAACAAGACATTTTTTTCAATATTTTTGGCATATCTGACACATGAGTGACAGATGTCTGGTGCTTGGGAGAACACTTACATGTCTGATCACTCCTCAACAACCCAGCCACAGAGGGTTAAGTGAAAATGAGGCGCTAATATTCTCCCCCAGTGGTGAGCTGTCTTGCTGGGCACAGCATGACTGACATTATGACCAATAGATTCATTTCACTTTTTCTATTGCTCACAGTATTGATGATCCACTGGAATTAAATCTCTGTGTGGTGCCTGGCTGATTACGATGCCCTTTCAATTCTTACAAGGGTCAATGATAATAACTAGATTAGCTGATTGCTGTCTGGGTCAGCCTTTTAGTCACATATGACTAAAACTGAAGAGGCTCTGATTATCCTTTAAATTTGTTTTTTTAATGCTTCCATGTTGTTCATTCACCTGAAGTGGTCGATATTAAATAGAATAATAAAAGAATTATGAAATACAAGTAAATAGTGTAAAATCTCTCTCTGTATTGTATCTGTACTCTTTGTATTCATTTACCTAAACAAGGCTGCACATGCTACCTACCTAGCCACATGCTACCTACCTAGCCAGTTAACTGGTAAGGCAGGCTTGTGAGGCAGGCTTGAATTATACTCAGCATCAAACAGAAGAGTTCTGTCAAGATAAAAAAAAAAGAAGGATCTAGCATCTAGCGAGCTAGTTGGCTAATAGTGAGCCTGCTATGCAGCTGGGGGCACATGATTGGCTGAAATTTGATGGGGCGGTGACAACTTCATTGGCATAAAAAGTGACACTATGAAATAAAAGTGGCATTATAAACTGTCCATCCATCCATCCATCCTTATTCCACTGCTTATCCAGGACTGGGTCGTAGTGGCACTGAGTAAGGAAACCCAGACATCCTTTGCCCCAGCAACACCCTCCAGCTCCTCCTGAGGGATCCCAAGGTGTTCCTAGGCCAGAAGAGATATGTAGTCCCTCCAGCGTGTTCTGGATCTGCCCCAGGGTCTCCTACCAGTTGGACGAGGGAGGTGTCCAGGAGGCATCCTAACCAGACCACCTTAGCTGGCTCCTTTCGATGTGGAGGAGCAGTGGCTCTATTCCAAGCTCCCCCAAACTCCTCATCCTATCTCTCAGGCTGAGCCCAGACACCCTCCAGAGGAAACTCATTTCGGCCGCTTGTATCTGGGATTTCATTCAGTCACTACCCAAAGCTCGTGACCATAGGTGAGGGCTGGGTCATAGACCAACTGGTAAATATAGAGCTTTGCCTTCTAGCTCAGCTCTTTCTTCACCACAACGGTCCGGTACAACGTTCGCATTACTACTGATGCTGCACCGACTGGTCATAAAATGTGACATAAAATAAAAGTGCCGTTTAGGAAAATTCCATTATGAAATAAAAATGTTTATAATCAAATAAAAATGACTATAAAAACCATAATCATGAAAATAACTGAGAAAAATGAGTTGAGATTCTTAAATTATTTCATAATTTCTTTGTTTATGTATCTATTTTACACAATTTGATCATGTTTATTTATTTCAGAATATCTTATTTATTTATTTAATATTGAACACTCTGGGACTCCATACCTGACCAGACAGTTTCTTTGGCAGTGTTAAGAATGTAACCTTAGTGGGAGCTTTAAAACGATGGAGCTACAATGGAGCATTCGGCAAAAGGAATGACTTTGCGCTCCAACAGACTGCCTCATCAAGTATTTTGATGATATCATCTAATGGGTTTGGAAAATCGTTTCACATACTGCGTATGAAGAACCCTCTTAATCCCAGGATATTCCATATCAGATAACATACATAGATATTACTCAACGTAATGAATGTGAGCAGAGATCAAGTGCATATTATACAATTAAACATAATCGCGATCATTATCACAGAGGAAGCATTTGACGGTTGAATTTTAGAGTAGTACACAACTCTTTGACATACCCAAAGCAGCTAATACTTTCATCTTCTGAACTATCACCTTTCAGGTTGCCTCATTACATGCCTTGATCTTTTATGCAGTCGGGTAAAAACAGAAGCCTTGCGATGCTTTGATCTCTGGCATAAAAGCTCCCCAAGAGCTGACAGTGTTTCAAGATGGAATTGGCATTAGATAGACCACGTTTGCCTAAAATATTGTTTGATATTTTGATGCATTATTGACTGTGAAACAAAAAGCAAAGTATTGACCCCATTGAATATTGAGTGGGGATATGACAATGTATATGAGGCAACAAGGCTGTCCCTTTCTGTGTGAAGACATTTCATCCAAATCAGGGTAAGCGAAAGTCCAATCCTACTTGGAGGATTGCACTGCCACTGATCTTGGCGCTATTTTCATTTAAAATATCTTAACTGCATTCAGGCCAGTTGTGTTAAAACTTGTGTGTTTTTTTAAAAATTACGAATCTCTTCAAAGACATCAATAGCTGTAGGATGCTTCCTTTGTGTGTGAGGTTTGGTGATATTTGCTCTCTCTTCATCTTAGTTGTTCAGACTCGTGTTTGAACAGTTAAACATCAACTCAAACAGTTCTCCATTTGGGAATTACAAAACTCCTAAGTGACTTCAAAAGCACTGCCTCCATTTGTACCAACAAAGAACAGAATGTGATGATTCATTCACTCTGCTTTTTTTTTTTTTCTTCTTTTTGGACACATGTTTGGTGATAAGCAGAAACCCTCTCTCTATACACCCATATGGCCATCAAAACATGCTGTGGAGCAGGATAGTTTGCAAAAATGCACATCTATCTAACAGACAGATATTACATTTGTATTTATAGAAACGACTCCACTAAATATTAAGCAAAAAATCATGTTAAACTACCTAATCAGGCTATTCTTTCTTGCCATGTGTGACAGATTTGTACTTATATTAGCTGTTGCCTGCTGACTTGACATAGCTCACACAGATGTCGATGATCATGGCTGGTATTAAATATGCAGTGCTTAATTAACATGTTGATTTTTATTGGATGTCACCTGGGATGTTCCCACTGAGACTAAGAATAACCAGTAATGTAATCACAACTCTGGTAAATTTAGGAGCAAGTGCAAGTCAATGCAGCTGCAGATTTTCCCTACACAGATAATGTTACAAAGGTATTGTATGAACATAAGCCTGAGAGGATTTTTTAATCAGATTATTTAATTTCAATTTACTCAGCAGATTGCTCTGTGGTTATGACACTATCTAAGGCAACAAATTAAGTCATCTATTGAACTTTGAACAACAAAAACTTTTACACTCCACATGTGACCTCCTAGACAGTGAAGCTAATGACTTGCAGCCAAGAGCGGCAGTTTGTCACAACATAATCAACTTAGCCACACTTTAATTTAGAAAAATATTGAAAGCAATGTAGAAGTAATGCAAGATGAAGCACTTGGGCCGACTCCGCCAAGAAATAAAAGGTTCATTAATTCTGACGTAATTGTGATTATAATCCTTTACCATAAATGTTAGCTGTATCCCAAAAGGGTGAAGGACATTTCATTAAGAATGCTTTGTACAATGTAGATCCCAGCATGTGCTCATCTGTTGTTCCATTATGTATGTGACTGACTGTAGTGTACTACACTAGAGTATCATAATGCTATTACATTAATTCCCTTCTATCAACAGCATAGTGCTCTAGATTCAGAAGTACGCACAGTGTCTCTTTAATTGTTTACCCTCTTTCTTCTCTATTCTGTTTGAATATGCATGCAGAGGAAGAGCACATGTACTCCCAAGGATATATACTGTGAGAGAGTTTGGATCAAAACAGAACTGGCTTAAACTGGATGATGCTCAAAGAGGAGTTAACCTCGTTTTCTGCCTTGATCTGATTCGAAGTGTTTTGAAAAGAAGGTGAAGATTATAAAACTTTAACATACAGTAGATCAGCTTTAATGATGTGATCAGGTTCCACCTGCAGAGTGTTTAGTTGCTAACTTATCGGTTTCCACCAGTTATTCAAACTTTATCATCAGTTCATGCCTTTTTGAATATTATATAGACCTACATAGCAAATGCGGGAGGAGATAGCTGTGATTGATCTTCACTTTATATGCCACAAGGGGAAAAAATGCCCCCCCATCTACAAATTAAAAAATAATTAACTCAAAAGCTGCCTTTGTTGCAGTGGAAATGTGGTATGACATCAACAGTGCATTAAGGAGAAAGACCTGTTTTGGCAAAGCACAGGAAATGTTGAAGTATATGAGATTGAACTCAAGTTGTGTTTGCTTTTAGAGTCTCTCTCCAAATATGATGTGACTGACGTGAATTGCCGATGTGGCTCTTCAAATCCTCCTCTCTTCAATTTGCTGTTTCAGTTTAAAAGCAATGTTTTAATAGCATAGTTATATAATATACTGACTCAAAACAGAAAATCCTCCCCAGAACAGAATTTTCATATTCTTGTCTTGTTTGAACATGAACATGAACATGAATGTGAACATGAACATAAATGCGAATACAAATTACTTCCTTCAGAAACAACAGGCACGACAGAGGCAAATTTTGCAGGTGTTCCAGTGACAGTGATTCAAAAAAACATGGCTGTGTAAAGACAAAAACACTGCCATCCAAACTGATTGTTACAGATAAATAGGTGCCTTTTTATAGTCGAGGTGTATCTGTGATAATAACAGAGATCAGTGTGTGTGATCTAGAGAGATTTGCTCATGTTGTATCGATTAATTGAGCAGTCTGTGATCACAGAGAATTGCATTTTAGGGTGGGTCCACTACAGAGCAAAAACCACTGACCTACTCTACAGGATGAATCCATTTCATTATCAAAAATATACCAACAGCAGGCTTAAGATCAGATAATTATTGCTGCTCTGATCACCACAACTTTGCGTAGGGCATCTACCACCCAAGGTATAAGATGACATTTACTAGGAGAATCATGAACTGTTCCACAAAGAAAAGACAATGAATGGATGACTGTAACCATTCCATGATGACTCATAAAACAAAGTGGAAAAAATTGATTAAATGTTATTCATTCATGTAGTATTTCTTGACCTCTGGATGGAGTAAATCAGTAGCTAACATTCTCCCTCCACCCCCTTAACAGCTAGCATAAAAATGCCATTGAGCAACGAACTTAGCCCCCAACTGTTCAACAGAGCTGTGCAGTATCCAATATTAGAGCAATGTGGTTGAATCAGGCACCTTCTAAATGCAAAGGTATGTGGGGTGGAGGATGAAGCCTACTGACTTAACGTTAACCATTTCTGTAATGCCATCCTCAAGTAAAAATTTGAATTTGTCCAATTCCTCATTTATAACCAAATACCTGCAAAACGAATGACATTTCCATCAGCCTCATCTGTAGTTCGTTTAGTGCAAATTAACAGTTAGCATGCTGATACATTTAACTAAGTTGTGTTGGCATTTAGCTTCCCACAACACTGTATAAGTACTCCCTAACAGAGCCACTAGCAGGCTGTAGACTCTTAATCTTCTTTTGCAGCACAGGATACATTATAAATATTTCAAGATAAGAAAAGGCTGATTTCAGGAAAGATGCATGACAAGATCTACCCCAAAGGATTCCATTTAGGTTTGTATCATAGTGCAAATACAACGGATGGATGAGTCGACCAAAATAAAGTCAAAGACTAAATATATTTCCTATATGTGTGCAATGACTGGTAAATTTGTCTAGGTTAAGGTTGGGGATAGATCGTGGTTGTGGTTAAAAGAAACCAACATTCACTATTGGTTGGAGAAGGGATGCTAACCTCAGTCTTCAGTGTTAAGGTCAGATCCTTTGTATTCCAGACCATCGACCCCAACCTCCTCAATGTTAGGGTGCCGCACTCACACTTCTGAGAGTTGTTACTTGTGTGACCACAAGAGGTCAGTTGTCACAAAAACACAAACAATTCATTTTAAGGCATTTTAAGTGTTTGAACAAATGACCCATGCTGTCATTTTTCTTGTGAGGACAATCTTTGTTCCTCTGCCTTTTAGTGAGTACATGCTGTGGTACACTCTTACCTCCAGTGACCCTGACAAGAATTCACTGGCAAAGGCAATAAATAAATGATCAAGTATGTCGTACTGTAGAGTGGCATAACTACTGCGGTACTATCAATCAGCACTCATTGGTGTGTATTCAAAGAATCCAGTTGGTCACTGATTGGTTTAAGCAGAGACAGGCATTAAAGACTCTCTGTCCTTGCTTGACAGAACCTTAATATTAATGTTACTCTTGCTCACCCCAAATACAACCATTTTCTTTTTAATCCTGTCTGGCTTTTTGAAGATAACTGCACCTTAAAGGGACTGAGCGTAGTATCTATCAATTCACATCAAAGACAGATGTCCGAGACATTCGAATAACTTGTCTGTCAATAACTGGTGGAAATTCTGAAATTTCTGATCATCATTATCTGCTGTGTCTTTGTTCTGTGGGCAAATGTGTCTGGAATGCTTCAAAGGCATGTTAATAAAGCCCCGTGTGAAGATGCCAGGAGACCAATTACACTTGTGGGCTGCACTTCAGCTTTCTCGTTTCCCAGAATCCTGCTGCTCAAACATGGTTATAGCCAAAATTTCTTTTCCAAGCCAATGAAATAGTTGACCTTGACAAATAGAGGAATGTAGGGAGGAATTGGTAACATGGAAACATCATGGGAGTACTTCAACTTCTCTACAGCTCCTGTGGAAAGCAGCAGTATCCACTGTGTATGAGCTACATTGGTCTCTATTTCTATGAATGGTAGATAGAGCGGCTTTGTTGCTCAAGGGCTGTATGAATGTAGCTGTTGATTGAATTCATGGAACATTCTAAAGGCAATTGGAACCTTTTTGTCCTATTTTCAATTATTTAACCTGGACTTGATAATGCTTAATAGCTGTACTTCAAGGTCCAGGTGCATGATTCTGCCTCCTAACTTTGAAGAAGAAGCGTTTTTCTTAACTTTCATAACTGCCCAAGGACACTTTAATCATCCAGCGCCATAATTCCTACCAAGATGTTGAGGCAAAAAGCCAGTCTTCCTTTGGAGGTGGAGTTTGCAGAAAACAGATGTGGGTTGAACAAAGAGCTCTCCATCCCTGCAGCTGTTTCTCATTTCGCTGTAGGGTGGACTGTAGAAAAGAGGAATCCGTCACCATCGGAAGCTGCGTCCCAGTTGGTCTTATGAAGCCACAGCCTTGTGCTAATCATCGTCCGTCCATCCATCTGCCAGGAGATTGATGTGCCCCCGGATGTCATGAAAAGCCCTGGCTTGCCCCTTGTGCCCGCCAGCCAGTGAGGGCCTGTCTTTGCTCGGCTGGCATTGCGTTCTGTTCACACCAGGACAAACTTGATTTGACCAGAGGGAGGCTCTTGTGATTGATGATTCCACCACATATCTTCAGCCACAGCAATCTGGGCTGTCTCTACTGCTGTGCAAGTGTGTGTAGATGTGAATGTGTGCACAAACTTGTGAATGTGAATGAATAAAAATTCTTTTGTGTTTGTGTGACCATATTGGAGGCAGAAAGAGTTTGGATATTTGCAGGTGTGCAAAGGCATGTGGTTATATGTGGAGGTATCCACATTGGACATGTCACTTGCGCAGCTGTAGCAACTCCAGTTGTTGGTTTGTTATTTGTGCAGCATTTCCCAAGCATGTGACAAGCGACAAGCTGCGAGCCCACTCTATCTAGGCTTTGTTAAAGAAAGCTCAAAATGCCAATGGGTCCCCCTCACACCCACAGGTTTCCTCAGCTGTGGCAGTAATCAGCACTGAGAATTGTCGTCCACGCCTCGGCGCCCAAGCCAGAAGCTTTCCACGCTGCTTCTACTTCTACTTCTTCCTTTTTTTTTTCTTTTCTTAAATGTCATCTCCCATCGTGTTCATCTCCCATTGTGTTCCTCAGGCTAATAAACATCGAAGCACTAATGCTCTATCACTACTGCAGTACAGTGTGGATCAATTCCTGTGCTTTATGGTGAGGTTTAGGATTACGCGTTGATAAAAGATAGATGTTCTGTGTGTGGACATGCTGGCATAGACAAAATGACGGAATGAAAAGGGCGTCTAGCTCTGTAATAAGTTACAGTACAGAGCTTGAAAGGTGGGTCATATTAGGATGAATGCCAATTAACAGCATATCAACCAAGAAAAGAGGTAGAGTGAGCTTTCAAGCAAGTCCAAATTATCTGTGCCCACATAGCGGGTGCATCAGTAAAAAAAAAAAAAAAAAAAAGGCATTATTATATAATATGTCAAGGGAAACAGTCAGGGACATCATGACAACATATGCCTCAGATGCATAAAAACTACATTAACAAAGATGGACAGCGGTCAAAAGTAGAAACTCACTAACCCAAGGGGATCTGATGGACAAATACAGTACGAATTGGGGTTGACAATTACAACTAATTGGCATGCAACCTACTATGACCCATATCTGTAGCAGTGTTCTAGCTTTTTGAAAGCACACTCCATTTTCAAAGCATTCTTGTGATATTCTGTGAGCCCCTTGTAACTTCCTGTGCAGAAACCTAAAGCAGAACACACAAGCACACTAACACACACCAACCTTAATGACATAAATGGCATGTAATGGTGATGATACGGAGCTGGAGGGAAAAAATAAATCATTGATGTAATGTTTCCGGTGAAAGTGTGGTTCACGCTGCAGATGAAGCCAATGCGAGGGGCTCCATCTACTGTTGGGTCATGTGCAATTCATACTGTATGTTCTGACAATGCTCCAGCTGACTCACTTGAGCTCCTTGCCCGTAAAAGGGACAGCCAGACTCAGCAATGAGGCAGAGGCAGTGTAATTTATGCCTGTGAATTATGGATATACCAAGCAAGTGAAGGCCAATATATGTTTTATACCACGCTCCCCTCCATTTATTTTGGCTGGGGTTATGACTTGATAGCTGGCGGTTCTATTGATGATGGACTTCCTGATTTATCTGCTCAAGTCAGGCAAGACCATCAATTAAGGCGCCAGGACAGACATGCCAAATGTACTGTCACCTGTTGTTTATGGTGGTTCTCTCGCAAGTCAGCTTCCTGCGGAACAGGGCGGTTCTCCACTCATTCTGCTCACCGCTATGATTACTTCCAGACATGAGGCAGTAAAACCGTGTGCATTATCCGGCGGCAATTTGTGCAGCTACTAAACCAGCAGTATCTATTAAAACATTGAATTCTTTTTATCTCATAATCAGAATTACAATAAAAGTGAAGTGCGAGGCAACCCTATACATAGCATTGTTTTATAACCTCATAGAAGTCGAGAACATATAATTTCTCGCAGATTGACTGAGATGTATATACTATCCATTCCCCTGGAAGCCATCGCCAGCAATTTCCTTCCTCTTTCATCATTCTAAATGCGCTTAAATGGTTTGGGTAGGGGTGGGGGGTGGTGAGGGATGGGGGTGGCAATAACCGCAACTTTGTGTCAGGAGGGGAATTTGGAATCTTTGATGCTTTCCCTGGCATGAAATGTATTTACAAATACCTTCGCGGGAGCCAATAAAAGGTTTAATATTTAATTAGGCCTAAGGGCATCTCACAATAACATGCACATTTCTGATCAATGGCATGATGGAAGAGTCTTCCCTCGCTGTCAGTCTGTGTGAGGAGAAAGCCTGGCTTCCTCCTTTAAATGTTACTACAGTTACTTACATGCAGACTGCACTTCGGGAAGAACACTTAATCACTGAGTATTTACAATGCACCCCCTGGAATGCTGAGCAGCCATTGAGAGCAACTGAATTCATGTTTGTATACATTTGTGAATTTGAAGGCTTCTGACTTCAAATGATTACCATGAATGGTAAATAATGAAAAATGTATTTAAGCACTCTTCTTTTTTTGCTGATTATGCTGTTTCTGATGAAACTTTCATGATCCCTGTGGGGAAACCGGGCACGTCGTAGCGCACTGTGAGATTGGATTGTATAATCAAGAGTCCTAACTTGCTGTAGCCGAGGAGTGTTTTGAAAGACCCCCTTTTGCTGGCCTTTTTTTTTTTTCTTTTTTGAGTGTGTGATAACAAATACAGAGGTCAGACATTCAAGCCTCCTGCTGACTGCTAAAATTGTGAGACTAAATTTCTCATAGACAGTTTGAACATGGTGAGCATTGCTTAAACACCAACCTGTTCATCTGAACAAAATTGATATAAATTTTTTATAAAAGTCTGATCCAGCAATCATCTTTCCAAACATTTTTTGGTGGATTCTTTTGGGTCTGTCAGCCAAAGAAATTGTGCAGTATTTATATTGTTGAGAATGGAGGTTCTTCACTTAAAATAGGTTTTGAACATGCTTTGGTATTATGAAATGGTATGTTTTGGAGTCTCCCATGACATTTCGCCTTAGATATACTGTAAGTTGCACATCTTTTCATACAACACTTATTAGTTTACTTTTTATAAGAGCACATTTCTAATCAAAATCTTTAGACCAATGAGTTAGCAATGACAGCTAGCATCAGAAAATCATTATTGACCAAATCTCACTGTTAAGTAAATTAGCACACTTGCTCTGTTGCGCTAAAACCTTCAATGTAGTGCTATCAAAACACACAAATCTTAACTGATCAATCATCATGACAGTCGTCACAGAGTCGATGCACTTTACTCTGCTTTCTGTACTGTTGGATTTTTCTGTTAAAACTTTCTAAGCACTGCAAAAATCAGCGTGTCACATTTTTATTCCCTATGACAAGATGAAACTTCCTCTGCTTTAATCGGAGAGATCCAGCCTGTACTCTTGAGCCACATAACAATAAAAGGAAAATGTGTGCTCTGCTTGGGAGACTTTTGTTTTGCTGCCACTGAACTCACGTCAGAGAGCGACGATACCTCAGAGACAAGGCACAAAACATATAAATGCCCAATTATAGTTGCTTCAAAGAGAGATGCATTTAAAAATTAATAATGGGGGGCATTGCATAATTCACAATGGGTGGTTATGTAAGCGGCCCAAATGTGAGGAACAGACAGAGGGTATTGTCTCTTACTCGAATGAGCATGTGTGCCTCTTTTTTTTTTGTCTTTGTGACCACTTGCACGTGTTGCCTCATGCTTGCTTACCTCCATGTGCATCTAATCATATGTATGTGTATTTTTTGCACGTGTATGTATATGGATGAACCTTTTTTTCTGAAAGGAGCATGTAGAATGAAGACAAGATATTATTGAAGTCAGTGAACAGTCTCTTTTAAAAACTAAAAAGTCACTCTAGTTTCAAGGTGTTTTCAGTCCACTTTGCTCTCAGAAGATGTCAACTGTCTCTGTTCTGTTGCTTCAATTTAGCATCAAGGTTGCTCTGTCTGAAGCATGAATGACTGAGACACTGTACAGTATTTCACTCTGAACCATAATATATAAATAGAGGATCCTACAGCTTGATGAAATATCGTCCATCCATGCTAGTTTCGTGTCATGCACACAGGTGTGGATAGCAGCCTCCACTGAGTTGTGTCTCTATTCTCCCTCTTCAAGTCTAATATTGTCCTCATAAGATTTTAAACATATGTTTCTCCTCTATATCCCAATCAAAAAAGGATAATTTATTCACATCCATCTGCATGGTTTCCTACACAAGGGAACAAGAGGAATTGTTTGCTTTTCAGAAATAGCTATGGGATATTATCAAATATTGCAGACTGCAGTCACTATGGGACAAGAAATTGTCTTCTATTGAGATAAACTGTCTCAGTACAAAACAAAACAAAAACCTGAAGAAAACACCTCAAATTGCCAAGTATCATCGGCCAGTTTTTTCTCCAACTAGACACTGACTGCATTCTAGGTCAAGTCTCTAGTTCAGTTTTATACTCTTGCAAATAATTGAATTAATCTTTAATTAATCTAGAGAATCAAGAAATCTCACTCAATGAATTTTGACCATTTTTTTTAATAAGAAAAGGACATGTGGTTAGTTGGGTTTTAGGATTTGATGCAAGCTCAGGCATCTAGTTATTCAGAACCTCCCATACGAATGTCCTCATCTTCATAACTGTAGTCATACCCATGTGGGATTCCAAGAAGTCAAAAAAATGGGTCCTTACAATACTTACATAGTCTATTTGTACAAAGATAAAACATGTTCTGGATCTGTAACTTTCTGTTAACAGAAAAAAAACTTAATCTTAAATCTTTAATTAAGCTTGTTACTTTGTTGGCACTATCTTGGGGGTTAAGAAGAAGTCCACAAAGAAAATAATGACAAATGTGTGCGCTATAGAGGTCCTTAATTAGTAGGAATCCCAGTTGTTACATGCTTTCATTTACTGTCTAAGGGCTGGAAATCTTTCCTTTGGCACTTTTTGATCACTCGAAGCGCCAAGTGATTTTTGTGGCAATCTGCATTTCTAGGTTAGTTTTGCAATCTTCTGTTTGCTCCCTCTTGTTTCATTATTATTTGGCTCAGTTTCCTCTGAGAGGTGTGTGTATGTGTGTGTGTGTGTGTGTGTGTGTGTGTGTGTGTGTGTGTGTGTGTGTGTGTGTATGTGTATGTGTATGTGTGTGTGTGTGTGTGTGTGTGTGTGTGTGTGTGTGTTTCAGCATGTGTATACACCTGCTTTAACTTCAGTAATTTTTACAGAGTCCCTAATTCCCACAGATACCTGCATTTAACTTATGAGCACTTTTGCTTTGACCAAGTAAAAAGAAAAAAAAAAAAAAAAACACTCTCACACTTAACAGACAGCTCAGGTCTAGTCCAAATCCATCCAGTGACAGTACTTAAGCTCCTGTCTACCTAGAAAGGTAAGAAAGCAGTTTGATCTTTTGACTAAGGATTAGAGAATGGATGAAAGGGGGAAAAAACAGATGGATCGTGCTCTAGCTACTTATTTGGGTAGTTTCTTTGCTTGAATGGGCATACAACTGCTAATCGGGTGTATATCAGTGACTAGAAAAACCTAGAGTGCAAGAACATGGTTTAAAGGGGAATTCCGCCGATTTCACACATCAAGCCTGTTTGTAGATCTTGGGGAGTAGGCGACTACTGTACGTGTGGAAAAAAAATGTATAAAACCTTTTGTGGATCCAGAGGGAGCTGCATGAAATCTGATAAATCACTTGAGGCAATGTCGGTTGGGGGTGAAGACTACAAGTTTGAAAATGAAAAAAATCAGAAAGAAGTAGGGGAGAGTCACCATAATTGTAACATTTTTCGCTTTTCACTCCTTTACTCAGAGATTTTTTTTACCTACATATGTAATATTTTGAGGCAAATGACCTGCATGTGCCTGCTGTCATAAACCACTTAAAGTTTTTCAATAGAGAAAACAAGTTGTGAGGAATTAAACCAAAAATGGAGGCTGGCCAATGTTACAATTGAAGTGTGTGTGAGTCTCATTTGTAACAGCATGAGCTATTGTTGTAACACAGCTAAAACAAATAGTTTTTATGGCATTTCATCAATATTTCAGTCAAGCAAGTGTTTTTACGTTGATTTCATACCAAGTTCCTTCTTATCTTATTTATATTATTACCTGGATTGTTCTTTATCCAGCTGTCGTGGCTGTGTTGACATATCTCTTCAAAGGCCCTTACACACTCCTGTCCAGGGGTTGGAGTTTTGGGGAGAAATGGGGATGGAAAGACAACAAAACAATTCCATATTCCTTGCAGAAGTCAATCCCCTGGATGGACAAGTGTGTGGCATGGTTGTCGAGAAGAAGGGTCACCTTGACCTGTGGTGACACACTGATGTGCCTCACAAAGTGCTGGAGAAACACAATGAAATCGTCCTCCTGCATCCAGCTTGACCCCTTGGCTGTGCCAATGCAGCCAGTGTGTGCACCATTTATCATGAAGGGCTGGAACTTCTTCCTGGAAAAGATGAATTGTGGAGGTATGCTGTTACCTTGTGCATTAACTGCAAAGGCCACGGTGATGAGGGTGCCCCTCTTTGCTGAGGTCATTGCCCCTGTTTGTTTCACCTCCTTGGTGAACACTATTTTGTTTTGTGTCTGAACTGTCATAATACCAATCTTGTCCATGTTCCAAATATACTTGGCTTCAAAGAGATGGCATTCCAGGACATCAGCCAGGTTTTTGAAGAAGGCTTGGACGTTCACTTGGTTGAAGATGCTGGCATGGGAAAGGCTAGCGGCCTGTGGACACCGTATTGACAAATGTTGGTGCCTCTTCATGGATCCGATGAACCAATCCTTCCCTGCCATTTCTTTCTCTCCCCATGCCTCTGGGTATTTGTAGCTGTATTGTGTATTGGTTTGCCAGCTGGTATGCAAGTCTGCAGACGTGAAAAATGTATGGTAACATTATATGTATTGTAAATAGCATTCATATTTCCTTCTAATTTATCATATTTAATTGCAGTGTTCTTTTTCTTTAACATTTTTATCTTATCAAATCAAGTTTCTCATTCATTTGAATAATGAATTTAAGACCATGATTTTTTTATGTTCCTCACCATTTATGTAACTATTAATTCAAAATCATGAAATACAACAACAGCCCTCTATTTTAATATATGATGACCAAGTTACTGCTATTTCAATCTATTCTCATCTCCTTGGTCATAATCCAAAGTAAAGTTCAGCTCCCCTCATCAAATAAATCATTAGTTTCTTATCCTGCTCCTTTGAAAAGACTCTAAAGTGGCTCTTATACCCTGACTTTGGCACCTCTTCTCCTCCAGGCTCATTCTTGCCTTACAATACCTGTACAGAGTGATATGACATATGCAATATGCTTTTTCCACACTTCTTCTCATGCTTTTTCTAGCACATCCCTGGGCATTAACCCTCTCTCCTTCTCCCTATTTGGTGGCGTTCTGGAAAACCAAACAAACAACAAACAAAGGGGAAAATTAATCAAGCTGTGCTCGCAAATCTAGGCAGTTACAAATGTAACATTTGTGTTACAAATGAGCCGCTGGTCGCACCCATGCACTGGCGTTCCTTACAGACCAGAACTACCATGCATGACATGAAAACTATGCTAACTGATGAAGAACAAATACATGCAGACAACTATGTGGATTTTAGCTCCACAACATACAAACAAAACTTTATATTCAAAAAATACCTCTGGATTTTTACTTTCTTTGTGCTGAAGCGTTCTATGTTATCATAACTTATAGAAACAATGACCAAACCTACAAAAATAAGACCAAAGTTGTAATAAAAAGCAATTGTTCATGGATTCCATCAGGTTGTCACTTTCAAAATATGTTTACATTTACATATTGTTGCATACTTTTTTATAGACAATATATATACTTTACACTGCTTTCACACTGTCTCTCTTTGGACCAGCTTATATAAAAAGGCTTAATCAAATAGCCTACAAAAATGTTAGAAAATGGTGAAAAGTACTCATCACAGGTAGCTTGTTCTGGCTGATCAACAGTCCAACAGCCAAAGATATTTGATTTACTATTACATAAAACAGAAAAGTAGCTAATCTTCACATTGAAAGGCTACAACAAGCGAATGTTTGGCATTTTTGTTTTGTTTGGCTTAGTTTTCTTAAACACACAGGCCTGACAATGAAATAAAAATGGTAAACTGAGGCCCCTGTGGTGCAACATCTTTTTGTTTTGTAGTGCTGCTGTTAGAATTGATTCTCTGCTGTAACTGTAGAAAAACAGCCGGTCACATGACACACCTATCCTGAATCTCAGAGTGTTATGGTTTGTTGCTGTTACTTGTTTTGTCCATGCTGTGCCAGCATATTAGTAGTACAGCATCTATTCATGATACAGCCTGTTAGTTATGAATGAGGCACCACTACAGCTAAATACTGTATGTTTTTGCTTTGTAGTTTGTCTGGATATGTTGGTTTTGTCCCCACTGTTGGAGTGTAAATGAGCCTGCCTTTCATTGTCCTTCATTCTGCCACTACTGTAAGTCATTTACGCCATCCTCCTTGCAGAAATGAGTTATTCTCTTCCTGTTACCATGCTCCACATTTTCCAAGTGTCTCTTTTTCCAAACACAATCTGACCCTCCCTGGTGCAGATCCCTGCTGGTTCCCTGAAACATCCCAGAAAGCCCTTCCTCCTCAAGAGACTGACTGTGATTCCAATTATGAAGAAATATGTACAGGAGATGGGCGACTGTCACAGGTCCCATGGAAATTTCATTTTAATTAATCTTGGGCAGAAATTGGCAGCTCGGGCATCACGACACTCATCACGGCTCCCTGAAGTAGATCCAATTTTCTGTCTCAATAGGCATTAAATTAGCAAGAACATTTCCACCTTCGTCACCTCGGCACGCATAACAAATGAAATACATTTGGCTATGTGACATAATGGAGTGCTAATAAATGACTCGCCACCTGAGCAAGGTACAGGGAGACAGCAGCAGGTGAATCGCATTTGCAGGCACCTCATCACATCTGGAGGTGTTAAAGAGAAAAGAAATGTGCAAGAAGGCAGATTTGGGGAAATGAGGATGCAGACATTTTTTGCTTTCTGTGTGAATTTTGTCCAGTTCAGATGATATCATTTCTGGAATAGTGTTGAGAACACTCATCATTCAGTAGAGAATTCCTTTGATATTAGATTTAACAACTTTTACTCATTCCAGGATTAGGGGAATATACGAAGCTTGATTGACAATATTTTATTCTCGTCTAGCTTCGGCTCTATAATGATAAACACTAATGCCTCTGAAGTTTATGCATGTGTTTACCTTAATGTGAATTTGGTCTCATTAGGAAGTAGTCTTGGCTGACTGATCTCCATCCCCTTTGAGAGTGTGTTCAGAAATTTAACAAGTATTATGTTTCCATGAAAAATATCCCACACCTCCATGATATCATTATCGCAGAGCAGCTTTGCATTTCTTTTGTGTTTGGAGGTCGGATTGTTAGCAAAGTTTCCATCAAACCAAAGACATGTTGCAGCAAACAGATCAATGCAAGTCTATATTGAGAAGTTCTGCTGAATTAATTTCCTCTAGGAAAACTCTACCACGTACCTATTATTATATGGAGTTTATTCAGTGTGAGCACCGATTAGCATGTTGCCAATCCATTCTGGGTAAGTCTGCGAACAGTTGCTATCAGTCACAAAACTTTTATCATCCCACATGTGACACGGCACAAAGGGAATATGACATTTTTATAGAGAAGTTCAGACTATGATAATAATCGATAGAAATAGAGTCAGAAGCTCATTTCACATTTATTATATTGTTCGTGTATGCCTCACCTTGACAGGCTACGTGCTTCCATCTCTGTAAGATTGTTGCCACATCAGTATCTGACTCTCATCCACCCACAGTGAGGTGAATTGCTCTATACTTTGAATAACTCCTCATATACACACCTACTGTATATTATAAGCAATCAGTCTTATGCCAAGTTTGAATTTTTCTGTCTAAGAACATTGTCTTGTGCACATAGTGATTGCCATCTGTCCAAAAAAGTCACAGTAGAATCCAGATGTGGGAATTTACAAAGCCTTGTCCAAGGCCTTTGATCTTCTGGCTCTTTCTTCCAGTCCCTTTGTTCGTGGTGACTGTGGGCTTTAGGTAGCTGCTTAGGGAAGCAACATGTGAGGGAACAACTAATGAGGGTATCAGTGGGACCAGCATTTGAAGAAAAGACGATAGAAGGTGGTGACAGGCTGTTGTGCAACTGAATACAAGAGTGGAGAAATGTATAGATGATGATAATGCCCGCCCACACATATACTGAACCAATCAAAATACCAGAGGGCATTGTCACTGCAGAGAAATAAAAGTGAACTTGAGTTATGTCATGTTGATAATTACAGTTTGGACCAAATAAGTACACAAGTGAATACTTATTCTTTTAAACAAATGAATACAAAAACAAGTATTTTATGTATAAACAGCCTCTCAATTGAATTCCCAAAATTGTTATGATATACAGGTGGGTGACAATCATAGACTGTATATGAAGATGGACGTACCAAGGTGTGATGTCACCCATTTGTTTGCAGTGGAACGGGTTTGAAGCCCAGAGTTGCTGCTTATGGTCAGTACCATCTTTTCCGTTTGGGCCTTCCGTATAAGGAGTGCAGAGTGTTTCCTTTCACACTGTGGAAACATGCCTTGCTGTCTCGGATCAAATCACCATAATGATTCGTTGGAAAAAAGCCTCAAGCTGAGGTCATTGCCACTTAGTATTTCTAGAAAGAAATTCACGCTTTTTGAATGAGAATCCATAGGAGCCAAGGATTTTTTGGAGCCAGCATCTAGCGGCAGTCAGTGCCAATGCACTTTAAAGTACTCCTGCATTGGCTTCAGCCTCAAGCTGTGGTCATTGCCACTTGGTGACAAATCAAAGGAAAATCCAGCTTCAGTGCTGCTTGACATATACTCTACAAGTCTCTGGAACTCCACTGGAGGGATGACCGGCATTCTCCCAAAAGATATTTCCTCATTTGGTGTTTTTGTGATGGTGGTAGAGAGCCAAAATCTCCCATAGGTGTTCAGTTGGGTTGAGATATGGCGACCGTGAACGCCATAAAAGCAGAGTAGGGATTTCTGGCACAACTTCACCTACTTTTAAGGTGTATGGAGAAGGAAAGAAGTCTGAAGGGGTCAAAACTCCTGCAACACTCGTAGTATAAAGAACAAGGATTCGTATTCTGTGGACAAAGGTGTCCTGTATGGAAGCATAAACATTTGTTATGTTTCCCATTCATTTTTACAATGTTTTTCTCTTAATTTGTCTTCCATCTGTCTATCAATATTACAATGTAAAGTTCCATAAACAGTATCATATAGCCCACCCCTGTACCTAAGTACAACAGAATAAATTTGAGATTTCAGCAAAGAAGTGACCATCTCTGCAGCATATTTTTCTTCCTGGGAGGAAGATGAAAACTACATCGCTGTTTATTCATCAAATTTAACTCAAGACTTCCATTGACTGTGCCTCATTTAACAGTTTCCTTCCCCAGCACATGTTTTATGAAATACATTGTGTTTCTCCTGTAGCAATGAGCAGTTTCCATCTTCACCTCCAGCCCTGTCATCATCTACTTCTATGGAGCATTTTAATTGGCTGAGGCTGGCGCAACCTTCCAACCCAGCTGTTTCCCTGCCACATCCTGGAGCAAGACAAGTGTTCCTCACTAATTACTGCTGCTGTCTGTGATGATCGGTGACACAGCCGGCTCCCACTGAATTACCCTCACCTCTCCCATTTACAGTACACGTCAATATGCTCCCAAGTGTTCATACATCAGTAAGAAATCTCTGAAGTAGAGCAAAGGATTGAGCAAAAAATGATGCCCGTTCAAGAGGCTCCGGCAAGACTAATGACTGTTAAAAAGCAATCAAGTGGTAGCAGCAGTCTGGACGGTAGATCTCTGTATTTTATTGCTAACGTCTGGTCATGGCACCTCTGCTGTTTAAATTATTGCTATGTAAATCAAGTGCTTCGGTATTGGAAAGCAGCAGATTTAAGATGCTGGTGCATGTGCTAAGTAGACAGTATCTCGATATTCGCGAAGGCCTTCATTTGAGGGACTAACTCCTGCTATTCATCAGTGTGTCAGTCTACCTGCAGCGGCACTACATTCACAGAAGTTTGCTCGGCTGAACAAATGAAGTTCTCTCTGACTCATATATAAAATGCTTATTCTGTATGTCTGCAAAACTGATGTGAAGTAGCACCTGGAAGTTCTGAATTATCAAATAGTATATTGACCTTACCTCTGCCTCTTCTTTGTTTTGCATATTTCTCTTGAATCCAAAACCTACACACTCTTCCAATGTTTCAGTGGAAAAGTTCAGGCTTTTGCAATGTAAATATATAGCAGCTATACAAATATAACTACAAAAGTTTTGCTTACATTCATATTGTATGTCAACTTGGGTGTAAAACAGATTTTTTTTTTTAACAATAACTCATGAGGACAAGTTATGTAAAAACCAGTCTATAAAGTCAAATAGTTGTTTATACCAAAAAGAAGGATGGCTGTATAAAACCTATTGTGTGTTTCTAATATACACTATGTGTACAGCGGATGAATCCCCACCAAGAATGGCTGTAAACATAAGTTGGAGTCTCATCTTGGTGCAAATCTTTACATGAGATGTCACTGTCCTCTGCTGGTTATAATAGCATATTGCATCTACAGTGTGGAGATCTACTTTTAGCAGAGTAAGTAAAGTATGAGGCTGGTTTGTTAATCATTTTGCTCATTTTGTGTTTTATTTATCGCTTTAATCTCTACTTGTTCAAAATTTCTATCAAGTGTAGTTAAACTGGTTGTAATTTACTTGCCTGTCTGTCTCATCATAAACTACTGTTGCCCTGCTACTTAGGGCAACTAATTTGTGGCGGAATTCAAGCTTGTGACTGTTAATGTGCTTATCACAGAAGAAAACTCCTTTTGTTTTTTATTAATTGTTTCATTGTCGTCTTTCCTAGCACATAGGCTTAAACCTTTTGTAACAGAAATACATTCCAATATTCCCCAGCTTATTTTTATTCCTGCGCCATACAGTGTTGAGTTTAATAGAGGTGTTTTTTTATATTCAAGGATCCAAATTGATTTCTCCTCAGCGCTAATATATATCGATTATGACCACTGCAAATATATGTATGAAATGTTGTCAGTATGAGGCAACAGACCTAAAGTGCCTTGATATCACACATAATTGGTCTTTGCAATAGTTTGGGAATTTCATCTGAGATACAAGGCAGGAGGCAATACATTTTCTTTATTGTTTTGGACCCAAAGGGTAGTTTTGCAGTTACAGCTGCCAGTATATACAAATTATGATATTCATGCAGTTGAAGAAGTGCAACAAATGTGCAGTATGCAAGGAGATAAGAACCCTGCACACTCTCACACACACTCACTTCTCTACCCCTACACCCCCAGGGCTTTGGTCATGAGCCTGCTTCATTCCGTAAGCAGACGGTCCCACAGGATAGAGCTCCATTCACTCTCAGCTCAATTAGGAAGTGAACTTTCTGTAAAGCTCATACAGTATTTTCAGCATGACTACTCATAATGAACTCATTACATTCAGATGATTTCCAACATGGAATCAAATATCAACCTCAACCTTAAATAGCAGCCCGACCTGTCTCAAGAGCTGAAATAAAATAATTTTCACCCTACATTACCTAGAAAGTATAGATTCAATGTAGAGAATTTCATATTTGACATTCAGATATTCTCTGCTAACTTCTTGTTTGGCCTCATTCTCCTATTTACTTTTTTAGCGACATGGGTGCGCAGATGGCAATGTTGGTCAGTCAGTCAACCGCTTTGGTCCAGACTGAAATATCTACACAACTATTGGATGGATTACCATGAAATTTAGTACAGACATACATGGCTCCAAGAGAATTAATCCTAAAGACTTTGGTGACCCTCTGACTTTTCCTGTCGCGCCACCATGGCGTTGACATTTGCTGTTTTCAGTGAAATTTCTTGACAACCATTGGATGGATTGCTATGAAATTTGGCACAGACATCCATGGTGCCCAGGGGATGATCCCTAACAATTTGGGGGATCCTTTGACTTTTCCATCCAGGTCAAAGTTGTCACTTCTCCAGAGAAATATCTCAAACATCCATTTGATGATTGCCACAAAATGTTGCAAAGGCATTTATGGTTCCCAGAAGGTGTATTCTAATAACTTTCGTGATCCTCTGACATTTCCTTTAGCAAAATGACTGGACAGCCTTTGAATATATTGCTGTGAAATTTTGTGCAGACATTCACGACGCCCTCAGGATGAATTGAAATCACTTTGGTGATCTCTTCAAAGCACCACTGTGTCTGAAAGTACTGCGTCACAGAGCCGCTAGTGTGGCTGTAGAATCTTAGTCCTGTTGTTCAATAGATGCTTGTAGCTGCAACATGTATTCAGATGGAATTCACTCTTTAAGATAGTGAAAAATATTTTCCCATATTTACAGAGGCAAAAGCACAAATGAGAAGCAGTGGCTTAAGATGAGACGAGTAGCATGAAGACAGCCTGTGATGAGAGAGTGAAAGAGAGTGATGAGCAGTTGCAGGCATTGTCTTAGAGGAGAAGAAAGGGGAGGAGAGAAGGGAGGCAGACAGTCATATGAACCGCTCGTATAGCTCCCTCCTAATGACTCCCGCTGTGCCATTTTTACCAAAGGCAAGGATTACCATTAAGCCCGAGTCACATCTTCTCACATGATCCCCTATCCTGCCCAAGGTTTATTCACACACATGCACAGTCGTGAGCACACACAGAGCGTTGGTGGGGGAGAGGTGGGATGAAAGGGAGGTCGGCTGAGCGGTGGTCACGGGACAAACAGAGATGTGTACACGTGTAGCTACCACGGCAAAATAATGAAGTCGATTTCTAAACAATATCTTCATACATAATAACAGTTTTTGCACATTTTAGTTTGTTTATGCTTTTATATTCATGTCTTGGTGTGTTAATATCCATCTTAGCCATTAGATTAGCATGTAACATGACCCCTGACCTTTTTATTATTGTTGGATTTACATGTCTAATGTGCATTTATTAAAGTTTATTTGACAAAACTTGCTTTTACAGACTAAATGAATAGCTGAATTCACATATGACAACATATTAAGTTAGTTTTGTGAATTGACGGCTACTTATTTTGCTGCCTCGCCACTTGTGTGTACTTAGTGTAATCATAATAGGTTTGCATTAGCTCATAATCACATTTATGTAGAGTCATTTGACACATTTATTGCTCAAAGTGGGCTTTATGGAAGTTTGTCAGAGATATGGTGAACATAAAAGCTTCTTACAGACTTAATCAAAAGACAATCAGTAAATAACCGGCTCCACCACTCTTGAAATGTGACCTTAAAAATGCTGCATTGCATTCAATAGCACTTTTGAATTATTAAATACCCCATACAAGTCTATTAATATGATAAATCATAGAATATTCTTTTATGGCCCATATAAGACTCTAAGGTTAAGGTTATGATTACAGCTGCATTCCTCCTGACATTTTTTTTTTTTTAAATTGAAGAAAAATAGACTCTAGACAAATAACGTTTAAATGGTCATAACAACCTTGACACACTAATAGGCTTCCTACTCGCTCTCAAGGGGAACATGGGAACGGCGCATACATAAGGAATGTGGCTGTATTTTCAAATGTACTCCATGAGAATGAGCTTAGTGCTAGCTTTGTGTAATCCTCGCCGTCACGCCCCAATTATGAAACGATACATCCAGGGCTGGAATTATGATAAGCAACGTGAAACACATGTGACTAGGTTAAGAATCTTTGCCTTTTCAGTGTGTGAGGTCACGTTGGCAAAAGACAACATTTCTTCTCTTAGAGAAGTCCTGTATTGTGTTTTTATGCCTGAGGAGTACATGTAAATTACAAAAGATGTGGTTTTCAAGTTCACAAAGACCACATGATTCATCACATCTTTCCAAGAGCAAAGTGCTGACATTTTTGCTTCAGAACTTAACAACTTAGAACAAACTGAATCAAGCATCTAGGTTAGATCATTGACAACTAAATTCTGTAATATTCCTATTATTCAAACATTTTGACTGACAGCTGATTAGGCTGGTTATCTGTTGACTGTTCAGTGGCTGTTCTGCGGCAGGTTTTAAGGCTGATTCACTCTTTTCTGAAATTCCTGGTTTTTGAAGTGAACGCAGATATTGATTTTTTTTTTTTTTTCCCCTCTGTGGAAAGAGCTCCACTATCACCACCATCTAATGAGTGAATGTGCTTGCTAATTAGTGGGTGTTGATCCCCTTGAGGATAGCTGATATACATGTCCTAGTTATTCTAAAATGATATCCAAGAATAAGTGCAACCAAACAACTATAGTTTGTAGTATATCCAGTGCCCTATCTGCAGCCCAGCTTAAAAGTTTTGCAGTAAATTATGGGAAGAATGTGTAAGGCTTTGGATGCTTTAGAAAGAACCTGCCTTGCAGATCCTGCCCTAGATTCCAACTCCTTGGGGTTATCACTGTAGGTTTTGTCAACAACATCAACCAATCATTTTTTCCTATCCCAAAAATGCTGTGAGGTTTTGGTAGCAGCATACACAAATAATCAAGATTTTGCCACTAGTATCATCAGCTCATCCTACCAACATATTTAACGTATAAGGATTGCAGACTGGGGTCCTAGGGGACCCCAAGAATAAACTACTGTAAGAAACAACGATCAGAGCAAAATGTTAATTTATAACTTCTCATTATTAGTTATGTAGTTAAGGTCATCTGAAAAAAAAACAGATTCTTATTATTTTAGGAAGGTTACAGTTCATTTACATATTGTATGAAATGCAAATAAATATTCTTTTGTAATACAATTTGCAGCTTTTATCCCTATCCTAAGTATAATCTTTCCACAAAGCCTTCCAAATGACAGAGTGCCTCTACCTCCCCTGATAGCATGTGATACTTCAAATTAGCACCCATGGCAAACATGACCTCAATAAATAATTCCATCTATTAAAACTGCATAGGTGGAAATGAGTGCTTTTGACTAGGGTCCCCCTGGAGCCCAATACATTGGTATTTTTAAAAAGCACTAATTAAAACAGATACAGAAAACAATGTTATGAAGTCAGTAGGAACAAATTGATTGACAAAGTCATGAAAAATTGGAATGATCTAATAAAGCACCTGTGAGATATGACAAAAGTATACCTGTGGGGTCTGCGGGTACCCCAGTCGGTAGGATTGAGGTTAAATTAATCAAAGGTTTTTGTTTTCACCCCCGACTCTGTCACCTGCAGAACAGTGAGGCGAGTAAACAAACAGATGCAGATGCTGGAGGGGCAACCGGAGGGAGAATTCAAATGAATGCTGCACAGGCAGTTCATAAAAAAGGTAAGCAGGAAAGCAGAGGAGCAGGGGTAAGTTTGTTCATAGTGCTATAAGTCACAGTAATTAAACACATTTTTATACTTGCTGACTCCGCCTTCACCTGAAATTTATCACACTGAATTAGCATCTTGTGAAGTCTTATTTTAGCTGGATACAGATGATACCTTTTTTAAATTGTACAGATGAATATACTAATCATGAAGAGTACTACTCAGCAACTTATGGCAGCTTTGTCGAGTCTGAGAAAATAATCCTGATGATATCATCACGTCAACTTCCAAGTCATAGCTATGACTCAAAAAGTGATTTTTCTGAAAGCTCCGATATATCCCACTTGGAGCTTTATAATATGGAAATGCCTGAAAACCAGACAGACATGGATACCTCACACCAGCCAAATTCTGTTGATCAAAGTAATTCAACCCAATTTTAATGGATATAATGTTATATTTTCAGTACACAGTGACCCTATCGACACCACCATCTTGAGTTATCATGAGTCACAAGTAAACTTTTGAATCTTTAATCTATGCCATCCATCTCATATGATGTGAACGAGTTATAAGATATGACACTGTTGAGTTGCATCATGGGAAGTGTAGGATCTGCAGTTTTTGGAGCTTGACCCATATTAGTAGCAACTTAAAATTGGGATATTCTTATTTTTATTCTTTATATTATTTTAAATCTGTCTTATGCATGTCTCCCAATTTCATAAAAGTGCAATACTGAATAGCTGGAATACCCCTTTAAAGTGAGTGTCTTTTGGATAACGTTAATGTCTTTAAAATGTGTCTGCTTCCTGAAATATTACAACTGGTCAAGGCTAATGATTACGTAATAACTACAAGCCACTCTCAGTCTTTTTAAATATGATTAATAGGATTCATAAAACATCTTTCACCAGCTTTTTCACCATGGTAAGCAGAGTCAAAATGACTGAAATTCATTGTTATTTCCATCCAGCACTGTGGGTGTAGACACACAGGGGGGGAAAGCCTCCAGGGATCAAAAGTACCAAAACACACATTTGATCTTTATCATCTTACAAACTTCATTTGCTGCAAATCAAATATAAAGCAATAAAAGACAATGGTACAGTTCAAATACATTAACACAAATAGTGTGTGATGGAATACTACATTAGGACATACAAAAATCATAGAAGGAAATCTGCATTCCTAAAAGAACTCATGAATAAATGTCCTTCATGCCTTCATGTCTCATGGCAGCACGAGCAGCCTACAGAGAGAGGCTTTCCTGAGAAGTCAAATGACCTGAAATATGATCACTTTAACAAACACATGAATCTCTGGGGCTTATTCAAGATTAGATTCTGGCATTTTATACTGTGGGACAAATGCCTTTAATACACAGAGACAGCCAGGATATTCAAAATAACACATTTTTTGCCAATATGGTGCTATTACATTTTAAGTAATGAATAAAAGTGAGAGTTTACAAGCAGATAATATTCACAAGAGCAATATATTTCTGAGCCTGCTTGCTGCACCAAGTTGTTTTCTTTTCCATAAACATGTGTGCCAGGGGCGACATTTATAAAAGACTATTACTCTACAGCAAATTAATTTTCATACAGTGCTCATAAAGGCGTTACAGTAAACGTGAAAGCATTAAAGCTCTGTAGCCCTCCTCATTCATCATAATTTGTGGTTTAAACTGAAACAATTCTGTAATTCATTAAACGTGTTTTTTTAAATGTTGGATTTATTCAGCCCACTTCAGAAGTCCAGTAGGCTTTTAGAAGAATAATACTGTGCATGACCGGATCACACTACCTTTCTTTCCCTCCATCCCCAGTAGGAAATATGATGTTATGTGATGGAATCACGCGGGAGTCAGAAAATCCGGGTAGTCATGCGCTAATCCGGTATTTAAGGTCGGAGGTTTTCTTGTTTGGGGGGAAATAGAAGCAGGGGCCTGGGTGCATGGGAGGGGGCGTTTTGTACACACTCAGTTGACAGAAACAGTCATTCCTGGTGTCTTTAAGTGATGTACGTTTACTTGGAATAACAGCTTAGTTTAAGTGAATACTTGCAGATAAATATTCAGTTGGTAAAACTGACTCCAAATCGTGCGTAAAGTTTGACAACCGTTTTGGATAATGTGGCAGTGTTGCTTTTTGGTGCTTGTTGGCGCGGTGGCAGTGAGCGCTCAGTTCCCCAGAGAGTGCGTAACACCCGAGGGACTCAGGAGTGGACAGTGTTGTCCGTCACCTTCCGGCCTGAACAACGATCCATGTGGCTCCAGTACGGGGCGCGGACAGTGTGTATCCATATCGGTGGATGCGCGCCCACACGGCCCTCAGTACCCGCACGACGGACGGGATGACCGGGAACGATGGCCAGTCCGTTTCTTCAACCGCACATGTCAGTGTAATGGAAACTTCAGTGGTTATAACTGCGGACGCTGCAGACACGGATGGACTGGGGCCAACTGTGACCAGAGAGTTTCTGTTGGTAAGTGCGCGTCCTCCTGGGAGTCTGGGGAAATATTTTATTAATAATGTCATGGATTATTGATTCAAGCTCCTAATATGAGGTTAGACAGTCAGCTAGCAGATCTGAGCTTTTAGGGATTTAGTGCCATCGCTCATTGGCACTTAAGCACTCCTTTATGACACCCCGTCGACCCAGATGAGCGCATAATGGCCCATTTAATATTGATCTATCTATATCTACCCGACAGATTATTTTAGCAAAATGAACTCAGATTAGAGGCCCATGAAAGCACTTCCAAAATGAGTTTGGCCTAGTTAAACACCAACTACTTAGATAAAGACATTTGATTACATGATGAAATGATCAAAACGGTCAAAAAATCTGCCTGTTCCGCATATTTTCTGTACTCGTTTTTTCTCACTCATTAAAAAAACTGATCCCCAATTAACGCATGACTGATTGCGTTAATCCACATTTTTCTCTCTCTCTACTAATCCCCCAGTAAGGAGAAACGTGATGCAGCTCAGTGCGGACGAGAAGCGTGCGTTCGTGAACGCGCTGGATCAGGCCAAGCGCACGGTGCACCCCGACCTGGTGATAGCTAGTCGGCGCTATCCGGAGATCTTCGGGC
The DNA here is from genome assembly GCF_914725855.1 of Thunnus albacares. NCBI lineage: Eukaryota > Metazoa > Chordata > Actinopteri > Scombriformes > Scombridae > Thunnus > Thunnus albacares. Next base: position 16,231,970 of record NC_058127.1, on the reverse strand, counting down.
CTGACGGGAACACCATGCAGTTCGAAAACATCACCATCTACAATTACTTCGTTTGGACGCATTATTACTCTGTCAGCAAGACGTTTCTGGGGGCTGGGCAGGCCAGTTTTGGAGGAGTGGACTTCTCACACGAGGGGCCCGGTTTCGTCACTTGGCACAGGTACCACCTGTTGCAACTGGAGCGAGACATGCAGGTGAGATACTGTATAAAGAGGTGGCAATTTAGAGTAACAGCGCTGTAATTGCATAAACAATAGTTAGTTGCCCTGAGGGTAATCGCCATTTACCAATATATCACCGACTAATAATCCACTTCAACCTAGCTGTCAGTTCCCCTGCTTGTTTATTTTACGTAATGCGTTTCCCCACAACTGTATTGGCGAGGTAATCATAATTGACGACGCAATTTCATGGCTTCATAGGCGAGCACCGTGCAGAATGGGATTTTAAGTGTTTTATAGGCAGAGATTCGATTTGACCAGCACACAATAGATGGCATTCAGAAAACGACAACAGTATTGAGCAGGATAAATAATTAGATCTGTCCAGTGGTTCACAATTACGCAGGCTTTCTTTTTGAATACACAATTGCAAGCATAGACATTGAGCCTTGTTGAATACACTGACTGCATGTTGGACTCTTGATGAGAAATTCCTGAGAAAGTTTATGCTTCACTAGTTTTCCCTAATTAGTCTCTCTATTCTGTTAAATACTCACATTGATGGCCACAGTTTTGCAAGTCAGGATCTGGATGATCAACCAAGATGACTAGGAGTTGGCTCAACTAATTGTTCTACATAAATTAGATGTGTTTAAGAACACAGTGGATTATTTTTGCTCAGGAATTGGTGAGGGAAAATATGTGGCTTAAGGAAAACAGCTCACCCTGTTGCTGTTTGTTTATGGCAGGTTTTATTAGAATTACAGCAGTACGGATCCATCAATGTGTAAAAAGTGTATGTTAGAGTTTTAGGGTTTTTCAAAGGAAAAATTCAGACATGTCAAGTAGAAAGTTATTCACAACTGTCCACTGTCTCTTCTCAGGTTCCTAACTAATATTAGTATGTGCACTAGACATTTTTTTAAGTTGTGGAAAAGCGAGGGTGCCTCATACATATGTACTTCTGAAAAAGAAAGTTTAGTGTTTTCTAGTAAATTCTCAATGTGTTTTCATACTGAGATAATATACATTATAGACTCTAAAATTGATTTCACAAAGACTGTTAAAAAACCAATTTCTATTCATTGCAAATTTATTCATGCACGGTGAATAGATATTGTTATAGACTGTCTTTAAAGCAAATCATAGTCAATTTGTTCTGCACATTATGACACCATTACTAAATAAGGCTTTATGGATACTTTGATGTTACCTAAGTGGTTAGGAATACATTTTTGGCTGATAACTCCACACATCTGCCTCTAATACATTCCAGAAAATGCTGTTTGCTTGCATTGCAGGTTGAAATCATAGTGCTCTGGTTTCTAGTTGTGGTGTTCACATTTACAAACTCAGCCTTCATTTCTTTCTTTTTTATATCAAACAACCAGGACATGCTCCAAGACCCCTCCTTCGCCCTGCCCTACTGGAACTTTGCCATTGGTGGAAACACATGTGACATCTGCACAGATGACCTGATGGGAGCCAGGAGCAGCTTTGACATGAACTCGCTGAGCCCCAACTCTATCTTCTCCCAGTGGAGAGTCGTCTGTGAGAGTGTAAATGACTATGACACACTGGGAACCATCTGCAACAGTAAGACTTTTGTTCCTCACCATGACAAAAACTCTACTGATCTCACAGAGATCCTCTTTATTCTTTAAGTGCAGGGAAATATATCCGGTTGTTGTTAATTAATTTCCTTCCCTGTCTCCGTCCAGGCACTGAGACTTCTCCCATTAGAAGGAACCCAGCAGGAAACGTCAACAGGCCAATGGTCCAACGTCTCCCTGAGCCTCAGGATGTGGCAGACTGTCTGCAGGTTAACGCTTTTGACACACCACCCTACTACTCCACCTCTTCTGAAAGCTTCAGAAACACAATTGAAGGTAAGTGTGTGTTTCTGGCCATGTCTTGGTTATGTTTCACCGTTTTTTATTTGGTCTAAACTACAAAGGTATGACATTCTGTGTCATTTGACATTTTCTTAAGCTTTTACGTATTGTTTCGGCAGGTTATAGTGCCCCCCAGGGAAACTATGACCCCGTTGTAAGGAGCCTGCACAACCTGGCCCATCTGTTCTTGAATGGGACTGGAGGACAGACCCACCTCTCACCCAACGACCCCATCTTTGTCCTGCTCCACACCTACACTGATGCCATATTTGATGAATGGTTGAGGAGACACGGTCCAGGTCTTTTAGCAACAAAATCTTGCTTTTGTCGTTTACTATATAATACCTGCATTTGCTTTATTTCTTTATTGTTAGCATGATTAGCATTTCGTCTAACGTGAAATATTTCTTGACAGAATCACCTGTGTATCCAGAAGAAAACGCCCCTATTGGTCATAACAGGGGCTACAACATGGTGCCTTTCTGGCCCCCAGTTACTAACGCTGAGATGTTTGTGGCCGCCCCTGAAAATCTTGGTTATTCTTATGAAGCTGAATGGCCAGGTATACATTTTGAATTTGTTCTAGTACTGACACATTTTTTTGCCGTCTTCTAACATTGCCTTTGATTAAAAACATAGATGACGTGGGTAATAATCATCCACTTTGTCCTTTCTAGGTCAAGCTTTCACTCTGACTGAAATCATCACCATGGCAATAGTTGCTGCCCTTGTGATCGTTGCAGTCATTTTCGCTGCCACCACATGTGCCGTGCGTGCCAGATCGTACAATATGGAAGGCCACCAGCCTCTGCTCGGGGATCAGTACCAGCGCTACGACGATGACAAAAGCCAATCTGTAGTCTAAGATCAACATTCAAACATCCAGCCTCACCTACGTGCTGCTTCTCTTTACTTTTACAGTGACTACAGCTATGCAATTTGGTAAAGCCTGAATCTGTTCTCACTAAAGAACATGTGTAGATCATTGAATGCTACAAGGTGATAGAAAGTAATCTTTTGGTTACATTCATGTCCCTATATCAAAAGCTGGTACAGTTTTTTTTTCCCTACAAACAGTACGGACATGAACAATTTACTTTTACATTTCACCAATGAACATAAGGCACTCATCTAAGTATTCCAAGTATCCATTTTGTGATGGAAACGTAAAAAAAATATATATGCAGTACCCTTTGATGGTGCAGCTTTGCAAAAATTGTCAGGATCATATCTTCACAATTTTCAGGTTTCGGGAAAATTTGAAAATGGAAAATGTGTTCAAATAAACTGAACATGAACAAACCAATTGTTGGCGTGATAGTGATGCCACCAGGTGGTGCTAAACTCCGATTCTTGTCAGTCTTTTAAAATGACGTTCCAGTGTCAGCAGAGTTATGTAAGTCTGTTAAATATTTGATGATTCACTTCAGAGGTGATCAAGTATGAAGCATTCAGATTCTGACAAGAGATTAAGGATGTTCTGTAACTTTGTGAATACATTTAAAGTAAAATAAGGTAAAAGATGCAAATCAGGCAAAACATGAAGTGACAATCTACCAATTCTACCTTGTTTATAGGTAACATCACTGTCTGTTTTTCTGCTATTATTGAACAGCTATAAAATACACTGCCCATGTCTAATAGAGCCTTAATGCCCACAAGGGGGTGCAATAGTTCAATCTTAAGCATATATGCTTTTAGTTGATTTTTATTATGTATTTAGATAAATTAATCCCCATAATCTAAAATATTGAGTTGTAAATTAGTGAAAACTTAAGAGAAAATAAAAGAAAAACAACAGGGGTGGTAATTTAGAAGATATGCAGCCACAGTCATCCAGAGTGTCAACAGGTTGTAATCCTGAGATCTAACTGATCTGTGTATTCTTACAGCTTTCTTTTTCTTTTTCTGTCTTTTTTTTTTTAACTGAATTGATGTGAAAAGGTCATTAAAGCTTTTTCTGTTTTTACTTTTTTAAGTGTTCCAAAAATGTTGGATCTGGGTGTTTGCCAAATTATTTAATTGATTAAATGTTCTGTTGTGGTCTGCTGGACTTTACACTGACACCAGATGTCTACTATGCACTGACACACATGTGTGATTAAAACATCTAAAAACATATGAGAAATATATTTATTCACTCATCAAATTGCAATATATTGTAATGTAATGACACGTGCAACTGTCTCTTCATGATTTTTCATGTATTTTTTTTATAATGTGCAGACACACATACCCGATTTAACAGCCTGTAGTACACATTATGAATACATTTTGGAAAATATTGGGTCTAGACATATTTGTCTCGATGGTTGGAATCCCCGTGTTCCAAATTTCTCTCCTGAAAAATGTGTTCCCAAGTGCACAGGCAAATTTTTTTTTCCACAACAGCCCGGCGTCACCTCACCTGTCTGGTGTCTGGTTTCAGAGGAAGCTCCCCTGTGGGAGGGTCTATGGAGAGCACGTTGTCGTTAAACCGTCTCACTACTGGTCAGAAGCTTCAATGGGAGGTCTGTTGGTGTAACAGCGGTTAAAGTGTTTATGGCTCTGCAGTTCATTCTCCGAGCTAGTTGAATAAAGTTGTGAGGAGACGGCGCGTGCTGCTACTTTTTTGCCGCTTTGCAACAACTCCTCACTGGATATAGCTCGTGCTTGTCTCCCCCAACGAATCATTTGGGAATATCTCCGAGGTCGCAGCCCTGTAATTAGCTCTTCTGCCTGCCTCAAATCATTACATATAATCTCTTGTGACAGTCCGCCATGGACGAGGACAACAACGTCTTGCCTGAGTTGAAGGACATTGAGACAAAGTTGGGTCGGAAAGTCCCAGATAGTCTCATCCGTTCTCTTGTTGGAGGAAAACATCACGACAGGCACGAGAAGGCGGCGGCAGCGCCGCATTTAGTGAATGGCAAACTTCGTGCCAATTCTGCGGACTTGAAAAGACTGGAGAGCAAAATGCTATTCCTGAAACAAGAAATGGTAAGTGTCTCTTTCTGTATTATTTTAAACTGAATGAGCAGTCTGGGAAAGTAGCAGCTGTTTTTAAAGAAGAGGTGCCAGTTGTCATAGAGCCATAAATCTATAAACCACATTCTATAGCTAGGACATAGTTATAGTGTTGCATTAAGTATGTTTCAGCCTCCTAATTCAAAGTTACCAACTTATTTCAAGCACGTATTCACTTATTCTTAACTGTACATGTGTCTAAGCTGCTTGTTTATCCGCAAACATTTGAATTAATTTTTTTTAAAAAAGCCTCGAATATGATTATACATTCATTTGCAATAGTTTCATGTCAGGTAAACTGGATTTGATAGCCTCTATATGCTTACTCAACTGTATTAGCGTTGCTTTGGAAACTCAGGAAATGCCTCCACTTCATACAAAACCGGTCCACGTATCAACATGTGGTTGTTGAAGAAATGGGTGTTGTGTCTCATTGTCTGAGAAAGCACCGTGAAACCGGTCAGTACGTGTGAGCCATTCACACCTGCACACACCACAGTCAGAGCAGACCTTTTGTTGGTGAACCCTCCTCACCTCAGGGAATGATCCTCCCTCTTGTGATTCAAACTGCCCGGTGCTCTGTGGCGTTACCTTGTCGTGATAGTTTTATCTGCCAACACACACTATTTAAAGTGCTCAAAATACCACACTTTATTTTTTAAAACTGAAGCCTTGTTTGACCCCGAGTCCCAGCAACCTCCCCCTCCTCCCCCCTATTTAAGAAAGGTCACAAAAGGTATTAAGATTCCTGAGCAGATGGCCAAGTTGACCGAGTTTTGCGGACTGTATTCCGGCTGTATGGTAGCCAGCAGACTGACCCATCACCAGAGACTTTGTGTTGATTAGCTTCAGTTTTACATTGATGTGACAGAGCCAATGAGACCTGTAACTGGCGCATGTTAATGGTAACAACCTTTGCCTTGTTTGTCTTGTTTTACACCCACTTCTCAAATTCACCAACTATTATACAGCCTGTCAATGTGCTGATATGAGAAAAAAAAAACCTAATTTGTTTTTCTTTAAATAATAGAGTGTAATTCCATTATTGATGTCTTTCTCAGGTATCTTCTTTTCATATTCGGGCCGTCTTGGGTTTCCCTGTTTTGTATGGTTCCCTACCCGGCTCAATCACTAATCCAATCAGACTGCTCTGTTTTGGTGCGCGCGAGTCTGGTACACACACACATTATTTGAGAGGCTGCAATAATCTACAGCCTGTTTAAATAAGCAAATGAACCCTGAATGGTGCCATTCTCTGAAAGTTAAGGGACCAGCTCTTATTAGTTTCATATGATAAATTAAACATGTTGTTGCAGGTTCAGTATGACTACCCAGTACAGACAAAATCATGCAGCACTAATTGTGTTTCCTAAACTCATTTTGTGATACCGACCCACTGGTGCCATCTTATTTACACAAGATAGCTGTTTGGACTAAAATTCTAATATGACTCCATCTGCTCGGTCTCCGTATGTATGTGTGTGTGTGTGTGTGTGTGTGTGTGTGTGTGTATAAAGCGGGTGGTTATCCTCCCAAAACAAATACACTGGCAGCAGTATGAGCTAAATGAAGGCTGGCTGCAAATCCACTCCAAAGAAAGGCTGTTTTATCAAGCCAGCTGTCAGGAACACTGTACCAGCCCTGTCTGCCTTCATCTGCCTCAATGCATTTTGATTGTGACAGGCTTATACAGCTGTCCTTTTACCATTTTTCATCCTGACTGGCTGTTTGTCACCAGCTCGACACAGGGAAGTCCCTTTGAATGACTCCATAGGCTGTCCACTTCCACCCTCGATCAATGGTATGGCTGTTGTGGCAGGGAGTTAAATCAATGGCCATACTGTGTTTAGTAGACGTATAATTCAAAATCCTGAGTGCTGTTTCCTGACCGTGTTGTTACATGAGCAGTACAAGTCGTTTTTTTTTCCACATAGTTAAGTTTCTTTTGTTCACAAGAAGGTCTGATAGTCTAAGCAAAATAGCACATAGTGTTCTGACCATGAGAGAACAAAAGAATGCTAACAATTGTAGAGAGAGAGAAGAAGAAGAAAAAAAACTCACCACAAGCTCCATTTTAGTAGCCGTTGTGCTGCTTTCGATTATATCACATGATCTTCATCAGCAGATGGAGTTGTCATGGAATAGCAGATGTTCAACTTTCCATTTTCTTTCCTGAGTAATTCAAGGACTTCCTGTCTGTGTTAGTTTAAAAACAGAGGTTTAATCTCCTGATGAATTACACGCGCTGTGATCGAAAGTTCAAGTTCAAGACCTTTTATTTGTCCCTGAGGTGTAATTGGTTCTGCAGCAGTAGCAATAAAAACAACAAGACGACACAGGGCGAGACAGACAGAATAAAAAAAAACACACACACTTAACAAAAAACACAAGAGTAAAAGATGAACACATGAAGTACAAAAGTTATAATATTAGTGAAAGAAAACAGAGGAGAAACAGGCATGGTTTGCTTTTAATAGCTGTTCTGGGGCATGAAAGCACCAGAACAGCTACTAAATGGACCTTGTGATGAAACTGTTTTCACATCTGCTGTGTCCAAGGTCAAGAATGAACTATGAACCTCGATGCTAACAATAGCTAGCAATGATAACGGTACTGGTTTTGTATTACATTGACTTCCATTCTACTTATGAGGGCACACTATCACGTTGTAGCTGTGTTACAGTTACATATTTTGGTAAATACACGTTGGTTCCTGCCAATAATTAGCTGAGAAGATTGACACCACTCTCCTGTTTGTCCACTGAATATACAAGGCTAGAGCCAGCAGCCGCTTTGCTATTTCTTGGCTGGGTGTGTTGCCTTCCTGGAGTCTCCGCTGATTGCACGGCAGCCAAGATATAGTCTGGTACTAAACTCTCCGTAAAATGTCTAGTTCTCAAAATGTGTAACTACTCTCTTTTTAAATGTGTGATCATCTTTAAACACCACGATCTGACATGGATGTTTATTTCCCTAACACACAGGCACACCTGCGAGCCATTGATGTGAAGCTGATGCAGCAGCTCATGTCAATCAACGAGGGCATAGAGTCCATCCGCTGGATGATAGAAGACAAAGGAGGCGTGGCCAGCCAGGAGGGCAGCCTGACGGGCAGCTTGTACAGCCTGTCAGACAGCCAGGACGGTACTTCCCTGCGAGGCAGCCTCAACAGCTTGAATGATGGCAACAGCGACGGGCTAGATGGTTTGTCCGTCGGTAGTTACCTGGACACGCTCGCAGAGGATCTCCCGGACAACCCCTCACCTACGGACCTTGACTGTTTTGTGGATAAAACAGTGATTGACGGCGACGCTTTCAGCAAAACGCCACTGAAACTCAGGGTGGAATCAGATGAATACTACTGCTTTGGATAATGATGATAAGCTGAAGACAGTGGTTACAGAGACTACTGAGATATTTTGTGAAGAAAGATTTTTTAAAAAAGTGCTCTTCACTTTGACAAATTAACACACAGCTGTCAGATTATTTTTTTCTCACATGCTCCACATTTTTTGTTATTTTAAAACGACAGCCAGGTGGCTGACATGACATACAAAATGACTCATGTGACTTTTTATCTAGAAACCAGTTTCCTTATGTTGCGGATTGAACACACCTCAAAAAACCATTGCCACGTAATGTCACACCAAATGCAAGTGAAAACATGTTAACAATTCTTAATGTCTTAATGTTATCATGCAGGTTATTTAAACAGGTGCTCTATTGTCCATACAGATTGTATTTATTGTTGAGTTATTGGTTACTGGAATATTCTCATTCTGATCCAATACCTCAGCATTTTTGTTTGCAGTTTAAGTTCTTCTTAGCTCAAATTTAGTGGAGAAGGGGTAAAGAAAAGTAGCAACTAAAGGTGAACTGGAAGTTTTTTTTTCAGCTTGGACTTTGGGTGAGGGTCAAATTAACCACAGTCATCTGATCTAAGTAAAGGAGTAGATTAGGATTTAGCAGCCATTTGGAAAATTGGACATTTCATGCTGAGTGATTCAAGAGGTTAAACTGTTTAAAGTGGCAAAGTGGCTCATTTAAGTGTTACAGCAAGTGCAATTTGCTTCAATGCCAAACTCTGAGCACCACCTTCCATAAATGTTTGTTTTTAATTATTTTTTCCTGAAATGTTTTGACTGAAGTTCCAAAGCTAAACCCGACTCAGCAATAGTAGAATTTACAATACACGCAAGAGATTAGGTACACGTTTAAAGCACAGATGCTTGACTGAAAACCAAAGCAATTTGATTGTCTTATAGATAATTTAGGCCTGAGGCTAAAAATCCGTTAACGCCAGATGGGAGATTTGTTGATGGTGGACATATGTGAAACACATGTTTTTACTTTGTGGGCACATTTTAATTCTGTTGTCAAAACGGTTTAATTAGAGCTACATGTTGCTGTGTGTTGTTTTAGCTTTAAACTCCACATTGGTTTGTATGACGTTTGTATTTTATGCTGCCTGCTTTTGAACAAAAAAAAACAACTGTTTTTATTGATTGCTAATAATTTTGTTGTGGAAATGAAATAATATATTGTGATTTGCATCTGCCTCACACTGTCTTTATGCAAATAACACGTAGTCGTAATTGTCAATTTTTAGAAACAAAAGTGGTTCGCTGAGCTCGTTATAGAATCTTAATGAGATGGAAAGTGAACAATTACGGTGGTTTCCTTATTTGGTAAATTTAAGTTAAGAATAATCTCTCCATAATAAAGTCAGACCTTGTGGTGCCCTGTGTAATGTGGCATGGAAAATTACCCACATTAATTCACTATGTCACTCCATATCACATTCCCTTGATACTACACAGAACCAGAAGATGATTCTAAATTTGGCAAATGACTGCTTATTTTTGTGCTTTTAACTTCCTCAAGCTATTAGCAGGGGAAGGTCATTTGGGATAGTATTTAGGATGGGACTGCAAGTATTATTACAGATGAGGAATCATGTTACCTAAAGCTAATGAGAATCTGAGAATCATCTGAGCGCAATGCTTGGAATGAAGTCAATTGAAAATAACACCGACCAAGAATGAGAGAGAATTGGAATTGGAATGCCAGCCATACAGAATATTTGATGGTTTATTTTCTTTTTTATGTATCTCACTTGCTTCTTATCTTTCATTTGATAATTGGTGTTCCAGACGCAGTGTACAGTGAATGTCATTATAGGAAAGATGAGAACCTTGGTCTTTTTGGCTTGTGAATAAGTGAGTGGCCATGAGACACAGTACTTCAGTAGTTCTCAGGCTGGGGTCTGACATCAGGACTTGTCTTTGGAAATGCTGTCTTGTTAGATAAGTCTTGAATTATTCACTTTGTCCGTAGATCTCTCATATTATTTGGAACTAGCATATCATGAGTGGAGGATTTTGTGGATGTTTTCTTGGTGTGTGACAGTCTTACTGCGTGTTATGAAATGCACAAAATAACAAGATTGGACACAAAGGACACTGTTAGTGTTACATTAGTTCCAGACAGATATAATCACTTTATCCAGGCACATTAAGCATACTTGTAACTTTGTCTCACTGCAAGTGCAAAGCAGCTTTATTTGGTTTTATGCTGCCTTTCCTTATCTCTACCTCCCAGAGGCTTTGGCAAGCTTAAGCTCCCTGTCAGGCAGAACCAAGCCACTAAACCAAAGAACCTTGTGAATGACAGCATGACCTCCTTGTCAGCAATTCAATTAAAAAGACAAAAAGTTCTCTCAACTTCTCCAAATTTCATGTCTTAACAAATGTAATCATTACATGACTGACTGATGGCTTATATCCCTCAGGGGAATATGTTGAAACTAGAGTTTGTGGCCTTTAAGTAATTAGATGTACAGAACAGGTTCTGCCAGTTTATGTTGTAATAGCTCTAAGTCAAAATTCCTGAGAGCTACATGGTACATTACACGTGAACAGATGTTACCTTTTTGGGCCTTTCCCTGGCCCTATTAATTGTACATTTCCTACATGAAGGGGAGAACTGGCTGACACAGCCTTTGTGGTAAAGACAAGCGCTGTCATTCACCAAACCTTCTATCACATTTTGCTCCAGCTGTTTTTTTCCTCATTCCAAGCATAGAAGAAGTACATATTACCATATAATTGTTCACCTGGAAAGTAAGCAAGAAAACAAGCTATCAATTTACATTAGTCAAATGAAGTTACTCAATGTTTGTCAAATTCTTCTGTCAGCAATTATAGCCACCATGTTCGTGGGTTCAATGACATCCAGGCTTTGTGGAAAGCAAACAAAGAGAAAAATCAGCTGCGGTCTCCTTAGTTTGGGAGCAGAGTGCAAAACAATGATTTATTCATTCCCGAAGTTTGTCCTCAGTTAATTTACTTGAGCACAAATAATTACGCTCCTGTACAATTGAGACAGTGGCTTCCAGCGGGGATCCATTAGCAAATTAGACACTGGGTTTGGGCCTGTGCCACAAGATGAAGGGAAACCAATACCGTCTGGTATCTGGGAAACTGTCACCATGCTACCAAATGAGGATACAGGATATGGGTTACTGGAGTAGGGTTTATGGGGGATCAAAAGAATTAGAGACACAGTGGGCCCCTCAGACAGGAAGCTACAGATACAGAGTAAATATACACAATTGTGAAGCTATTTATTCTGGTTTAATTAGGGGTTTTCTTTGTGGGCTTGTGGTTTGTTGCACAGGTCTCCTAGTTTTCAAACAACTTCAAATAGACTGAAGAATTCCATAAACATTATGTTATATATATTATATTAAAGAGAATATAAGTCACACAACATGATGGACTTAAGAATGAATGTTTGTGATATCCTCAGTGTGCTATGCAGTCATGCTAGTACTTGTGATGGATGTAGCACATTAGATTGAATATGTCAGCCTTATTACATTCCCAGACATGCAGAGCTCCATGTTGGGAGATTTATGAAGCTGTGGAAAACTTAATAAGGCCTGTCCCATAGCATGAATATCTTGTTTCGTCTAGGAAAAATACTTAATGAATGTCAAGGTTAGCTGCAATCCTAATGTGCTTCTCAAGAGATTTTCTGCACTGCTGATGCGATGATAGCGTTCAACTTCAGACTCACCAAATACTTCATTCCGATAAGATTATTACATAAATTGAAATTATGGTATACGTCAGGAAAACACCACTTTTAGGAGACAAATGTCCTGAATGAGCTCTTAGTCAGCCAAGCTGTAGACACTTTTTGAATCTCAAGAGCCCTGTGAAACTTTGTTGGTCTTGGGAACCACTGTAGCCAAACCGCAAAAGATGTGGCATTTTGTTCGTCAATGCAAATATTAGACATTAACAATGGCTGTCTGTACTCATAAATTACTCAGTTGAGATTTAGAGAAACACCCTTTGAAAGCTTCTTTAAACATCATACAGAAAACATCTGAGAAATCCAAATACAGAAAGTGGTCAGCCTGAGAACACATTACCCTACAGGCTGGTCAGGCTGCATTCCATTCATAGTTCATGGGGTTATTTTTAATTACCATAAACACAGTAGTGCCTGATTATTTATCAGATGTCGTTTTGGCTATAAAGATTGCAAATCACCCCATGAGACTTATTTCAGACCATTTCATTGGGAATTTCACAGGATGTAACAAATTGCATCTGAATTGCTACAATCATTAGTGCTGTACTCGCTCTGTGAACCTTTGGCTTCACTTCTAACTTGTATGAAAAGTTACCAGTAATTATTGGCTCCCTCTCAGTATTTGTGGTGATGCCACTGTAGCTATTGGTCATCCTCCTCAAGTTGTATCTTGAACATAAACGCAAACTATTACAACTTAGCCAAAATAGCTTTCTACATTTTAAGAATGTATTCTCCAGGAAAGAGTCTGTTGCAACAGCTGTTCAACACTTAAGACTTGTTAAAACAAGTTAATTTTTGGAGAATTACATATCAGAAAATTAAAATGGGGTTTCACCACACAAACTAGTTCTTAGGTAGAGATTAGTTGTTAATAAAAATTTACACCCAATAACTGCCAGGTGTCTGTTGTGTAGTTAACTAAACTGACAAAATTAACGTTAGCTTGCTAATACAGCATATCAAAGAGAAGGGAATATGTGATATGGTCAACACATCTGACCTGACACTTAATCAAAATGTTGTGGAAAAAAATACATGTCACAAAAATTACTATATATATCAAATTAGAAAATGCTATGAAAATAATGTTAGCCTAATTAACCAAATAGCGTTAGCATAATCAGATATTTCCCACTCATTCTAAACTGCATGAATACTACACATATTTCTCCATGTATGCATACATAAATAAAACAGTAAAGTTTAATATATTGTTTTCCACTCTAATACCGGTATCTTTGGCAGTTAAGCTACAGCTTGCAATAATGAGTTCTACATAAGTGATTGCTTGTGACTGGATGGTGCGAGCGTTGGTTCCTAGCAACTGATATTTATTAAGTTTTAATGATGCGGCCCAATTTAAATCACTAGCTTGCAACCAGCTAGTTACTGAAAACATATAAGGCCTTTACACACAAAATGGATTTATAAATAACTGGTGCAACCTAATCCTAATATCCCCAAAGAAAGGAAAACAGAAAAACTCTCATTGGCCTTCAAGAAGCCACATCATGAAAAAGGTATAGATATAATAACGTGTAAAACCTCTACCAAACATAAATTCCATGTATTTAGTCTCTAATGCAGATGCAATCCATGTTTGAAGTGAGGTTGTGAAATCATTTCCTATCAAAAGCACAAACTAGTGGAACTCGTCATGTACTGTGTCCGTTGCTAATGTCAATCTATTTCCCAACTATTATGATGTATTGCCATGAACTCCCTTTACACTCCTTTTTGCTCAACTAAAGATTGGCTAATTAGTCATCATTAGTCACAAGAGTTCAACCTTTACCCTGAAGATCAGTGTATTTCACATTCACTTCACTTACTGCTGGTTGATAGGGTCATAATTCATAACGAGTTATAAAGTAGAATTAATCACTAAAGTAAGCATAACATTAACACATGGGCCACCCGGACGCACAAAATAAATGTTTAGTGGTCAAATGTATGGTCTGTTACCCTCAGCATTCTCTCGGCCGCTTCCTCCATCCATTGCTCTTAATATCTGCTTTATCTTAATATCTGTTGAGTCGCCCTGTGACACCCTGGCTATGTTTGATGCCTTTCTGGATTGGGAGCCTCCCTTCCTGACCACACTATCGCAGCCCGAGCTGTTGAGCCAGCTGAGATTAAGCAGCAGGCTACATCAGCCAGGAACCTTCAACAGATAGAGAGGAGAGAACAAAACAAACCTCTATCCTATTTGATCCCCCTTTTTTCACTCCCTTTTTCTCTTTCTATCCAGGCCAGGAAGCCTTTCTGTGACTATATTCGGAATCAAAGGCCTTCCTTTCTACAGAAGGCACTGACCCTGTGAGCGCTTTTGAACTTTTGCTTTGCTCTTTGACAGCCAACTTGTGAGTCATCAGAGAAAGAGACAGAGAGAAATATGGGTTATCATGGTAGCTTTGAAGTTTACTGAAATTGTAGCATGATTTGGTCATCTTTGGGATAACTATGTTGCTCTCTAGATGCATTTGATTTGTTATATGGGACAAGCAAATACAAACAGCCTTTAAAGACCTTCTCACACTGATGATTTGCTTGTTAGTTTAAAGCAATATGGATGACTCCCAGCAACAGGCAACACGAAGCCAAAAGGTCAAAAATCTTTTCAAGTGTTTCCTGGCAACACGATGACCCTGTGCTGTTTAAAGAAGAAGGACCGAGGTTGGCAAACATGGTTGACCAAAATGTTTCACTGTGGACAGCTGCTTTGTAATTCCCTGGGCACTCATTCAGGCCAAATAAGGGCAGTTTGGGGTCAACAGGAGAGTATTACAATTGATTGACCTATAGAGGTCAGAAAACATTGATCTGATGACTTTGCAGTGAAGGAGTTGGGATTAACTACCAACCTGCACAATATTTTTTTCATGTTTTACGTCAGGCTGAATTTTTAGTTTGTTTTTTTTTACACATATTAATTGTTGCATATTTGCATTAGCTAACGTGAGCCAGTTTTGTTTTAATTCTAAGATGTAATGTATATAATTTCAGTGAGACTGGTAGGAAAAAGTATAGTTGTTGGCACATTTGTTATGTTTACTCCAAGTATTTTTCTTCCTTCTTTTTACAAGACTCATAAAGAATTCTGATGAGGAATTTAATAATTCAGTTACAGTTGCCTCAAGCACTTCAGTCAGAACAAGACTGTGCAGTCCTTCCCTCAATGCTTTATTTTCTGCCTTATGAGTTCCGGACCTGTTTTTGATTCTGCTCATCTGTCTTCATAACTGTACACATGTTGTCCCAGAGTCTCTCGCAGCTTTCTTGTCACTATGAGATCCCATTTTCCCAACCGTTCTGTCTGCACTCCCTCATAAACTGTCATCCATCCTGGGAATGAGATGTGATCCTCTTGGGAAAGTACAAATACTGCCCCCCCCACCACCACCACCACCACCACCCATCACTGTCCTGTAGGGGAAGAGCCTTCCATGGTCCTCTCATGGCAACGTAGTAGTCAGTGTTGTTTACTAATGTCCTTTTGTGAAATCAGTCTTGTAACCTCCTGGCAAAAACAAAAACTCACACAGATTATTTTTTAAAAACATATTGACATTTTTGTACCAATTATTGGAATCCGCAGTTGTTTTATAACCCTTTGTGGCTTGTCAAGACCCTATGGTCAAGACATATTCCTAGCTGTCATCTACTTTTGGTATCACAGTGTAAATCCACCTGTTTTGACAGAGTATTGATGCTCTTTCTCAGTCTTCTAGATGTTTCAATCTGATCGATATGTGTTTCAACAATCCCAGTATGACAATTCCACACTGACCAAAAGACAAAGTCTTTCTTGTCTGGTCCTGATGTGCTAAAGTTGTGACACAAATTGAGATTCACTGTTCAGATCTCATCTCAATCCACAATAAAATCCTTTTTCTACCACGTAGCATAGATAGCTGAAAACATGTTTCCAGGGCTATCCAAGTTCAAACCTCAAAAGCTGCCACTAAAACCCTCCTCTGCATCTCAAAACTGGTGTAACAGGACCTTGAAGATTTCGCTCAAGTGCTTTGGTTTAAGAGGTAAAAGACCTCTAATATCCGGGGGGATTAGGATGCAAAACTGGCAAGGTTTACTTGGCACCCTCATTCAAATCCAGAGCTTCAATGAAAACATAAGATCATTTCTACTTGAGCGGGATTTGGACGGTCTCCACCATAGTCATGTAATTTTGGAAGGTTTGAATTGCTGTCAGGCCCCATCTACCTGACAGTTTGCATGCAAAAGAGAAGGAGATTTAGAGCTGGAGTGTAAACTCAGAGGAACAGCTGGAATTTTTCTCCTTGACTCATATTGACTTTTGTTTCTTGATTTTGATTTCCAACCAAAGGAGTAACCTAATATTTCTTTAACAAATCCACATTTGTCAAGAGAGATGCAACGGTAATTTTTGAAAGGCATTGATTTGAAAATGTTCATGAAGCTGTAAAACATAGAGTCAAAATACTTTAAAAAATACTTTAAAAGGAGGAAATATTAGTCAGGGTGTGAATTTTTGGCTCCTAACAATGCCTGGTAATTTGATTTGTTCAATATCTGTCTTGGAGGGCATGATAAATTGTTCTTAATCACTTCCAGTTCCAATGGCTACATGATTAAAGTTTTAACAGTCTATTATTTGCCACATATGGACCATTGAAAGACAGACAGCTAATGCTAGCCAGACCCCTTCCTTGCAGGACGAACATACAGTAGCACTAGCAAGCTAGGCTAACCAGTTTCCACTTTCTGAGTGAAAAACAGCATGACGGGTCCCCCCAAATGTTCAAACACTGGCTGCCAGATGTAAGTTATGGAAACAGCATGAGAAATGGGCACTCAGACGTTCAGGGCTAAGGCACTGTCTCCACAAATATGTCCAAAAACTGTTTTGTCCTCTTTTGAAAAATGGAAAAATACCTGTAGTATCATATCATATCAGTATCATATCAGCAGACAAAACATACTTTTCCTATTTTTTTTTTCCTTTGCTGTTGTGTTCCTCACACCAAACATTTAACCCACACATTCAACAGTTGGAAATCCACACCGCTGAAATAACACCATGCTTTTGTCTTGACTTGTCTCTGATTACTCCAGCGTTCAGCCTCCCAGCCCCCATGTACATACCCTGTGGGGATAGCCACCTGTCTCGGCTGACTCCTGGGATGCCTCCCTGGCCTAACAGACAGCTCTTTGTGCTGGGGGGAGTAAAGCCTCTTAGCAGTTACTGAGAGTTCTCAGGGAGGGGTTACAGCAGCGTATTATAGTGACATGGTTTGCCTACTGTCTTTTTTAAATCACCAGTTTTCATAAAAGTACGGATAGCATTTTTTATAATACAACTCTGGTTTGGTTTTGTGTTTGTAAAAGCTATCAAAGCTCTCATTCCCACAGACAATAGTACAGTACAGGCCACCCAGAGTGACATCACTTTTAAAACACAAAGTCCTAGCACCTACCATTTCCTGCAGCTTGTCCAGACTGTGCTTGCAGAGACTGATAGCTGACCTAACAGTGTTCAGGCCGCTGGCAGTTTGCGTTAATCATTGCCTCTGTACAGGATCATCATTTGAATCACTGGTGCACTACTCACTGACAGGTTGTCTGCTTATGTAGATAGATAGCTTGATGTTCTGCCCCTACCTTCGCTGAGCGCTGCAGCCACATAGGTGAGGATGTTGTGCTTTTGTGAAGAGACTAATGAAGACAAATGGCCGTGCGGATTGCTGATAGAGTAAAAGTGCTAGAAGAGCAAGGTAGACGCCTTGGCCTTAAAAACTATGAATCCATTCAGTTGTGAATTACTCTGCTAATGGCTTTCAGGAACATTTCCTCATCCATTTACACATACACAGGAGAAAGTCCCAAACCTCCAACATTATTATAAAGTTACAGACTATACTGAATATTTTCTTATGGCAACAAGGACAAATGATTGGTAAATCCACCACCATGACTTCCATTTTCAAATAGTTCCAGCATTCAACTGTATCTCACTACCTTGAAATTTTCATCTATATATATCTATCTATATTTATATATAGATTTTTTTATAGTGAAGATACAAAGCTTTTTTTCATCATCTATTAAGAGTGTAGCTGTAACATTCCTTTTGAATCTTCTTGATGTTTACCAACCAAAAGCAGCATTTGGCAGAAAATCAATATTATGGTTTATGTGTCAATGCGCTGCAGCTATTTTCTCTTTCTGTATGAAGAGTTGGAAAATTTCTGGGAAATCTGTGTACAATTCTGGGGAAATTCTCTGGTTCTTGGCGAGCAATGTGACATAGCAGGGATTCCACTGCAGCCCACTTCTGAAAACAGTAGGAGAGTAGCTGCATGGCTGCATGGCTTTCTCCTTTGTTGTAGGAATGGTGTCATTTCATCTTCAAATGAAACCCTCAGTTTTGCAAATGAATGCAAATCGTTTAATTTAGAAAAGAAATTGCACAGTTCTTTTGTTAAATTGTTGAAAAGTGTCTACGTTAGCATTCAAAGGAGCTCAATGAAAAGCATGTTTTGAATGCTGATTGAATTGGAGTTCAATGTATTGAAACTCAAAGAAGAATCGTCCCTTGGCATGTTGCATTTACATGAAAAAAGAAGAGCTTTACCTGCTCTGTTCACACAAAACAACACACTAAAGACAACCATTTATGTAAATTACTTCATCTCATATCTCTACTGACAGGAAGGTTTATTCCTCAACAAGATTTGCAACAAGCTGTTCACTTTCCTGAAGTGGTCTGATCCATCTTGTTCATTTCTGTTTTTCTGCAGTTTACCTGAAAGTCAAATATGACCAGAAACTAGATCATGGGAAATTCTTTTAAAAAATTGTAACAACAGTCATGCTCTGTAGTGTTTTCTCTTTCATCTTTTGAGGATAAAGGCAATATGAGGGCATATGTTACCATCTATCTTATCTGACACAAAAAGAATGCATGTCAATCATCTTACCATGCTGAAATGAAGCCTGTCATATCATGTCAAAGTGTCCCCTAATGACGTCATGTGTTGGTATGGCCCTGCAGCCGTGTCTGTTGGCAGCTCACTCTCTGTGCCTGTCAACAAACAGAGATGTGCTGATTTTATTACTTTCACAACAACAAAGGGACTGGGCCAATATTTGTCTTAGAAGTCATTAAATAAATCCTCCAAGCAAGGTGGCAATTTAGCTGAAATTAATCCAATTTTATTGTAGTAAACGAGATGAATGGTGACGCCTCTGTCGTTTGATTTGCCTTCAGGAAACTAGATCAACATAGCAGCATATCAAGAGAACATGAATCAGTTTGGCTGCTTGCAAATAACAGGTTCATGCAAGTCTGATGGAAAGTTTTTCCTTGAATACCCTACAGCTTCTGTGTGATGAATGCCTTTTTGGGTTCTGACACTTTTATGCGCTCTTTCGCTTTTGACATTTTCTCAGGCATACGATGAGTGAATCTGTCACTAATCAAACAGCTTGAAGTGTTTGGAGTAACTGAAGGGAATTGTTAAGGAAAGATTATCATTTTCTTATATGTGCTTGCTCAGCATTGCAAAATACTTGCATAATAATGTAATTTCTAGGACATAATAAGACTACACTTTTCAGTGGTGTTTGACTTTGTGCAGGTTTGACAGGTGTTCATTTTTAAATTCCAAACATTGTCATTCCGTGTTCTCAGCATGTGATTCCTGTGTCATACATCTTTAAAAGCCCCATAAAATCTTTTCTTCTCAGGTGAATTTGCAGAATAAGCCAGACGCAACCATGTGTTCTTATCTTTAGAGGAAATGCAATGTCGTCACCCAGTCACATTTCTTTCTTTATTACCAATGTGACAGTCGAACAGAGGCATGCCTTTGATGGAATCCATTCTACAAGTCACCCATGGGTGCACCTTTGGCTGCTGTCTTCTCGTTTGTATTGTCTTTATGGCAGCAGGGAAGATAAAACCTTATGCAGAGGAAATGTGTTCCTGTCTTAAGCTGATTTTACAATGACTAGAGGACATGGTTACACCTGTTTAAAGCTTGGAATCCATTCTTGAAGTAAAAAGCCAGTCAACCAGCAGAGCTGTCTGGCATCTGTGGTCTTAAGCAAAAGGGAAAAAATGTGCAGTGGCAGTAAACACTTTAACCACACAAACCAGACATGAACTGAGAGGACACATTCACCTGGTCAGGGACATGTAAACAAGTTTTAGAGCACTGCTGAGGCCTGTGTTCAGCCTGTTGTAGTCTCGTTTAGAGGCCACTGGAACTCCTCACCGCCTCACCCTGTGGGGCATCCTCATAAATCAAGCAGAGGAGACGACTAGATTTAAAGTGCAGCAGTACCTTAAGTACCGTCAAAGCAATGTCATGTTTTGCAAAGACGACAGACCAGCTTAATTTATTGCTGCTGTTGGATAAAAAGGAAAAAAAATGTTGTTGGTGCAAGTCACCTTTGAACCTTAAACAGTTTTTAAGCTTCATGACTACTTTGTTTTGTTTTTGTAATGCTTTGGAAGCTGAAGCAACATATGGAAACTTGCTCTTGCACACTCTATCTGTTGGTTGATCTACCACTTTGGTCCAGACTAAAATATTTCAACAACTATTGGGTGAATTGCCATGAAATTTTGAAAAGGCATTCTCGGTCGCCAGAAGATGAATCCTACTGACTTCGGTGATGCCCTGACTTTTCCTTTAGTGCCACCTTAATGACTTTCCAATCTTGTACTTTGCTAATTAGCACTAAACACAAATGTTAGCATGCTAACACCACATAACACTTAACACTGAACCAGCATGTTAGTATTGCCATTGCGAGCATGTTAGCATGTTGACATTAGCATTTAGCTAAGTACAGCCTCACAGAGCCACTATAGACTCTTACTTGTTGCACGATATGTTGTTTAACAATGAAACAAAACCGAATTCTGCCAAATTCAAGTTTAACAGCTTGGTTCAAATAATATTTCTTATAGCATGTTTAGGGATCTTGAATTCAGTCTTTTTGAACTTTTAATGGGTCTGTCTGAGAACATAGCTACACAAGAATGTCCTCGAAATCCCAAACGTTGTTTTTGTTTTGCATCTTCAAACCATCAATATGGAGACACCCAGCTATTGAGATGTTAATAATAGAGCAGTGTAAATAGACCCATCAGACTTTAAAGTGAAGAGCCGCTCCGCAACACCACAAAGGCTGAATTTTACGACTTAATCAAGCCTTTGTTACGGTATAAGGACAATTATAGGTTAAGGTGAGATAATGGTTGCGTGATGCAAATAATGACTTAGTAACATGCCAGATCAAAGACTACAGAAAGCTTTCTGGAATAACATCTTTGAATATGACAGAACAATTTTCAAATTTTTCAAGGGACTGACAGCTCCGGGTGACTTATTATGTCTCAGCCCTCACCCCTCATCCACACTTTAAAATTCACAACAGTCGTAACCCCATCTTAAATAGGGGTTAAAGCCCAAGTAGTAATTCAGGGATTGATAATAGGGCCTCTAAAAATGTCATCCTCGGAATAATAAAGGGAGCTCAGCATGAATCAAAAGTTAGACATTCAAGTCAAAGCAAGTAGCGCTTTCAGAAAAGGTTAGAATGTATGTCCTTTTTTTTTGATGATTTGACACTTATTATAATGGAATGGCACAGGCAGTTTTGCTGAACAAAGATGGAAAATGGGCTCAAATAACAGCGAAGGCCTGAGGCGTAAATGGGCTTTCATCACTGGCTCATTTTTCCATCCTGCCTTAAAATCAATAGGATGCCTTTATTTTTAAACCTGTGGTGCAGAGAGATGCCAGTCAATAATACAGCCCGTTAATGTGGGGCAAACACAATTCAGTGTGTTTGCTAGACCTTTGCTATGACACAGTACTATGTATATGTTTTACTTCTCATGACATGTACAGTTAAAAGAATCATTTGCATGAAAGAGCTATACATTTTAATCTATGCTGTCCTTTATTTTCTGTCCATGAATGCTGGTTCAACAACCCTGCACCCGTGTTCTTTCACAAGGTCAGACATGTGCACCTTTCAGGAGCAAACACAGGTGATTCTTCTACCCTCAGCTCTGCAAACATTTCCTAGCGGCTGTGTCACCACATTGCTTTACACACAGCTCATAAAGCGATGATTACACACTCTGCCTTATCAGGCCTCAGCTACGGTGATGTAATTTGAAGCTGTAACTGAAATGCAAACATACCAAGAGACACATGCAAGGTGTGTTTAGGACCAGCAGTGTGGTGAAGTCGCTTCCTGTTGTCAGGTGGATGATCAGACAGAGATAGGCTGTAGTTGACTGTATGAGATGGGTCATTAAAAAGTGTCTTGTCTGCTGTGTTCTTAAGAGTCTGATCTGAGTAGGCTGTTTGTATTGCAAACATGTAATAACTGCTGTTAAGGGTTCAACGCCAAACATTTAATGCCAGTGTTTGGTGTTCCCTCATTGAACATGTGCTGTGTTGTCTCTGTAAACACCATCCTCAGTCTTGTACTCTGTGCAAACACACTGAAGGTGAGGAGGAAATCCAATCCTGCATGATGTCATCGGCACTTCGGTTAACTCCCAGCTTTATTTTAACAGTCAAGGAAATAGAGCCTGTGCGCTGAGCTCAAGCTATCCTTGTAATGAGGAAAACCTCACTGTAAATCATGATAACATCCAGCTTCCCGTCGAGTCTGGCATAATTTTGGGTTATGAGAGGAAGGAAAGTATGTGTTTGTTTGTATCCGACTGTTTACTCAGAAAACATAATGGTTACCATCTAAATAAAGGAGGATAGTTATATATCTTTTTGTTTGCTCTGGAAACAAGACGCCAGAGTGAGATATGTAGAAGTAGAGTAAACAAATGGGAACACCATACAGTATAAGCAGGTAAAATTTGTCATGCAAATGCTTTGTGTCACATTTATTCTACCAGCAATAAATCCTCATTCTCAATTTAAGTTGTAAGACTGGTTTGCCAGTCTTAAGTTTTATTTCCCTTAAGATTTGGACTCATTTCCCATTGTCTGTGACTATCATTAATCATCACGTCAATAAGTTTAATTATACAGTCTGATAATAATCCTATGAAAACAAGAAACAGGTGTAATGAACTACTTCCTCACATTCCAGTCTTTATTAGTCATTTAATTACGCCGTCTTGCAATACATCAAATCAAGATAGAATTGTTTATTGAAATAAATGTTCATGGCATCTCACTTGTTTGTCTCCACCGGATAGATTCTGTGTTCGCCAACAATCACCAACCAATTTGTCTACAGTTACACCATTGTCTCGAGAGGAAGACTGTTAAAGAGCAACTAATGTATGCTGACTCAAACAATGCAGAGGATTGTGTGTGCCTGTGATGTGCTAATCTTTTTGACAGCTAAGTAAAGACTTGAGGCAACAGAGTCTCTTCTCTGGAAGGTCAAATGATTGCTTCACAAACCTTTCTGAGTAGTTCTTTTCAACTGGTGAAGGGAAAATATTATCTTCCTGGAGACTTCAGTAGAGTGGAGTGTTCACCGGGTAGCAATTTTACACCGCCGCCACAGTGGAAATTTAATTATGTTTGCTGGTTTGTGTATGCAAGAGTGTGCCATTGTGAGGGCAGGCTTGGAAATATTACCTTTTATGACCTTTTGTTCTCGAGACAAAGACACACACATGCAAAGGAGATGTGTGATCCATGCAAAACAAACACAACTCTTTTACATGATGTTGAAGAGTCCATAAGGTTAGTCAGGTACTCAGGAGATGAATGATGGGTCGGCTTAAAGCGGTGTGTTCTTTGTGACATTTAAATATGTCAGGCCAGGTTTGGGAATGGTAAAAATATTTTTAACACATGTTAGAAAAACAAATAAATACCAGCTGCTCTAAAAATACTGACTTTGATGTGAAACTTCTATCATGAACTGCCAGTTTTTGACAAGACAGAGTGTCTACAGCTGTGATAACAACTCTGTGAGACTACACTGTGAGGGAAATGATAACGCAAGAGCAACGCTAACATGCTGATGATTAGCAGGCATAATGTTTATGTTCACCATCTTAGTGTAGCCTGTTCGCATTTGCTAATTAGTACTAAACACAAAATACAGCTAAGGCTGATGGGAATGTCATTAGTTTTGCAGGTATTTGATCATAAACCAAAGTCAAAGACAAATTAAAAATTTTGTCCTGACATGGAGCTAGATGAAAAATGAAACAAAACAAATGTGAACCTCATGGTTGTGCTAGAGAAAAAGTCAGAGGATCATGAAAGTCAGTAAGCTTTATCCTCAATGTTCAATGGATGTCACAATTTTGTGCCTATCTATAAAGATAATGTTGAAATTTTTCACAGGATAAGGGAAAGCTTACTGGAAAAGTTGGGGTGGGGGTCACCAAAGTCATTCAGATTCATGCTCTGGCGATCACGAATGTGTGTACCACATTTCAGGGCAATTCATCCAATCGTTGTCAAGACAAGCCACAAAATCTCAACCTAATGGTGCTGAAGGGAAAGTCATGGATTACCAAAGTTCATAGGATTCATCCTCTTGGGACCATGAATTCTGTACAAAATTCCTTGGCAATAGTTGATGCAATATTTCAGTCTAGACCAAAGTGGAAGACCAACGGAGCTCTATTGTCATCCCTAGTACTGTGACACAAGCTTGGTTAAAAATTATGGTTTACCTATTGTTATGAAGTTTCATCAAATTATGTTGGTAAGTCACAAGTTCATGGCCGAATTCCACTGATGATAGCATAAATGATAAGTTCCTTTGTTCCCCATCCTTTCAATCCTGAACAAAATCTGCCTTTACTGCACTTTGACTGTCAGAATTCAATTAATCAAATAATTTCCACTGCCTTGTCCCCGTTTGCCCTCATGTTTTGCAAAAATTGTGCAAAACCCCTTTTAGCAGTCAAACAGGAATGATGGTGTTCCATTAGGCATATTTGCTGAGTCGTTCTTTCCCAATCATCAACTAGGTTTCTGTTTACTTAACTTCTTGATAACCAGTGTGGAGCTAGGATGAGTCATGATGATACCGGCTCTGAAATGTTTGAACAGGCAGCAGCGAGCTTAATTCACAGGCTGTATTTGAAGCTGCATTGGTTATGGAGTTGACATTTTGTGTACAACAAGACATACAAACTGTCTTTGTTATCACAAAGTTGTTTATAAGGTCAAGGAACAAGTCTTGCTCATGGGAAAATCCCGTGGAAATGTACATAAAGGCCTGATTGACATTTTGATCATTTAGTCCTTTTAAGTGATTTAGCTTTGGCACCACTGTTGCGGAAACGTTACACCATTTGCCCTCATTCAAGTCAAGCGAGATGCAGTGGCAACACCTGATCTCACATCTAAAAGGCTTGTGCAGACAAGCCTTAAGTAAACCAACCAGCGTCTCCTGAACCTGGATGGAGGCTGAGTAACCTCTCAATCCGCTGGGGCCACTAAAAACAACAGGTGCTGGTAGAAAGCTCAGCTGTCGAGGGCATGCAGTAGCTAGCATGTGGTTTAGTTAACAGCAGCTGTAAGTAACTGACTCGACCTCAGGGTGCAGGAGTTACCAAGCAGTTGAGGATATATTTCTACTATAAAAGTGCTAGTCTTTTTTCTCTAACAGCCCACTGAATCTGAACAAACCCCAGACCTCATTAAACAGAGGACTTCAAAGGTCTTGCTTGACTTGTGTGAATAATTGGTAGCCCCAATGTTTGCTGTAAACTGACTTAAGAAATGGATTTGATGCGAAGGACTCCACACTAAGCATGTGACAGGCTGTGAAGCAGCTGTGCTTGTCAGTGCACAGACAGGATGCCATATTTTAATGGAGAGCCCTGTCTCTCTCTATCCGGGCTTTATTATGTCTCAAGTGACAAGAGAGAGTCTATTCAAGCAAGGGCCATACGTGCTGTTCCACACGGCCTTATTATCCCATACTGTATCTACATCTTGTTCATGTAAATTTCATCTCAACTTGTTTTAGCGTCTGACTTTGATCCATTCACCTTTTATTTAAATGTGACCTCCGGCAACAGCACATTGCTTTTATCTCTCGGATAGAAAATCTATCTAGGTGATGTATGGCAGATGTGATGTATATTGTACAATAACCCATGCCTCCAGCACGGAGCAGTTGGCTTCAGCACCAGCTGGCGCACTTGGAAAGCTGCCATGTATTTCACAATGCTCAACGGCTATTATTCATTTAGTAGCGTTATATGTTTATATTTAAGTTTATGGTCATTCTGATGAGGTTTGATGAGATAATATTCTTGGTAAATTCAATAATGGCTTATTTTTAACTCATATTTTTTGTAAATTATTGTCTATAAAGAGGATGCTCAAGTAAGAATGCTGTCTTCTTTAGGCATACAATGGGTATAAAAAAGTACATTTCAAGACAGTAGAACACATGGATGGAATCCAAAAGGTCACTTTTATTTAATTCAGTGTGAATAAATTCAATACTGTCACTTGGACAGTACTAGAGACACATTTAAGGTGATAAGACAGACAACAGACAACCTTCTCTGAAGCTAGAACATACAACAACTGCCTGATGACTTCAGGAACTACACATTGTACGACTTCGTTTTGGGTAAACAACGAGGTCAAAATGAGCTCAGATCCATTACATAATCAACACTTTGAACCACTCAGCCTTTCTAACCTAAATAGCAGTTCATTTACTTTTCTGTGCACTTTCATGAAGTGAACATTAATACTTAAAAATTCAATACTGTGACATGATACCTTATATATCAGCTTTAGCAGCACTATGTTTCAGTGAAAGGGTCACACACACACACACACACACATACATGCACACACACACACACACAATTCCTTGTCTAGTCTACTCAAACCACACTTCTTGGTTTAAGGTCCAAGGATTTCACATCTTTCCCTTCAGAGAAGTGTCAACACAGCTGTGCGTTTACATTACCAGACTTCTAGCCTTCAGCACTTAAAAATGCTCTCTTTGTCACCTGTGCTAAAACACCAGTGGCTTTATGATAAATTGATTAACACCAGTTATACAGTAGCATCAGCCAGGAAAATCAAAGTATGATAAACTGCTAAGAGAATTGCGACACAAAAGACAAATAATGCTGCTATCAGCTAATATAGTCATTAGCTAAATCCCGCTAATCTGTTTATTGCCTCAAGTGCGTTTTCATGCTGTTTCATGCTCTGAATTTAATAGAGGTCGCCCCTTTATAAACCTTAAAACATTGGCCTCTGCTAGTAGAAATGTTGCAATATTGCTTAATGTGTTCTCTATTGTAAAATACCCATGAAAATAGTCATCTTACAATTCATTTCAATACAGAAAACTGCAAAATACTTGTGCGACAGTGTCCAGTGAATACTTCAATCTGGACCCATGGAATGTAAAGACAAGCTATGTTTCCTAGTACTATTTACAACCTATTTATCTACCTTAAACACTATTTCAGGAGGAATTGGGGTCTTTAATCATGACACAGTCTATTTGCCGTAGACTTCCTTAGATCACAGTGTTCAAAGCTACATTGAGCAATAAGCTTCTTCATCATTATACATGTGTGGTTGTTCATATTTCAGAGTTCACAGATGAACAGCCAAGTTGTGAAATATATTGATGGCGTGAGTTCCAGGACTGCTAGACATGATCACACCTGCACCTTGCTTTAGTCACTTTCAGTATGCGTAAATGGGAAATGAGTATGTGAAAATTAGTGACGATACTGTGTGTGTTTCTGAGCGTTTGCATATTTGTGTCTATGAAAGCACAGTGAGCGTGACGCTTCCTTTGGTCCTTTTCAGGATGCCAACGGCCTCCTCATGTGTAACGCCCTCCAGTGTCTGCCCATTAACAGCTATTATCTGGTCTCCTCGCTTCAGACGCCCATCCTCTGCTGCCGCTCCCTGTACACGTACACACACACACACACACACACACACACACACACGGACACAAAGTTTTAATTAACGGCCTTTCTAGACACACACTATTTGTCAATTCTGAGAAAACCAAATGGTACGCACCTTTCCAAAAACTGTTTTAACATAGATCGGCAAGTCTCCATGAGGGCTGCCGTACCCTCCAACTATACTGAAACCCAGTCCATCTGGCCCCCTTTCAAGAATGATGGTCTTATATTGAGGTGGGCTGATGGAAAGACACAATAGAGTTACGATGGATGTTTCAACACTGCAAAACATTCTGTCTGTGTGATAACAAGTTCCTACCCGAGGTCATCCTGGAAGATGCAGCTGGGCGTGAGACCTCCAGCTGCTTGTTCTTGCGAGGGACCCGTCACAGTGGTGTCACCACCTGCTACCACCTACAGGTACATGAGCACACACACACACACACACACACACATCCAACCAGATACTGTTAAGCATCAGTATGCTGGATTTACCTGCAAGATAAAGGTAAGATAATGATAGCAGGAGGGAGACAAGTTTTACAAGTACTTCAAAGTTTACCGCACGTAGCCTCCGATAATTCTTTTCAGGTGAAAACTTTGTACACAGATAAAGTGAAGAATACAGTGTGTGTTCAGTTGCAGATTATCTAACTGTCTGCAAGTTTATCTAATGAGAACAGATAGAGTGAGAGAACAATTGTGTGTGTGTGTGTGTGTGTGTGTGTTAAGGGAGACCTGGAGCTGTATTGTGCCCGTAGCATTCTTGAGCAGAGTGACAGCTTGTGAGTGGCTCATGCCCTCAGCAGAGGTTCCACAGATACTGACGATCCGGTCCCCAATCTGGGGAAATTAGAGAGAGAACAGTTCGATTTTAAAAAATGAAACACGTGAGAAAAAACGACTTGGCACATTCTGCAGGGAAACTGGATTTTAGCGGTTCGAGGGGAAAGTTGGAAATTTTCTATGCACAGATCTATTTAGCTATCAGCATTTGGTTAGAAAATGTTAGTGATTACAGTTCAAATGTAATAAATGTTGTCTCTAATTCATCTTTCAGATAAGGAAGTCTCAAATGTTTTTTTTCTATGGTTTCTGTTTACTTTGCTGCATGATAAGACATGTGAGACATTTGCTAATGCTATTTACAAATTTCATTCGCCACGCTATAAAAAAGCAAAACTATGCTTGTGTTCGGCTGAGTAATTTCATTATGTTACGTTCTCATCTCTCATTCTGACTGAAAAGATAAAGCAGCATGAGTATACTATTGAAGATTCTCTCTATTCAGTTCAATGGGCCCTTCTGTAGGCCTAATGATCTGAATGCAGGAGTGGGAGATTTATTATCCATGTCAGCAACAGCTATTGTCCTCCTCCAATCTGCGTCACACAGAGCTACAATTGTTGGCTGGTCTGTCATTTAACCGCGAAGGTCGCTGCTAAAGGCTGTAAGCTCTTGACCTTTGGGAGGATTCAAGTTTCACCAACGTGAGTGGGAATGAGTTCACTGTATATAATTGAGACTCGCATTCAATCCCACACAACAATTACTAGTATGCAAATTGTTAGTTTGAGTGATGAAGCGTACTGAAATTAAGGTGAAATTAGGATGACTTTGATGAAAGACTGTAAATCCATACCTTGAGCTTCTGGGTCTGAGCAGCCAGGCCGACGGGATTCATCATGGCGATAAAGATGGGTATGTCACCCAAAGGGCTGCCCACTCCGCCTGCTATACTGATACCCAGAGAATCATTGGGACCTTTGGTGAACTCCACTGTTCTCGTGTCCTGATACTCTGGAGCTGCGAGGAAGCAAAAATGTTAGAATGTTTTACTCATATGCTTCATGGATTCATGGCATTTCTAAAGATACTTACGTTCCTGACTGCTGCTTAGTTTGTCAGGGTCACTAGGAAGGTTTCCGGAGTCTGAACATGACTGAGAGGCCACCTTGGAGCTGCCTGTTTCACTCATCTGAAACAAAGGCATTCAGCGCTGTTAGCTGCATGGTACATTGAACCGTTATCTTTGATAAATGTGAAAGTGAATTACCTGACTACTTTGAGACAGCCTTCTTTCGGAGTGGAAGGGGCCGGCTTTAAACCTCCCCACTTCCATTTTTATGGGCCCGATGCAGCACTACAACACAAGGCACACAAAGATGAAGTTTTAATTCATATTATGACACTGAGCGGTTGTCCCCTTCATTAACTATGCTTTACTCTGATAGGAAGTATGTTGGATATACCTTGAGCAGAGCAGCCACGGCCTCCTGAGTGGCCGACCTGACGTCCTCTCCATTGACTGAGAGGATCTGGTCGCCCTGCATTAGTCGGCCGTCAGTGTCCACCAAACCTCCTTTCACTATGTCAGACACAAACACGCCTGTGTCATTCCTGTAGAGGAGGCGGAAAGACAAAGATATGACAATGAAGAAAACACCAAATGATATAATGCCACTTTTGGACAGTATATATTCTCCATTACAACCAACATGTAATTGACGGTACACTATTGATCCAGCAATCGCACATTTTTCCAACGGACTTCTGCACAAGTGTGGCTTATATTCGTTGGAAGACCACTGACAAACAGCTGGTAAGATGGAATATTTAATTGCAAAGAATGTGTTTATGCTCCAACTGTGACCTCAATAGATGTGTTTTCCATCTTGGATCCTGCATATGCTTACTGTGGACATTTTGCCGTTAGGCACAAAAAGTGAGAAGCTACTGCATATTAGTTAGAAAGTACTTCCTGTCATGGCTTTCAGAAATTGGCTTAAAAAAATGTCAGAATGTATAGAAGCCAATTCAAATTATGGTAATAATTTTGAAGATAATAAGCCTTTAAGAGAATTGTATTTTGGGGCATGTTTGCTTCCACAGTCAAGTGTGGTAGTAACTGCATGTTTTTCACACCTCATCCCCACACATGCTTTTACCTCTTTGACCAAATTTGGCTTCAAATACAAGCTTCAAATGATCTCTTTAGTAACTTGTTGGTGGCGTCACAAACACAACTTCTGTGCTTTCTGCGAGCACAGACCTTTGAAAATATACCTTGTTGCAACAAGAGGGATGACTTATCTTATTCTTCTGCCTTTTCTTCTAGATACACATCTATACCGTGGACTTAGCATATCTGAGGTGCCAATCTCCACGTGGATAAAGCCTAACACGAGCTGAAGCTGTGAATCGAAGCAACTCGATCCCACTCAATCACCAGTGCCAGAGATACTTGGCTGTCACTATTCCTCACCACTAACTGCTAGCTTGCTCTTTCCATTTTAGCTGAAGGTTTTAGGTTGTCTGTTATGTTACTGTCTTTTCCATCCTATCGAGCTTTTTAGTTGTTTTTTCCACTTATGTAGCAAAACCACTGTGACAGAAGCAAACGCTTACAACTCCATTAAAAGTTCATCTACCAACTGCTGTTCAAACTGTTCAACCTTTCAACCCCAACTCGGGCCTGATGTCCTGCAGTTGGAAGTTACTTCAAATGTAAGTTCTTCAAGTGTATTTTTTGGACAAATTGATCGTAACACTCAGCCAAGTTCAACATTTGTTGCAAACATTTATACACGTTGCTGGCAGGGAGATATAAAGACACAGACACATATAATCAGCTGTGCATGTGCATATTTGGTCTACATAAGCAACTCCTGAAGGTTATCCCAGGGGTCACATCACTCACCGCATTCCACACACCTGACAGTACCAGACAGTCTGCCTGTGGACCAGCAGGCCTTTTCCCACATGTGCCGTAACCCATAAATG
This sequence comes from Thunnus albacares, assembly GCF_914725855.1. NCBI lineage: Eukaryota > Metazoa > Chordata > Actinopteri > Scombriformes > Scombridae > Thunnus > Thunnus albacares. Next base: position 16,200,096 of record NC_058127.1, on the reverse strand, counting down.
TTCCAGAATAGAAGCCTGAGTTGATTTTATGTGCTAGGACTATCCGCAATTTGCCAGCTCACGTCCTAGTAAGATTTCTGTAAATCTTCCTGCACAGCTCTAGTGGAAACAAAAGCATCAACATTCCCTGATAGAGCCAACAAGTGGTCACAGCCCCGTCTCTGGTACAACAGCGGGGTTGTGATAAAGCAAGAGCTTGTGCCTATTTTTTAACAGTGACGCCAAAAATAAGGAAAAATGCAGTGACGTAGTGGCGCCGAAGAATGAAAAAATAACTGATCTGACCGTAAGTGATATGTCATGTGGGAATAAATACATTTTTCTGAGCATGAGATCTGCATGTAATCTTCAAATGCCTTAACCTCGTAACTAAACCCGGTTATGTTCAGCATTCCACAAGGAAATAGGGCTAAAGATGGTAAAAACAACTGAAAACTAGCACCTCATGACTACATATGGGTTTGTAGATACTGGTGGTGGTCAAATCTAAAAAAACGTCATTATTTCAACACTATTCTATATTTCTCTATCCAACTCTATATATACTATATTTAAATATAAAGGGTTTTCAATAATGATTTACCTCTGCTCCCGTGACCTGCATTGGCAAAGAAAAATGATACAATTACTATCTAACTAATAATTTACTAGTTAATAACTATTTACCACTATATGCACAATAAGAGACAAGTCTAAGACAATATAATTAGAAATAAAAACACAGTTTTCAAACTTGTTTATTAGACAAACATTACTGGTAGGGATGCACGATATTGGATTTTTTGCCGATATCCAATATGCCAATATTTCCAACTCACTGTGGCCGATTGCCGATGCCGATATATGCACATATTTTTTCCAGATGGCTGAGGAGACTATTATGCATGCAAGCATAGATTGTACTAAGTATAATCAAGAAAGACAATATATGAGGGAGAAATTTAGGAAGATTGGAGTTCAGGAGCTCAGCGTTAAAACTTAAATGAACCTGCCAAGTTTCTTTGAGTTCATTAGACAGACAGGATTAATGTGTAGGATTTAATCTCTGGTCCACACTCCGGAGCAGCAGGTGGCGGTAATGCACCTAACACGCTGGTTGCCAAATGCCGTTATAAACCGAAAAGACTTTTTTTCCAAACAGAGTGGTACATCCTGTCAGCCGAGGTGTTACCTATCTGTGCAGCTAAACTTAGCAGCCCCTCGACGGATTGCTCTTCCATGGCGGTCCTGGTGTTTCCTCCGCAGGCTCATTTCACTCAAGCTGCCCGTCAAACCTGCTGCTTCTTCCCTCTTTAACCTAATAACAATCCGGGGCTAACGTTAGCTGAGAGGCTAGCGGAGCGTTAGCTGCAGCATTACCGGAGGGAATCACAGCCAGCTAGCCTCCGCTAGCCTCCCAGCTAACGTTAGCCCCGGTTCTGCATGTGGATCCAACCAGAGCACTGAGCCCCGCTTTGATATTCAAGTTAAAGTGGGAAGAAGCAGCGGGTCTGACGGGCAGCTTGAGTAAAGTAGAGCCTGCCGAGGAAGCACCGGGACCGTCACGGTGAAACAGTCCGTGGAGGGAAGCACAGTCAGGCGGCCGAGGAGATGGCAACAAATCGGCCTCTCATAATCGGCAGAAACGGCCGATGCCGATATTTCATTTTAGAGCTTTTATCAGCTGATACCGATGACGTGCCGATAATATCGTGCATCCCTCATTGCTAGTATTAAAATATTTTAAGCATTTATTTGATTTACTTCCTCTAGTCATACTAGCTACTTGATTGTATTTCAAAAGGTTACCAAGATTCCTAATATGCTAATGCTCTTTTTGCAAGGCTGACTGCAGGCATATTATCTGTAAGGCACATTCAGCACTGTAGTAAATCCTCTGTTTGACAAACTGTGGTAAGAAGCATCACCTCACCGCTCCTGCCTCACTAGCTCTTCTGTACATTAATAACATTAGTGAGTGCATACTATGCATTAAGTAGTCGTACTAATAATAAATCTCTCTCACCTCCTCCCTACGATGCTCAGGCCCAGGCCCTGGCCCGGGTTCTTGTGCAGCTCCACAGTGAACGAGTCCCATAGGTCTTCCTCCTTGTACTGGGCTTCGTCCCTGTAGACCGTCAAGCGAACCCTCTGCGGGGTCTGTCGCAGCACATTGATGGCTTCATCGTGACTGGCTGCACGCAAGTCGATGCCATTCACCTGTGACGAGAGCAAGAGAGGTTAGTATTTGTGTGCTCCAGCACTCTAATATCTTAAAATACACATCTATCATTCATATTTGCAATAATGCACCTAATTGTATTGACTTTAAACTAGAAATATCTGCTACACTTTGTTTATAGCTCATTTTAAATTCATAAAAACTAATAATTTGGGGCACATTTCCATTTTTGGGCATTCTAACAAGTAAATAAACACTCTCAATCTGAAGTAACAAAACCCCTTTCATCTTTTTTTGATTAGAAACGAATGAAGCAGAGAACTATGAAAAGTGCTAACAGCCTAACCTAATGCAAAAACAGAATTCCCTTTAACCATGGGGTTTCATTTCTTCTTCAGAAACCCAAACTGCTGTGATATGTAGACACTGGATCATAATATGAAAATCACAGGGTGATTAGAACACTTAGCTTTAACTAGAGGGAAGCAACCTTTCCACTAAAGTCTGGGAGAAGCTGGTCAGCTTGAGGATTGATGTCTAACTTTGGGTCATATTAAAGGGGGGGAAATACCCCATTAGCTCTTGCCGTGGACATGCAAATGATTTTTCCCATAGCCGCTAATGGGATGGCTATGGAATGGGAAACTGCTCTTTCCACTTCTTTCCTCCTTGACCCTGTTTCTAAACACAACAGCTTGGCTCAGGGACAGAAAGGAATAGCACAAGGCAATTAAGTCATAAGAGGGTGTGTGTGTGTATGTATGCATGCATGCATGTGTGCCTTTCACTTCAGGTCTACTGATTGAGCTGCCATAACTAAACTCCTGAGCTCCACCCCGGCCCTCCCTCTGTGACAAAGCATGAGGTCAAATGGAGGGCAAATCCAAGTTGAGCTGGGATACTTAACTCTATCTAATACTAGTGGTTACTTTCTCACTAACAGCAAAAAGGTTATTTGTTACATTTTTTGATGCCATTAATATAACTCATATCTGAGCTATATATCAACTCATTATTTCACTCAGTTCTGTCGTATCAAACTATATGATCTTTGACTGTACTCGGAAACTCCAGCTTTCATGTTGAAGCTCCGCATGCACGTCTCAGTTACTGAAACCCTCTTTATCTAGGTCATACAGTATGTAATGCTCATTATACTGCACGGCACCTCTAGGATTTGGTCTCCTGCCCAAAGCCTGCCATCTTTTGAGGCTGCCCCTTCTTCATAAACCTCATGGATAATGATGGCCCCCTGGAGTGAGAGAGAGAGAGAAAAAAAAATGCAAATAAGTATGGGGTAGGAGAGGAAGGTGAACAGGAACTATCAGGAGATGAGGTGAGAACGGTAAATGTTTATTGAAATTCAATGAAATGGATATATGACAGCAAATAGTGAGGGGAGAAAAAAAAAAAAAAAAAAAAAGACAAAGTAATTGTACAAGTGCCATGTTGGGGGCGAGAAGTATGTGTACAGTGTGTGCTGCGTGAGATGTGTATGTTCCTGGATTCCAGTGTGTTTCTCTGCGTTCCAGTGAGTGTCATTTGGGGTTCAGAGGTTACATTCCGGGGGCTGGATATTGTCTGCTGCGGCCGAGGCCGGACAAAGAGCTGCTCCCCCAAGCCTGACTGAGCAGACAGAATAGATGGGCTGAGGAGAGGCCGGCAGGGGCGGGAGGAGGAGGACGAGGAGGAGGAGGAAGGCTGTGACAATATAATTTCCTACATTCCTGAGCTGCCATGGCTATTTCGAACCTGGGTTATACCACCACCAAAGATTCTAGTTGGGTGGCGTAGTGGGTGGTAACTTACAAAATACAGTAATGTAACTTAAATACTTAAAAATTTACAATACATTTCTACAAAAAGTAGATTGTAAATCAATTATTCCTCTAGGAAACTAGACTGTACTTGACTCTGAGGATGTTTTTGGTGAGCACCAACTACTAACAGTGTTCACCTCATGTCAGAGTAGATTTTTGGTAATGTGATACAGCCTCATTAGCAGATTTGTTTTCATATTTTTTGTCTCCTACCAGCAGGGTGTCACAGCCCCCCACGATGCTCAGTCCAAGGCCTGTCCTGCCTTTGGAGATGTCGATGGTGGTCTCGCAGCCGGGAATGATGGGACAGGTTGCTGGGTCACAGGCCAGAGTGGAAGGGCTGGAGGAGCGACTCAGACCTAAAACAGGAAGGGAAAAGGAGATGTTTTAAAAAAGTAATCTATGCATTCTCTAAGCAGAAAATGGGCTTGGTGGTTGGTTAGCGAGTATCGAGTAAGCTCTTGCAACTAAGCTCCAAGACTATCAGCTGACTCACTAGTGACTGCTTCCACTTCTGGCTGACTCATGGTCACCATGGCAGCGCTAGGCATGCTGGGTTGGCTGGCGAGGACTTCTTCCGAGTTCGCCCTGTCCTGGCAGGTTGACTGGGGAGAGGAGAAGGAGGAGGAGGGGTTCTCATTTGTAGAGAAGGTTAGCTTCACTGGACCTTTGGCTTTTCTTAGTAGAGAATTGACCTAAAAGACATTAGCATTACTAATCAGACTCAATCTTAACATTGTGTCTGTTGTTGTTTTTTTTCAAATAAATCTACTGCTAATAATAGTGCATTTTCACCATATTGCATTAGAAAACATATTTTCTGAAGGTGACACAATATACAGTTTATTTCTAATAACTCGGCGTACCTTCTCCACCGTGTAACCCAGCACTGATTCACCATTCACAGCTAAGAGTTTGTCCCCAGGTTTCATGCAGCCCTCCTGCATGGAGGAGATCATAGAAATGTTTAGTAAACTCTATAATGTACAGGAAGCTTTATTTTTATTTTTTCATGCAGTGCATTGTACTTACTTTGCCCGTGTGTCCTTGCACTTCAGATATACTCTGAATCTCAACTCCGCATTCAGAGTTCCCCTCCACAAAGGTGATGCCAAGACCGCCGTCCTCCTGTTAGAGAAAAACAACATTGGTGCATAAATACGATTTAAACTGATGATGATATTGATGTGAAGCGAATCCATGCGGACATGTTTCCCTACCACACTGTCAAAACTTTAACGTGCTAAATAATAGAGCTGCACCGGTGACCAAAAACAATCATACCTGACAATTACCTCTAGAAAGATAATTAGCCCTAGCGTCACCTTGCCTCCTTTCCACCTCTGATCGTTTTGTTCCCAGGCAGGACTATGTGGGATTATGTGTTCCTATCACAGAGCTGTCCAGATGCTGCTGCGTTTCCACTGTCATCCCTTGTTGCCTTATCTACCATATGGATAGTCCCAGACTGGTGCTCCCATCCAGGTGCTATAGCTTATCAAGCTTTTTTTTTCTCCTTGTCTTCCCCGCTCTTGCTGCTTCTCACACTCTACCCATCTGTTTACAGGGTCAGTTCACGTGAATCACAGAAAGCATGTTTTCCCCACTTGCCCCTTTTGGTATCTAGTCATGCAGATGTTGCTTTTATTTGCTGAGGTTTTGAGATATCCACTCTTCCATTTGTGGTTTTCTTCTTTTACCTTTTATCCTTCTTTACTGTGAACAGTTTTCAGTGGGAACTATTTTCTGGAAAGACTGCTGCTGAGTTCTTCAAATGGAATATTCTTTGATGCTTTGTGGCCAAGCACTCAAAACCTTTGCAAATAAAACTGAAACTATCTGCTTGGCTAGAGAACAGACACGACGGGGTAAAAATATGATTTCTTATGATTTTGGGTGAACTTCTGCCTCTGTGTCCCTTTGGCACTGCTCTCCTCCCATTCACTCATTGTTTTGCTTACTTCACCCTTTTCTTTGGCAATTTTCTGTCTTGGCAGCTTGTCAGACTCGACTGCCCCTGTATGCTCTCGCTCTGTCTTTCCCATTGACTTTTTTGTGTACACCTCCCTCATTATTTGCCTGGCTTCCAATAATATAAGACTTTCTCTCTATTATGGTCTTCATCCTGGTAAATGACAAAGAACAGGACGGTCCTCTGAGCATGTGTGCAGTGTATTTCGACGTGTGTGTGTGTGGGGGGGGTCCGGCGTATCTCACCTTCAGCTTTATGATGTGATGCGCGTGTTTGGAAGTGTCAGCTTCACCGTTAGCGGCGGTTGTTTCTTGCTGTGAGGAAACAGACAGTAGTTGATATGAATAGCTGTGTATGCGTGTCTGTTGGCTGGTAGGAGTACACTTTCATGTGTGTTTGTGTGTCTACGCTGCTGTTTGTGGTTTTAGGGGAGTCTTGGGAGTTACATGCTAACATGAGAATTTGAGAACCTCCAGGACCACACAAAGCCGCTTTAAGGAGCGAACACATGAAAACAATTCAGTAGCTCAATAAAAGTTAATATGACTGAGGTCTGAATGTTTCATTTGATCTTAAGCTTGTCAGAAAAAATATTTAATTAGATAAAATTAATAAGTTTTGGCTAACCTTTGAATGTAAATGTGCATCTACAGAGAAATTTTTGTCAACTAGTCAATTGTAATTATGTTTGCTAACCTCAAGTGAGTATAAACCATGCTTTTCTGTGTGAGGTTTATAGCTTGTTATGCAGTTGAAACGTTGCTCTCTAGTATCTACATTTGTCAGTTCGAGCACTTACGCATGTGTGCAACATGTGTCGTGCGTGTGGCCAGAAGCACAGTTGTACCTCAGTGTGGGGCTCCGCTGTGTCTCCCTCATGTTCTCTCACCGGTCCCACAGCCATCTGGTTCAGGGCCTCTGTGTTCCTGTTCCAAAGAGTCATAACTCACGTAAATCGTTGCTCCTCTGCTTCCTATCAGCAGAGCTGTGATTTACGCGTGCTGATCATAGTGTCTCTTTCACGGGGTCAGGAATGGGATGTGAGTTAAGTAGAAGGTTAAGTAGTGTAATCCTGGCACAGATGGGTTGGGGAAGGGTTAAGGGTCGAACATGTCTGACTCTGCGCCGATAAGTCAGAAATATATGCTAATTCACATTCCCATACTACATACCAGCTGTGTCCAGTATGTACAAATCTTTCGCTTCTACTGTTTTTGCAGTTAGTATACAAAAAAATCACCATACTTACCTGTTTTATACTAACAGGAAAAAACACAATAGTCTCACAATGAGACATAAGACAACTTTAAAATTACACTTCTATACAACTACACAAAGAGATATCAAAATGTTTTTCCAAAAAATTTGATAGTTATATTTTGTTTTCTGAGGTGTTCACCGCCAACCACAAATTTTTTTTTGAACAAATAGTTTGAAGTTTTGAACTGCGAGCATCTCCCTCATTTCCTTTTTACGCAATCTATAAAAATAATGTTTTACAATATGCATAGTGACAGTTTTTCATATATGCTATTTTGCCATCTTTTCTAGTGTGATGACGCTCCATAGTCGTAGCTATAGTGGTGGTTGAATCGCTGTTTTCATAGTCAAATATCAACTTCACTGAAGGTTTTTAAATATTTTAAAATGAGCAAATAATGGGAAAAATTGAGGTGGAATAATGATTTAAATGATCCCCTCCAGACATGTTGTAAAATAATAATAGTAAAAATCTATTCTTAGCGTATGAGCACTGGAGGCTTCAGCAGATGAATGTGAGAACAGCCGTCTAGTGTCAAACTCTGCACATATTCTTCACAGTGAAGTAACAATAAGCAAAACACATTTTTGAGTGAAGGGGGACTTTAAGCTTATCAATACCTTTCCTTTTTGATAAGTGCATGTATACATACAAGAGCAACAGTATATGTATTGTGATACATCCTTCAGTTAAAAGTCTTCCTCTGTTGAATTACAATAGCTCCCTCTATTGGATTTTAAATAACATTACATTAGAGTTAAGGTAGACTTAAGTTACCATGGAAATTTGTTCACAGATGCCTTTTATAGGAAGAAAGAGCGTTTCCATACCTGACAAAGATGATTTTGACTTTTGATGGAGAACTCTTGATGATGGAAGACGCGTTCTGGTGACTGTGGCCATAAAGGACCTGTCCATTGATCTGTGAAGATACAGATTATACACACATGCTTCATCACAAAGAGTAAAAAGGAAATAAAAAATAGTGACATTATAGGCAGTCAAAATAACTATTAGGTTGTAGGAATATCCAGCCAACTCTGAGAGATCAATTCACATCTCACCTCCAGCAGCTCGTCCCCCACAACCATGCGTCCGTCCCTGCCGGCTGCCCCGCTGGGGTCTATTCCCACCACGAACACACTCATGCGAGAGCGGTCCCTGTTCCCCGCCAGGCTGAGGCCCAGGCCTGTCTTGCCTTTTTCCAGCTCAATCATGTGTAGGACACCTGGAAGGCTGCCATAGCGCTGGATTATGTTCTCTGAAACAGGCAGGTCAAGTCATAGCAGACAGATGTAAGCTGACAATACTACAGAGAAGATCCAGGTTTTGTCACGAGTCTGGGCATCCATCTCAGTTCATGTCTTTTTGCTCAAAAAAAAAAAGGAACAGGTACAGGATTGTGTACGACGCACAAATGTGGACACAAAGAAGTAAATAGTAAAAGTTTCAAATGCCAGACTGCTGAATTTGTTTTACAGTCACGTTCTGTCTCTTTGTCTCAATCTTGTCTCTGTTGTTATCCCTCCAGCCTTTTCTCTTTCTCTCTCCACCTCTCCTGTCTCTGGTGTGTTAGATAGCCACTGTTCAGACCAATGGGCTCCTGTTGTTCTGGGCTCCCTGCCACTGTTGAACCATCAGTCCTGTACTAATCTCCACAACTCACCTCCCCAGGCCCTACCTCATCAATCTTATCCCCGCAGGATGAGCACGCTCTCTAACGCACGCACACACACACACACATATTCTCCACAGTCCCAGGTGTTGGGAGGCTGGAAGTCTGTCCTTTATGCTAGTTGTCTGAGTTGAATGTGACTGAAAGTGACCCGTTCTCCTTGAAGCTGTGAGTCTCTCCTACAGTTTACATTACTGTGTCTGAAAGATGCTAATAGATTAATTGGGGCATTGAGTCCTTCAGGGTTTGCAGAGGTAAAACCACCTCTGGCAAGTGAATCAGTGCACTTTTATTACAGAGTTTAGATGCATTTATGGGCATGAAAGACAAACATGTAACTTGGAGGACCTCTAGTGGCGGTTTGGTATTACTGCACACCACAGCAAACAAATAAATATCTTGTCTTTGATTGTCAAATGATTGTATTTAGGTGAGACTTCTAGGAGTATATAGTGCAAAAACTGGAGTCTATCCTGTGTTTATACCCACACCTTCCTCACAGACCACATTCACAATATTCAAGTGTTTTCCACACTTGGTTAATTTATGGTGATGAGCCAATTAGAAAAATGCAGCAAAATACACTTTTTTGCCATCCTTCCAAACAGAATGTATAATTGTACACTTAGTTATATAGAAACTGAACTCACTCCAGTTGTATCCAAACTCGTCCTCCACCTCCTCCTCTTCTTTCTCCTCCTCTGCCTCAGCAGGTCTGCCAGGAATCTCTGTCAGCGTGTCTGTATCAGTCTCTCCCACATGGGGCACCACTGGCAGGGGGAGGACAGAGCTGGTGGGAGATGCCTTTGCCGCTTCACGCTTCGCCGGCTGTCACGCCGCAGATGGAGTTGGGGGGGAAAAAAAATCGTTATTAGTGAAAGGTAAAGAGAAAGGAAGGTTTCGTGGCTTTTTGAATCAGGTTGCTGTGAGTTTTTACAAGGACATAATGTTGATGGGAGTCAACAGGAGCCATATGTTCGCTTCACATTAACAGCTTCATCAGTTCTGGCAGAATATGTTAGTTTTAGGCTGAGAAATAATTTAAAGTTATGTAATATGGTTCCACAGAGATGCAATAGAATTAAACAAATCAGCCCACTTAATCTACAGCCTTACAGTGGAATAAAATGATGCTTACTTAGCCAAAAATATCTATTAATTATTACTGATTTAATGATGATATAAAATGAAAGATTCTTCATATATACTTACCTGAAAACCAAGAGCAACATAATCACAACTTTTAATTATCATTTTTTTAAAACCAAGCCGGACTACAAATTTGATACAAAGCCAAAAATCTAATAGGAGTGAGTATTGATTTTGCCATCTTTTTAAGGAAGCAACAAAACACAACATAAAGTAATAAAAGTAAAAGAAAACAAAGTGATTTAGGACAAATGGAGATGTTAGGACATGTGTATGCATGTACAGCATGTTAGAATATAGCCAGTACATGAGTGTATCGTCGTATATTCACATACCTGTACGGGCATACACAGAAAGGGGAAAAGAGGAAAAGCACAACCGAGAGACCCACAAACCTTAAACGGGGTAGGAGTGAAAGGGTTAGTTGGGGAGAGGCGGAGGAAAAGTCTACTGTGACTGTCACCCTCCTACAGGGAAGACAAATGGCAACAACTTTAGAAGACAACATATTTATGACAGATACTTCCATTTACTGACAGACATTCACAGTGACAACTACTACTCCTAAAAATCCACAGTTTTTAAAAAAAAAAAAATGGATTGATTGATTTGAAATACTCTTATATTTCAAACCTGGCTCCTTTTTGAAGGAAGTAACGCCTTCTAAAAGTTCAATGTGAAACTATGAACAACAAAAACACTGACACAAGTTGTCAGTGGAGGATAATTGCAAATACACACCTTGTCCTTGTTGTCCCTTGTTACAGCTGCAGCTCTCTCCTCGCTGGAGTCTGTTATCGATGACTGTTGCGTTTAAGACAGACATGAAGGTAAATCACTTTGCTCTATATCAGACAGTCACAATATGGAGTTTCAAATTAATTTGTGTCACGTAAGGAGAGAAAATTCATTATATTCACTTCAATGTCACTGACAATGAAAGATACTGTATCATACTGCACTGCAGTCTAACGCAGAGACAGTAGTCCCATAAGTTCATACAAAGTGTTCTGAATGGCTAAAACCTTAGTCTCATACACCATATGCTGTATCCTGTTTATAAATGTGACTACTGAAGAAAAATCCGCATTTTTTTAAATAAAGAAAAACTAAGGCACACGCATACACACACACACACAGCAGAAAGTGGAAAAAGCCTGCCCGGTAACACATGTCTATCCAAGCTTGACCGTTTATTCCCAATGACTGAGCTTAAAAGCTTCTGCCAGCGTTTTGGGAAAAATAGGATATCACAGTTTATAGTTCTCCACATATTAGTATCTGTGTTGAGTGCCGACTGTCTTATCAAGTTGTCGTCTTTTCTTTGGCAGCGAGACACTTGGGGACAGTGTTTCTGGGATAATTGGGAAAAATTGGGCCTTCAAAGCTAAGGATGGGAGGAAAGTAAAATACACTTAAAGGAAAAGCCTTTACTGTGATTTTACTTTTTGGCTTGGTGCGTCAGAGGGACGCAGGAAAGAACAGAGGGAGCGGTACAAATAAAGGCAACATATGCTAACAGAGGAGGGGAAAAAGCATAGATTTAAAATAGGCACACCCACACAAACATGCAAGTAGACACATACGGTATATACAGAAGCAGAAATAGGTCAAAAAGTTCAGGATAATATTTTTTTATGTCTGACAGCAGAGATTTACCATACAGGGAAATAAAAGTTTATCTTTGGAACAATTTAGACACTTATTTTTTACAGGACTGATTGCTACCTTGACACTGAATAAATTTCCCATATGTGCTAAACCTGCATGCAGACTAAAACTGAATTAATATTTAACCTAAAACCACACATAAAATAACACATGCAGGCTCTTTTTAATCCTCTACTTCACTCACATTGAGCAGCTTATTGTTAACACAGTTTGCACAAGTCAAAAGCGGCACAGGTCAAGTGAAAGACACACCCATACACAGAGCAGGCAGACACACAGAGACACGGGGTAGCTTTCTAACCTGAGGCAGGGCAGGCGCTAAGAAGGTTTGATTAGTGCAGCAAGTGCTCGACCCGCGGTGGCTATTTAGCTGCAGAAAGGGCAGGGGCGGCTTCTAAAAGCAACACACAGGACCAACGAGCTGACAACATGACGAATATTTAATATGATGGCTGAGCCTTTCTGACAAAATTGAATCGGAGATCATCTAGGAGAAAAAAAAAAGGGGGAGGGAGGGGCTGTACGGAGGACAGAAACACCTCAGGTTTTATTTAAATGAGTAACCATTAAAGCAAGCGGTTTCCTTGAGGACAGCCGTTTCCTCTACATCAAAAAAAGGGAGGAAAAAAAATCAGAGCAAAGCCTCTTTCTCTGAAACAGTTTAACAAAATGTTTCAAAGATTCCTCCAGGCTACCTTGAGATTATTCACTGCTTACAAGAGAAGGATTTGAAACTTAAAGGGGAAACAGCATGGATGTGCTGTTATGCTCTCTAGGTGTCCCCCCAGTGGCATTTAAAATAGCATTACGGACCTGCCTGCAGCACTTAAAGATATCATTTAATCATAATGATGTCGTTCAAACTATTCACTCCGTTGTTACGAATTTTAGGTGCTAATCAATATCAGAGGAGTCATCTTTCTAAATGCCTGCCTTTTCCACTTTGTTGTGTAGATGCAAACTGGAGCTGTTTTGACAAGCCTTCCAGCCATAGAGGTATGAATGATTTCCTTGTTTGCTTTTTTATTGTTTACGTGATGGTGGGCAGCTTTTTATAAGAGGCAGCAATGAATTTCCAATAACCCTCTTCAACTACATTACAGATCTAGTCTGGATGTGTACTGAATGTCACCATCATTCATATTCAGCACAGAGGGTTTTCTAAACAACTTGCTATTGCCAGTGAAATAATAGATTTTACCACTTGCTGACTGTTTTGATTAAAAACACTGTAGGTCATGTAAGTTTTACTTTAAGTCTGTGATAGAAAATAGAATAAGATATGTGAATATTAAAGTTACTACAAGGGAACTTTCATTTTGGGTTGATTTTAGCAGCCCCTGTGGACAAAAGCGGTTTTCCCGGAATGAAGACTGCATTTCCCATGAACGCCAGCGCCTCGTGTCGTAAAGATCTTGGCTAGCTATTTTTAGCTATGTAAGATTAATAATCGTAATATGAAGATGGTGAGACAAAGTAAACACCTAGGTTACATGTAAGGTTGCGTTCACCACCAAATCCAGCGATGGGGCACCTTCCTGCGGGGTTGTGCGGAGGTGTGAGCGTGTTTATTTGTGTTTTAGAATGTAACCCCTGCTAAACAACGAGAAAATAACATTTTATTTATCAGATTCACTCCTTTGCTCTTGCTATACCGCCACTTGCTCTCTTTTTCTCATCTTTTTTAAAATGAGTTGGGAAGCCGACAACAAGTAGCCTATAACTTGTCCTAGTAACGTCTTTCTACTCACTCATGCTACATGTAATGTAGCACATAGGCTCTTCCGGTCTGCGTGTTGTTAATCGTTTTATCTGATTTTGTGGGGAATCTGACATGGTGGCATTTAGAATAACTGTATAGAAATAGTCAATCTTCTTGCTGATGGTCTTGTTTGCTTATGTAGGTCATGCAGAGGCATCAGTATTAAACTGAAACTGCTTCATAACCACTTAAAAGTTCCTTGCAGTAACTTTAAAGTAGATCTTTAAGTTCATTTTCTCCCAGAAGAAATCTCCAATTCTAGTTTGTCTTTATTTTCCGTCAATACACACATTACGTGTGTATCAAAGTCAAAGATGCAGTTAAAAAGAAGGACTCTACTGTCAGTGTGAGAGAAAGAAAGAAAAAGGAGGCGGGAGAGATAAAGCAACAAAGATTAAGTGTGATGGATAGCTGATGCAATGAAATGAGAGAGACAAAAAGAGAAAGACAGATTACCTGAGATGTGCGATGTGGCATGCATGTGAAAGTGGTGGTGTGCTTCTCTACTGCAAGCGATGGGGCTGGGCAATATATTGACTCAGGCTAAGGAAGTAGTGTGGAGGAACAGAGATGGAGGTTTGAAGCAACTCATAATGTAGTAGCGTAAAAGTATAAATTCTTCCTGTAGGGATATACTCCCATTTAACAATTTAGGGAGCTTTAGAGGCGCTAGTAAGCAGATTTGAACAAAGCCATGTTAGCTATTTCCCCCCCGTTTCTACTCTTCATGCTAATCTAAGCTAATGAACTGCTAGCGATAGCTTCATCTTTAGCATTGAGACATGATGGTTTCAATGTTTTCGCAGCAAAAAAAAGAAGAAGAAAAGAATTAGTATATTTCATTATGAAATGAAAACTCATAAATAAAATGTTGAACTACTGCTTTAAAGGTAACAAATATCCGAGTACCTTCAACTGGCCAAAGTGTGTTTACGATATTTGTTTTACAATCACCTCAGTTGAGTATAATTCTGCATTACAATAACATGAATTCTTGCCCCTTCTTAGTGTCCTTCTCCTGCATGTGTTACATTACGAGTTGCTACAAGGCTTAATGAGTACGCAAGAAAGCATGTAGGAATATCTCATAGATAACAATGCATGAAAAGTGATTGACTATGAGAGATCTGACACTGGAGCTAAGCCAGTAGCAGCCCCAGCAGGAAACTACTTAGTCATGCTTTCAAAGCCTGAGGGCACTTTCAAACAACAAACGGTGTTGTTGATACAGTGATTTTCAATGTCACACTTAGAGGTTAAAACTCACTAATATATTTAATATGCCTCGCAGGGTTTATTGTTGCTTTCATAAAAGATTTCAAAAGCAAACCAGATATTGCGAAGGGTTGTATATTGTACATTTCAGTTTTGAAAGTGCCCGGTGCAGATAGACTTGAGGTGAAAAAATCTACAGAATGAGGACACTGTGACCGTTAGATTATTGCTAGTAGTTACTGACTTACCCTCGGCCTGTGGATAATACTCTGAACCAAGAAGGAGACAGGGTTGCCTGCCCTGCGTATGGCCTCCACTGCCTCCTCATGACTGGCATCTCTTAGATCAACTCCATCCACCTGACAAAGAGATATCAGGAAAAAAGGACCTGTCAGGTACCCTAAATCCCCACATCATATGTGTTTCTTTAAAGTTAAAATCAACCATAAAAAATAAAAAAACAACTTCAAGTTTATTGTGATTTGAAACATTCCTTTACCTCTACGATCCTGTCGCCAGTCTTCAAGGTCCCGTTGTGTCCCGCAGGACTATCCTCGAGGATGTGCTTTATAAAAATCCCCCTCATCACCTCCCCGTTGCTCAGGCGGCTGCCCATCCCTCGGCCCCCGACGATACTGATCCCCAGGGAC
The DNA here is from genome assembly GCF_914725855.1 of Thunnus albacares. Classification (NCBI taxonomy): domain Eukaryota; kingdom Metazoa; phylum Chordata; class Actinopteri; order Scombriformes; family Scombridae; genus Thunnus; species Thunnus albacares. The sequence continues at coordinate 16,184,760 of NC_058127.1, read as the reverse complement.
TTGCCTGGCTCTCTGAAGAGCTCCACTCTGAGGAAGGTACCAAAATCGGCATGCAAGATTTTCCACTTCAAAGCTGTGACTGGGGCACTGATTTGATGCTCTTTAACTGTGTCATGGACATGTTCACAAAATTAGATTAGTAGCGTAGATACAATGTGTATGCACTCACTGCCTAGGTTGGTTCCAGTTGCTGAAAGATGCACTCTCCTCTCCCTCTCCATCTTCCCTCTCAGGGAGGCTAGGAATATCTCTACACAAAACAGAGGAAAAAAAGTTTGATTATAAAGTGTAGGTACTCAAGCTGTAAGGACAAAAAATTTCAAGTCTACCTTGTTAAAAGTGTAATTATATTAGAAAAACTAAAGATTACTGTGGTAGAGAGTGAGTACATACTTCAGAGCTGGAACTGGGACTGGAGCTGCTTCAGAGAAGACGTCATCTTTAGGCTGCTCTAAGCTGGTCTTGTACTCCTCCAGGTACTCAGCTGGAACGTATGTAATGCTGAACACACACACACATGTGCATACACACACATACACATAGGGAACACACATGCACACAAATGAGTCAAACAATTCCTAAACAAATTGTGTCCATTAACTATAAAGTCACATAGTAATTAACCAAAAATAGAAAAAAAACTGACATTCATATGCAACAAGATATGAAAGCATGAAGACTACTTCCTTTACCATCAGAAGCTTGTTTTTCTCAACTCCATCTCCTCAAGACTGCAGTGAGACTGCACTCAGTCTGTTTTTCAAGCAAATGTTTTCTGCCTATCAACAACCCAAGGTGATATGTCAATGAATTATATATAGGCCCCTGACATCTGACTGTTCAAAACAGATGTTTAGCTTATATAAATGTCTGAGCAAATCTCGTCTTCTGTCACCAATTGTGTGATGTTCTCGTGAAAAATTTGAAGGACGTGTCTATTAGAAATTCACAAGCGGTTTACTAATTGCAATTACAAATAAACCAAAATCTAGCTGACAAAAACCTGACATCCACTTACAGACCCATTTACGAACAATTCAGGGTGAAGTTGATTCTGAAGGGCACATTAACATATTTGAGTGAAGCTGACAGATCTTCAGCAGATGGGTTGATTTGGTTTTTAAACATGATGGCATGCGGACAGAGAATAAAACGAATCTCAGTGAAATAATGAAACGAGTGAGTCACTTCATTAAGGACATGATAACATGCAGTGGGAGATGTGTTGGCGCTTAAATTCGGTGGATATGAAAATGTTATTGAGTTAAAAATGGTGAGAAAGAAAACACAGAACAAGTTAATGAGTGTGACAAACATGTCACAGAAATAAAAGAAAAGAAGTTATGCAGCAAGTAAGTGAGTGATGCAGTCATCAAGATTCATCCAGATATTGTTTTTAACCCTATGTGTTAAAAGGTGTTCTGACACTATTATAAGTTTTGTTGCCATGAGACAAATGTAAGTTAATACTGGAGTGTGACACATCATAATGAAAATGTTAATAAATATATAAGAATGATATTAAAAACCACATTTATCAACTAAATTCCAACATTTTTGTTGTTGAGTGTTAAAAATAACAATATCAGCAACACCAAAACTGCAATGAATTCAACCCACTTTCTAACACTTTGTCTGGATAAAACTTTTTAACAGACTGCAAGAAAGCCCGGCACAAGATGGAGCAAATGAGAGGGAAAAAAACAAAAACAAGATGGCAGCTTCTTGCTGAAACACCACCAGCGTGGAAGTTAGTCATACTCACACATAAAATGGGCACAGATCGTCCTCGGGTGCACAAGCAGATCTAGAATGTGAAGAGTTGGCTTTTTATGCACCGAAGCTAACAAACTGCCAAGTTTAGTTCGGCGAGCAGAACTTGTAAAAATACCACATTCAATTGACTTTGAAGAGATTATTTTCCTTTTAGAATCACTGAATAAAACCTTTGCTTGTATTCCCAGTCTGTATTCTGTGTTTATGTTTAAAAAAAGCATCCAACTTAAACAGACTTCTTTACATTACCCAGTTTATAGAAAAAAGGATGAAAAGAACTACCGATGATTTCAAACGCATAACCAAGTACCATATAATACCAAATACTAAATATTTAATCCACAAAGTACATATTAAATACAGCAACACGTACTGTTTGTAAGGCTTGCATAAAAGCAATCCTGATGTAACAGAGGTTGGCCCTTGATGTACAATATGTACTGCCTTTCAAAAGACAGCTAAATAACAGACAGCTGTACTTATTTTTGAAGTTATAACAGAAGAACTACATATCTCAGGGCCATTCATTTTTAAATAGCAAAGAAGAAAATGTATGGAAAGCTCAGTGCTTTTAAGTACCAACCAAATTGTGTCTGTTGTGAAGAGAATTGAAATATCAGGTACTTACAGTTGGCACTGATTGCCAGATTATTTTATTAGATTCCAGTGTCCCTTACGTAAACGGACGATTGATTGGAACAGCAGTGAACTAATATCAAATTAGACCAGAGGAGTTAGGGGAGAGCTGAGAATCAAATTAAAGTTCAGACTGAATGAACCCAATGGGAAACTTCCTCATTCTTTGCTCAGATATTTCCTGATTTTAGTCTTTGTTAACTTTATTAGTATTGTACTGTTTTCTGTATAACACAACATTAAACACAGGTGCACTTGAGTTTGACTTATTTTGTTTTAAATACGTCAATGAAAATGTGTTTTCTTTGGCAAAGTCTTGAAAAACAGTCAATCTCACTGAATCTTATTGCCACTGCCGTCAGACAAATTCAAATAATAGCTTGCCTCACTATGCATTTGTCGCAGAATCACCTACTACCTTTGCAGCGTTTCCGTAAACACATATGCATATGGTGTTCTTGGCCCCACCTGTGTAATTATAATCTCTTACCCCATGTCTGGTCCAATGAGGGAGTGTCTTCTCAGCATGGCGCGAGCCTGAGCGTTGGTCAGGTTGGCAGTGGGCTCTCCGTTGATTGCAAGTATGAGGTCACCAACCCCGAGGCGTCCATCACGGCTAATGGAACCACCGTGGATTACACTGCGGATCAGCATCCCCAAACCATCTTTCATGGCGCTCACTGTCATCCCTTTGTGGTAGATCATAAGAATTCTTAGAATTTGATCAGTGTAGTGTAATTTATTTGGAAATCTGTCTGTCTAAAAAAGACTACATACAGGACATGTTTATCTTTGTCCAGTTGGGTCACATGGTAGTTAAAGCCTTTCACAAAATTTCGAGCTCCCTTATAAAACAGCGAAGTGTGCAGGAGGTTTTTCTTTTTCTTTTTGGAAAGATCATAAAAAAAGATAAGTGTGCTCTATTTAGGAGTGGATTTTGAATTATATTTGGTAAAAAAGGTACATTGACACTTTCGAAAAGAAATATTGAATCAAGCAGCAGAGACCTTCAAAGAGAACTAAAAAGCAAAATGAAATACTTTTAAATAATTTTCAGTGAGGCACTGAGGATTTCAAACAGTACCTTTATAACACCTATTTGTTTTAGAAGTTAAAACTTAGTGTTATCTGAGCCAGTAGCAGCCTCTTGGGTAGGTTTTGAAATGCAAATATACTGTAACGAAATGGAATTACCCTTTTAGACTGGAAAATCTGCCAAAACTCTTTTTCTATCACTTTGCTTCAAATCTGGCATTCATAAAACACAACACAAAAGTAAAGGCCAATACGCCTTTCAGTGGTGCAACCTCATTTACACTTCAGTGAAAGATGAGAAGAAAATACTTAAAATAACAAATAAAAAGAAAGTGAAGAAATTAACACAAACCGAGGTTGGAGTTGCCCTTGACAACTGTGATAGTCCTTTCAAAATTACTCCCTGAGGTCAACACTTCCTTGTCGCCGTCTTCTGCTGATTCTTTCGCACCAGCTTCCTCGTCCTTGAGGGTGATAATTCAACACAGTTATTCATGAAATTAAATGAAAATATTAGGCCAGATTTCCAACAAAGCAGGGGTCTCTAGAGAAAAGCCAGGTGCAGCGAATTAGCTGTGAAAATGAATTTAAAACCAACGAGCTCAGAACTTTGTTTGTCTAATATTTGAAAGGAGTCTCACATCCGACTGGGGAGAGGTTAGATGTTATCTTAAGAAATTGTGTTTAAAAGAAGATCAAGGATGATTATTGTGTAACCTTCACTTACATGACTTCAGCAGAATACTCACTGCTCATCTATTCTTTGTTAAGACTTAAAAACTCATTACTTAAATCCTTTACTTCAAATGTATGATTTTTAATGATACACATCGTTTTACCTTCATCAAAATCTTTATATCTCCAAAAGAGATGGCGGACTCCTTCTGATAATGAAGTGACTCCACAGGTTCCTCCTGGACATTAGATCTGGCCTCTATTTCGGCAAATGGACTGTATGTGTTTGAGCAATCCACTGGTTCTTCTTTGGTTGATTGCTGTGCCAGATACTGATCGGAACTGCTTAGCATGGCATCAAAAGCCGGGACGTGACCTCTCGGAGGAGTAAAAGAAGCCGGCTTCTCCGGAGAGAACTGTTGAGTGTTGTCTGCGAGGCCGGACGGTGTTGCAAAGTGAGGATGCTCATCCAACAATTCCAGGCGAGCTGTCAGCTTGGGTAAAACAAAGCACAGCAGCTGAATGAACGTTCCCCTCTGTTAGTTAGACAATTGCCCAACAGGGGGAATTCATCTTGCTCAGTCACCATTCTGCCCTCCTTGTAATGAGCCATAGAAAAGCCATCAGTGGCCAATAGAGAACAGCGGAAATTACTGGTGATCTTGAGCGCCCAATGCACAAAATGTAGTTTTATTATGAGAACATTTAAGACTTTATTGGAACCAGACTGGCTAGTGATGAATCTCAGCAAGTATTTCCCTTTGGGGGACAGAACAGAAGTATAAATCTATAGAGTTAAACAAGAAATGGGCAGTTTTATTTTAAAAAGGTAGTGAAATAAATTTGGGGTGAACTAGGCTGACACATCTCTAAGTAGGAGAGCTGCATATTCTAAAATATTATTCGGTATCGACACAAACGAAGAGTCTTTTTTCTGCTAAACAAAATTTAGAGGTGTTTTCTGAGACTTTTTATAATCTTTGCTTTTTCTGGTGAATTGCTGGATAATTTCACCTCTTCAGGCTTTCAGAATAAGTAAAATACAGTTAAAAAAAAAAGGTGGGGGGGAATGATTGGGCATGTTCAGTAGACATATGCAACTGGTGGGGGTCACAAGCAGAAATTGCTTTGTTTTAAGGGGCACAAGTCAGGAAGGCTGGGATTCACTGTATTATAGTGTGTTTGGTATGTGGTATGTTATAGCGTAAAAGTGTACATAACATATGTAAGACATCATTTGTAGGGCGTGCAGAGGCTATCACAAAGAGTAGTGATAAGTAAAAGACAAATATGGAAGAGTCAGATGCATTACTTTCACACTCCTTAAGGGTCTCTGAATTCAATTCTAAAACTTTAAAACGTCTTAGTAGGGAGAAGATGACAACGCCTAAAATATTTGTATCTGATATCTATGTATAATAGGAAGACTATAATCAGTGACTTGCAGGTTGAGTTTGTGGACTCACTGTGCTTACTTGATCTTTAACACCCAGAAGATCTCTTTACTGTCGTACCGTAAATAAACAGTTATGGACAGAAAGGAAAAAAAAAATCCATATTCCTCAATAAATATCACCTTAGATACTCTCAGTAAGTCTCCAAAGCTGGTCCACCATTTACTGTCACTGAAATAGAGCTGAGATTTATCAACAGGGTTGTTGCCTCTCTCCAGAGCTTTAGGGGGGGGAAAACTGTCTGAACTCATACAAACATTTGAAATCTGTTTTGTGAAATCCTCTGGTACTATAAAATGCCTCAAGTTGTCCTGGCCCGTGTTTGTCCCTCAGGGCTCCGCTATATTATATTATACATTTCTTAGAAGGGCCCTACAAACAAGGTCAGCTGTGACCTTTGGGAAAAAATGGAAGCACAGAGAAACTCTTAGGAAAACAGTTTGTGTGGCCCTTGCTCTTCTTTGTTTATTTTTTTTCTTATAATTTAATATCCATTTGGGGAGTTGCTGTTCGTAGGCACCCAGGGCAACAAAAGTAGCAGTAGCTACAATCCTCAAATAATAACAAATTTAGTTATGTTGTTACTGCCTTTAAAAAGAAAACCGAAAAAAAAAGAAACAATCCTCATGACATTTTAGCTCTGGACAGCAAAAACTAAGAATAATGACTACATGCTGCGCAGTCCATTGTAACAAAGGGCAGTAAGAGTTCCAGTAACATTTACTGAAATGAGGGAATAATTTCAAGCTGTGCTTCTGGTTTCAGATATGGATTTCCTCTGCTGTGTTAAAAATGGTTGCCTACCTTAGGTGTGGATGAGTGCAGGTAATCCAGGTCTGCGCTACAGCTGCTTCCATGAAGAGCAATCATTGATGCCTGGAAAGTGTCATCCTCTATCCCAGTGTAAGAATGCTCTAACACCTTTTCATCAGACAGGTCTGCTTCACTGGTGTCAATCTGTGATAACAGATGCAAGTTTAACGGACTGGAATACAAAACAGGCCCTCATTATTGGAGAATTTGGTGAACAATCCAATTACAGATAGCTACAATCATTCTGATTTTCTATCCTACTAATTTGTCTAACTATTAAAAAAAAAAAAAAAAACGCTAATACAATATAAATGCAGATAAATGGGTTATATTTTTTCAGATTACTCTTCATATATTGTTGCATGATTAAAAAAACAAAGCAAATTTTGTTTTCCCTTATTCAGGTTATTCTGATTGATTTTTCAGTTTTCCCAAAAGCTAACTGACCAATGCAGGCTCTGCTCGGTAAAGGATGCCCTCAGTCAGTCCTCCTTCCTCTCCTTCTTCAACCAAAATATTGTTGAAGTCAAATGAATGGATGGTGGATGATGAAGTTATTTCCTGTTCACCATATGGGTGTGGAGAGTGGGAATATCCACATATTCCCTAGGAAAGTGGAGAAATTCTTTCATTATCTCCAGCTTTATGTAAGTTGATTTTGATTGATTTATTTTGCGACCAAATCAGGTACAGATTCATTAGTACAGAATAGAGAGATGTTAGGAATTATTGAGACTATTTTAAACTATAGACTCCTTGGTGCACAAGGGTTCAGGCTGAGAAAATGCACAAAAAGGCACATTCATTACTCCCTTTGAATGATTTTTAACAGAAATGCTCTTGAACATTTCTTTCGAAACAACTTTTGCTATTGATTTTGTGTATCATGCAGCCCAGACCCACATAGGGGACGCAAGAAGACATATTGGAGGATTACACTTGCCAGACTCAATTTTGAAAGGCGAAACAACAAAAATACCCCTCAGAAGGACATTCCACGTCCTGCAGGAGAGTTGGATAACTCCCACAGAAGCTTCCTACAGCTCTGTAATCCAGGTAACCTTGGCAGCCCAGAGGTCTCACTGTGTAATCCAATGGCAGATTCAATACAAGTGAAATGCAGCTCTAAAGCTGAAAGAATTCGAGCAGTTTTGCAGAGAACCATCCCATACAAAGACACCAGGCGCCTGGAGCAATGAACATGCTGTTGGACAGACCCAATATTTCGACAGGTGCCCCAATGTGTTTGAATGTACAAGAAAGTCTGTGGTCTTGGAAAAGTCAATAAAATAATAACATGAAACAAAGGGCATGGATCATTTAAGGCCGGTCGCCTCTGCTGAAAGAACAGCGGGTGGAATGCTAAACCATGCAGCCTACCTCCACGCTTTTTCCTGCATGAAAAATTGATGCCCTCGTAAGCTGAACCCTCGTGACTGGATACTACGTCGCATGATATGAAGACTCACAGCCTGACTCACAACCTCACATACATGCAGTGATAAAGCCCATACATGCTAAACAAATTTTACAAAACATTCACAAAAGCAACATTTATAAAACTTTCAATGGTTGGAAAAGAGCATGTCCTCATCACTTCACCAAACACCCAAGTTCCTTATTACCAAATTTTTTCAGTTCCAAACAAAAAATAAACACTTCAATACTAATACTAATTTAATACTAATGCTTACAGGTAGTGGTTTGGCGACTCCTATCTGCACCTTTCCGAGCTTGGCCCCCTTAAGGGCCTGGACAGCATCCTCCAAGCTGGCATTCTCCAGGTTAGTAGTGTTGACATACATGAGTCGGTCTCCTGGCAACAGTCTGCCATCCTGCTCAGCCACACCAGTGGGAACCAGAGAGCGAATTACTATCACTGTCTTGACGGAGTCCAGTGGGTCCTGTGGCGGAGACGGGACAGAAAAGCTCAGTGAGAGGAGGTCAACAGGTACCCAAACACAGCTTTAAATTTACAGTATATGGAAATCATAAGGAATTTACCTCCCTTTGGTTAGTGTTATACATGCACAGTATGTCCTTTTTTTATAAATTTTTCATCTCATCATGACTATGAATGTGTAACTATTTGCTTTCCAATCCATGTGCTTCACTGTCTCATTGGGTTATGATACAAACAATACAACATGGATAAAAAAAATACTACACCAGTACATTTGTGTAAAATAATCAACTAACAGTTGTTCAGTTTTTCATTCCAAGTTCCATATTCCCACCTGGTAGTCCAGAATGCTGAATCCCAATCCCCCTTCTCCCTTCTCTAGTTCGATATTCTGGATCTCCTGCTCCCACATGGCCAAAGGAGATCCTATCGCCTCCTCAGTCACATTATCCTGCGTCGCTGCCGCTGTTTTCACCTCTGAGTCTTCAGCAACCAGTACACTGCTCAGGTCTATTTGTTTCTGCAGAGGAAAAGCCCAAAATCTCTGTGTAGCAGCTTGCCTTCCTCACTTTTAGTCCCAACCCATAGGCTGCTACCCTCTAGTTGTGTTTCTGGCTCAGGTTTCTGGCAGTAGATAAAAGGGAAATATCTTTGGGATGCTAGGGCCTTAGTGCATTATCACAGATAAAGCTGGGGAGATGAAAACCCCTTCCCCAAAGGGAAACTGCTTTTGATGTCTCATATCTTGAGCAAATGTGGTTAGCTACTGCTGCTGAGGTATTACTAGAATTGGTGTTAATAAACTTTCAGCCTCCCCTGCTTATCGCTAAGTCTTAATCCATAATGGCTGGCAATGTGGAAGGCCAGTGGAACGATTGACAGCCTGGGCTAAGCTAATAATGGTTGATGGGTTATAAAGTAAGAGCAGGACTTAAAGAGTATTCCTCTCCAATCATACTCCCTCACTTATATGCAGGGGTAGGGAAACATTTTTCATGATGCATTACTGCATGTCAAAGAGAGGCAGGGAGTTTCCAGCTGTATGTCTATATATCACTTGCTGCAATTCTCTGTAAATAATATAGCCTGCATGTTTTTAGCTTTGAGAAGGAAAAGATTGATTCACTTACTCTAGGTTTTCAATCTAAAACATAAACAAACAGGTCAAATTCTTGAAAAATAAAAGTATATAATAAAATTTTCTGCAGTACCTTTAATTTAGACATTGTGGACAAAGCCTCTGATTCTGGTTGTACAGCATCCATGTCAGTCTGCAGGTGAGGGGCGGGCCTACAGCATGTCATGTATACACAGAGTGGAAGCTCCTTCAAGATTTTGACTACTTCCTTGTGGGTCTCACCAATCAGGGATATGCCATTGACCTGAGAAAAGAGAGGTTAGGTTTAGTGTCAGTCAAAAAAAAATTATCTGTTTTTAAGCAGCATTAATGGATTTTTTTTGGCCACTTGGGGGCAGCAGAACAAACTCAATATTGACATATTATCACCTTATGAAGTTGTTATGGCAAACATTTTAACAAACACTTGCATGTTTGTCAAGCAGGTAGCTCCTGGTCTAAAAAGTGAACACAATGCAGAAGTGACTTAAACCTGCATTCTGTCTAATGGCCAGCAGGGAGCAACTCCACTGGCTCCAAAAAAAAGACTGACTGTATGGAAGTCTATGAGAAAATGACTCTACTTCTCACTTGATATTTTACCTCAGTAAACAGTTTCCTAAAGCGTTTATGGTCTCAATTACTAGTTTCAAGTCTTCTTCAATACCGCATAATGCTCATTTTGTAAATTATGGTCCCATTTAGAGTAAAATAGATGATAAAGCAGGGTATGCTTTATGCAGGGTGTAGCTATGTTGTGATTGAAATGTTGCTAATACAGCGACAACGTTGGTTAGGTAACGTAACCATGGCGTAACCCCAGATTCACAGAGTATGGGTGTAGCCATAGCATTATCATAGTTAACCATAGACCGTAACTGACCAAGCTAACAGTTAGCAGCTAGTGTTAGGGTTAGCTCCACCCTCTCATCCAAATGCGTCCTCCAGGCTTCACAAAACTCCACAAAACCAATGGGTGACATCATGGTGGATAAAGCCATATTTCTGTCCACCTGACAAATTTAAGGTCAATATGCACTTTCCATTATGGCTCAACTGCACCAACTCTTGAGGGAAATATCTATCTTAAACTTCTATATGTTCCTTTGTGTTCACCAGCTAATCGGTAACTTTGTCTGCCTGCCATTTTGTTGCTGGACAGGTAGTGTGGGTTTATCAGAGCTGAGGTTGATGATAGCAGTGAGAGTGAACCAAAATAGTAAAATTGCAGGCTGTAAAACCAAAATACTGAGCTGAAAGATGCTAAAATGCTCCATAGAGCTGTGGGGAACTATAGAGTTGGGTGATAATTCTCTGTGGGTTTGAGCAATTTGAGCTACTGTTAAAATGAAAACATTAATTAGCGCAGCTTTAAGTTATACTTTTATTAACACCTGTGGGAAAAAATTACCTCTGTATTTAACCTGTCCTAAATAATAATTCCTGATACATAGCACGCACATCTTTTGGCATCACCACTACACCAGTGAAGCTCTATTCTATTCAGTCTACTTACGAAGTTTATTCCACTGTAACATAAACAATCTTTATGATGTGTATGTGTAGTATACTGTATGCAGCACATTTAAAAAATGACCCATTATTGCCATATAAACAAATTATATTTCTAAACACATGTACATATTTAAACCTAGGTAGATATTAATAACAACGTGACTTCCTACCTCAACCAGTTCATCTCCACTGAACAGCTTGCCACATCGACCAACAGGTCCCTCAGGTAGGACAGAGCGGATGTAATGATGCCCGCTGTTGGCTTCGAGACTGATCCCCAGACCACTGTTCTCACTAAACTTCTCCACCTGTGCCACCTGTCACAGGAACAAGGAATCACATCTTAATTAGTATGTGAAAAGGTTTGTCTTTTGCAAGGGATTATTACTTTTACTATGCATGTTTATGACTAAATTCCTTTTGTTTAACTCAGGTCATGCCTTCTTTTGAGATACCAGAGCTTTTTACCATTATGAATTTGCCCAGGAACCAAATTCTGGTAAGTATAATTTGATGCATGAGATAAAGGATTTCCTTTTGAAAAAGAAACTTACAACAACTTCATTACTTGGACCCAGAATCTCCTGCCACTTCTTCATTAATTCTTCTTCTTCAAAGGGTGTTAGCTTCATCTCTTGAAAAACACAATACAAAGTATTTGTATTAGTTCACAAGACAACATACCACTTGCAACAACACAATGCAACATAAATGTCTAACTATTTGGAAAGTATCTAAGAAATGAGTGGTACAAGACCTCCATCAAAAAAAAATTCCCCTCTTAAAATATCTTCAAACTACTGCATTGTCTGTGAAACTAACAACAGCCCCCATCTGAGTGTTTGCTCTAATTCTCAAGGACAGACTGTGTTGCTAGTCAGTGTGGTTCTGACAACAATGACCCTTATCTGTCAGATATGTGTCCAGTATCTCTGCTGGTGTGCTTAAAAAAGGATCCCAGCCTCCTACCATGTTTGTCTTCTGTTAGCTGATCCGTGGCTGGGCTGACATCAGATCCTTCACCCTTTGTCTGGAGCTGCTTTTCATCTGTGGTGACTGTAAACACACAATGAACGGTGAGACAGACAGAAGCAGGCAGCGGCACAGACACTTGACAGTATATATGCACAGGCACTAGACAAAGTCTTCTACTCTCCACTAACAGCAAAATTACACAAAGATATAAATAAATGCTGAATGTATTTGGAACAGTCGTCGTCTTTTCATTTGATACTCTTATGTAACACCTTTCACCAAAACGTAACTCCACTTTCTTTAATATTCTATTTAAGTTTTGCACAATTAATTCTTTCAAAATAGTTTGAGCATTTCCGACTCTTTAGAAGCGGAACCGATCTCATTCTTTATTGGTCCGAAAAGGATATACAGGCCCTTGCTGATGTTACCCATAATGACAGACCCTAAAAAAATCCAGCACTCTAAAGATATGTTTAATGATCCTAGAACTTTTTTTTACAACTTCATGCCACTGTTTATGTCTTTGGAGTTCCACAGAGCACAGAACTGGTCGCCCATGAAATTAATAACTGTGTGCCCAGGCAAGGCATGGTCTACGCTTTCCATCAGCATCTTTTAAATGCTAACATAAAACTAATAATAGCTAGTTTGGAAGGGAAAAAGGAGCTCAACAACCCTAATACGTGACATAAGTTGGAATGATCATTTACATGTCTTTACATAATCCTAAACATTAAATGACCCATTACATCTGCATACATCAAACCTGCAGTAAGAAATTTTGCTCCTTATGTTAAAATATCTAGTTACTCACCAAACTGTTGTGTTTTTTTCACCCTGGGAGGGCCAGAGACATAAATATGTGTAATATAGGTAGTAGTAGTTATTAAAATCTCTTTCCTTTTTATTTATTAACTATTATACTTAAAAGCTGCTTTTGAATGATGAATTTACTTTAAGTATATTGTAGCTGTATAACCTAACTGTAATTTTCTGACAGGTTTCACAGCAGCCAAGAAAATACTGCCTTTCACTGGAAACTTCCTCACTCTCTATCGACTGCTGGCTGCTAGTTTGTCTGGAGGTTTTTACGGTAAAAACTTCTTGTTGCCCATATACATGGTGCCAAATCTAATCACATTCCAGCTCCTTATATCACAACTGACACTAAACAACTGCTTTTCTTGCCTCTGGAATAGCCTGGAGGTCCTGTCAGTACAGCTGGAGATTAGAATCCTTCTGTTTACTTTCTGTCTATCTTGTTTGATGTTAGTTTGATAAAAATGAAAAAAAAAAAAAAAAAGATTTGAAAAACATGAGGGACTTCATGGATGCTAGCACATACCATGCAAACCTCTGCTGTAACTCCGACAGTTTCTTAGTTGTGAGGATGTTTTTTTTTAACTGTTGTGCATCATGTGCTGATTTGAGTCGACTGTACATAGTCCAAGGTCTAAACAACATGATGGAAAGCTTCTAGTACTTTCTTTAGAAATGTGGTCTAAATGTGAAATGTTATAATGAATAGGAAGGGTGGCACTTGGCAGAAATAGTTTTACTAAGTGGTGAACTTTACTTCCCTTTCTGAGAAAATATTTTTGTCTCCCTGGCCTTTGTCAGTGCCCATTCACTATGAGTGTACTTCCCTCTCTTATTAAGAGAGGATGTGCAGTAATATGAGTATACTCACTCTGTTGTTGTTAAGAAGAACCTTTTAATAGGTAAAAGGTAAATGAATGTTTTCAGTAGTAATAAAAAAGATACATATAAACAAATTAATAATTTTATATCAGAATAAAGACAATTTGGTATATATTCTAGAAAGCATTCTCATTTAATGTAATCACAATGTTGAAAACTGTTTTTTTTATTCTGTGTTTTAAATTAAAACTGAATATAACTGTAGTGCATGTTTTTTATATGCGACAGGAGAAAGTTCTGTGTCTGTGTTTTTTTTACTATATTGATGAAAGTGACTGGAATTTTCATTTGGATTCACACAGATTTTATGGTACCTTCACTGCATCATGGAAGCTGCTGTCTGAGCCACACTTACACATCAAATGACACTTTCTTCTACAGGATGATGAGTAACAAGGCATGTATTTTTTTCTGTCCTCATTAAATTTCTCTCCCTTCTCATCTGTCCTACCTTGAGCAGCCTCCTCAGCCTTCTTCCTCTCCAGCTCGAGCTCTGTCATGACGGTGGTTGTGGTGGGGATGGTGGTGGAAGGGGGTAGGATGGTGACAATGGGGGACACGGCAGGGGGGATCTCTTCTGGCCTGAAACCCCGCCGGATCAGCTTGAGGTGGACTGTCTGGCCTGTGTGTCGGAGGACTTCCACTGCCTGTTGATTGGTGTATCCCTGGATGTTAACACCATCGACCTGCAGGGGGCAATCATTTGTGAGCCCAAGGATTAAGCAAAAGGCAGCACAGCTTACATAGGCATAGTGAGTGTGCAGGACTACCATCTATTCTATTGTCTGACAGAGGTGAAATTGAAATAAGATTGATCATGAGATTAGTAACACTAGCAGGCATACACAGAAACAGAGTGCCACAGGTGTATATTCCCTTCTGTTCTAGCAATTGACTTTATATATTTAGGTCATTTAGGGTGGCTACAAATGCATGCATCTAAATAATTCAGACAGTCAATTAACTCTTTTATTAAGTTCTTAAGTTGAGTCCCAAAGCACATTATCATTTACACTTAAGAACTAAACTCAGTAAAGCAAATCCTCACCAACATACACCAATACATCAGAAAAAAGTAGAAGTTTTTGAGGGAACTTTAAAACAGGACAACAATAGCTTTCAAATGGTGAGAAGTTTTAACTGCAGTAATGAAATTAAAAACCTAACTGCTCGATGTGTTAATTCAAGACTCGTTTATATTCACAGTCACAAGTTAAACCACTTTATGAACTATTAGTAAATTGTGAATTATTGTAAATTATGCATCTCATCATTTCCCTCCATTGACTGAATGAGTAAATGTGATCACTATAATAGATCATATAAAACATTCACTGCATATTTTACATCATGCCAGTGAAGACAAAGAAAATAGTAATAGATAGAGCATAATTGTAGTACTTACAGCTATTATCTGGTCTCCCACATGAATACGGCCATCTTGATCCACAGCGCTGTCTTTTGTTATGCTCTTGACAAAAATACCAGAGGGCTCTGTGAAGTCAGAACAATGAAAAAATTAAAGAGATGAGAGAGATGTCCGTGAATCATGACATTAAATAAGACCCAGAGATAACATTAAAGTAAGATGTTTCAGCTTGATGTTAAAAGTCAGTGTTACGCTAAGTCATAAACAATTATGTGATGAACGCCAACCTTGAAAAATTACGACAGAACTTTTTAGCCAGGGCAATTCAATTTTCAGTTAATTCGATGAATATAACAGGTTGTAATAAAAGCTTATCTGTGGTCCCATTATGCTGTAGCTAATTGTTACATTTTAAAGGTCAGTAAAAGAGAAAAGAATCAGGTTCATTTAAAGGTGCATCAATTGGTGTTTTTAGGCCACTTAGAGGCAGCAGAAAAAGCTGAAAATACAACACAGACACAATATCAACTTCAAAAGTTGTTATCGCTAAAGTGTTAGCAAACAGTGGGCACATAGCATTAGTTTGAAGTCTGTGTTCACCTAAGAAATGTACTGTACGTCCAATATTCAGTCTCCTTTTAGCTCTGTTTGAGACTCCAGCTACTCCTGAGAAAAATATCTGGCTTTTTAGCTTAAATGCTAACTCCACTAGCTAGTCTAACTTTTGTTGACTAGCTAGTTCTGCCATTTAGTGCTGGCAAATAGCAAACTGTGGTTGGTTTGGTTGGGATTTATCAGAGCTTTTTTGTTGAGCCGTCTGCCACAGCAGGAAATGGGATTAATGAATGAGTTTGCAGGCCAGAAAACCAAAACAATGAGTTAAAAAAACCTCTAAAAAACACTGACAGAGTTGACAGTGTGTTTGCCACCCTGAGCAAAACCTTCCTCATTACACATTTCATCAGTTGTTTACAGGCAATGTAAATAGATTAGTGCAGCTTTAATTGTTTATTGAGTGGATTGATATCTACACAAGTTGTGTTCCATAATGCTATTTACAAATTGCACAGAAGTATTTTATCATCAACATTAATCTTTCATTTGGATGGTCCTCTATTCTGAGAAGACAATCTGCCATCTCTCACCTGAATTTTTATCTCCGACATAGCCAGCAATAGTGATTCCCAGTCCCTGGGTGTTTTTGGTGAGGCTCACATCAAACGCTTCAGCCTCGTCTTCCTCGTAGTCCTGTGAAAAGACGAATGACAACCACATGTCAACATCAACTTATTACCAAATTACAAAAGTAGAAAAGCAATGGCAACTTGAGTCATCCAACTTCACCACATGGCCACTAACACACATTCTCAAGTTTGATTAATGAGCGCCCTCAGCCTGTCAGCCATATAAAATACAGCTAATAAGTGTGCTCAAAAGAATATGATGTTTGTCATTTGTTCATTTTTAAATGGGGCTGAGTGTTGAGAATAGCCATATAATCGCTGTTTGTAAGTGCTGTTTCTAAGTCAGTCAAGCAACATCTGCTCTCCAAAACTTGAGTTTGGAGGTGATGCAACCTGCAGTTTTCTTTAATTCCATTTATCCAGGGCTGTCAAAAAGTAAGAAAGGATAAAACTGGAGATGGAAGACCTTAACTTTAGGTCTAATGTGCTTCTGGTGTAAGTGTATAACTCGTTTGAGTGTGTGTCATATAGGGTAATCAATCATAATATTGACAACTGTTATACAGAAACTGCTTTACTATGGACATATGTCAAATGGTGATATCAATTTGAATGTGACATACTGCCTTACTGTCATAATGATTTCCTGTCATATTTTTAGTTTACAGTAAACCTATCCCTTTCACCTGTTGTTCGTCGACAGTTGGGAGTACCACTGGCATGACAGCAGAGACAGAGGGATTCTCATCTACAGGACCCCTGGTAACCACCAGCTTCACCCTGTTGCCACACTGCCTGAGGACCTGCGCCACCTGCTCACTGCCCATGCCGTAGAGGTCAGTGTCTCCGATTCTCAGGATGTGGTCCCCACTGCGTAGGCGGCCATCCTGAGGTAGAAAAATTATGTTTTCTGTCTTAGTATGGGCGGCTTCAGTGGAAATCAAATTCATAATGACACTGTGACAAGCAAAAAAATGGATAACACAAGATAGAGTGACAGTTAATTCTGCAGTTTCTTGCAATTAACTCATTCTCATTATACTATACTGACAGTCAGCTTTTTAAACACATTGGAGGAGTCAAAAAATACCCACACATCATCCATTTTTTTAGTATTCACTGTATAAATCTCTATAAACAATGCTAAACACTCCAAAAGCCAATTTCCAAAGAAAGTATAGATGTATCCATGCAATCACCTGATCCGCTATGCCTCCAGGAAGGATGGTTTTGACAATTACACCGGTGGTCTTTCCTCCCACAATACCAAATCCGAGGCCAGTGCCATCATTGACCAGCTCAATGGTCTCCACATGCTGCCACTAGGTAAAGTAAATGAGAGGAAACAAAAAGGCTAGTGTGAAGACAAGTCTATTGCTAAGTCGGGTTGCGTTATTTTGATTCACAACGACATTAGTGTGTGTGGATGTATTTATACCGCGCTAGAGTTGGCCGACAGTGTACTGGCAGCAGAAGGTGTGCGGGACACCATGGGACTGGCCAGCTGAGGTATTGGCCCTCTAGCCACTGTGAGCTGCACCCTCTCCGAAGCACTCTGGAGGATGCCTATAGCCTGCTGGTGGGTCACTGTCTGGTCCAGGGCCTGGCCATTAATGGCCAAAATCTGGTCTGCTTCTTTGAGCTTCCCATCACTGTAATGTAAAAAGCATAGATTGTCATTCAGATAGCAGCAAAGTATAGTAAATGCTGCCAGAGCCTCTAAGATTTGAACTAAATCTCATTGTCTGTTGCAGTGACACTGTAACTTTGTCATTTGTACTTCTAATTTTGGCTAGATTTAGTCAAATTTCAAACTGCAATGTGTAGCTTAAAACTCCATATTTTAATTTATGTTCTTATTTCGATAAAGATTAGTTAAAAATAGGTTTAAAAGGCATGAAAAGTATAGTTTCCTCTACATTTGGGCTTGGTTTGAAGAATCAAACATTTGAAAAACAAGTTGTAAAATCTTCACTCTGGTATTTCCTGTAAAATGGTCAATTTGTAAGATGCCTTCAATTTCTTTCACATCCCCAGAGAATCTGTAAAATAGACTTCTCTAATTCCCTGATTCTGATTGGCCAAAATGTTAAAAATAAATTCTGGGACGCTGACTTCAATAAGATTTTAATCAGCCTTAAAGTCTGTGTTCTCATGGATCTCTGAATGATGGCAAGTTGATTCTTACATACCAGTGAGCCACACTTCCCGGTTGAATTTCTTGAATAAAGATGCCAAGCTCTCCGCGGTTCTCACTCTTCAGGCCCACCACGCTGAAGCCCAGACCTCCCGACACCGGCTTCTGCAGCTCCACATGCGTCACGTAGCGCCCCTGCATCATACACACATACTCTTTGGCCCCGTGCTGATTCACTATAGCATCAAAGCTACAGGCAGCTTTTAGAAGTCTATTTGAAGTGCCTCAAGAGAAAAGAGCACTGTGTGCAGTCTGTAGTTCTCATCTTTGACTGTCTTTGGATATTTGGTTTTCGTTAAGAAACATCTATTCTACCTGTTTAACGCTGAAGGTGTTTTCACCTGTTTTCAGATGAGTTGTGTGTGTTAAAATGAGCAAAACATTCAAAGTCATTGTAATAAACCTACTGGGAGCTCAACAACAGACTTCAGAAACAGCAGAATGCCACTATATCTGCCTACGTTATCAGATTGACATTCAAATCAAAAGCAGTATACAAACAGCAGAAAGATTGCTTCTGCTTTTTGGTCGGTTATACCTGTGCCATGGCGTGAATAATATGATCAAATTCTTCAGATGATGTCTTGCCATTGGTGTGTGTAGCAGCTGAGATGTCTGAGTAGGAAACATGGCCACCATTGGGCTTGACAGCTGTGATATGATCACCAAGGTCACTCCCCCGTGATGATGGGACACTCCCCTGGAGTCATGAAGAAAAAGACATGTAGTGAACGATGCAGATGTTTTACTGACAGATCAAACTGACTTTGACAAATGTGTTTTCACTTAAATACATGTGATGGGCACTGAGAAGACACTGAACCATCATAAAAGTGATGTCTGTTAGGTTTCCAGTTCACAGAGCTATCTGACAGCTTTAAGTTTCTGCTCCTGCACAGAGCAGCAATTACTGGCATTAATCCAACCAAACACAATTAAAAAAAGTTCAAACAGCAAAAGATCATGATTCATTCCTTTTGTGAACATAAACATTTAACAAGTTTAATTTTAGGCACCAAAAACCCTCAAGTCTGGGTGTCTTAAACCACTGGGATGCCAGATAGTTTGTTATCCCACCATGATTAGCTGGATCTATGGCAGCCTAATCCTTCAGGAGATAATGGCTCTTAGCTGATGTTCCAACAATGACTAGGCTCCAAATACAATATTTCTATCATGGTGGGGGGGGGAAGCATCACTGGCCATCTGGAGGCCTTAATATGCTTGGGTTTTAATTACCACAATGACTTTACTTGTGTGACAGATGAATTATATGAACGCGACAACTACATAAAACAGTGTTTTTCCAATTTCATTAGCCAAAGGGCTTAATGTTTATGACCATCTGAAATGGATTCAATAGGACAGACATATATGCAGCAATTATTTCATAAACACTCCATTTGGCATATGGCACTGCCAAGCTAAAGCTGTCCTTGTGAACTTGTGCATTTGCATCAGGAAGTTGACTGTACAACTTTCAGAGCTTCGAAACTGTAAATTATGCTCGCTTTAAATACAGTCCCAGATTAGTCCTTAGAAACAAAAACTCCATTGGACAGGACACATTAGTGCCGCACACTGCAAACAAAACCCTATGGGCCGGGCTAAGTTAGCGTAGCATGATGCTAAGTTGCTGTCCTCATGCATGAGCTTTGTTAGCTGGGGCCTGGCTAAGAGGATTAAAGTTCCAGTTTGGTTCTTGCACATTTAAGAAATTGTTTCTGCCCCACTTCACACAGCGGCAGCAGCCTCTTTCTCATTGGAGAGTAGGGCCTTGTCGCCATAGCGACATGGGCTATGCAAGGCCTAACTAGCAGGGCCAGAAGACGGACAGTGTGTATGTGTGTGTGTTTGTGTCTGGCTCTTGTCTCACAACAAAACACAAAACGCACCGTCTCTCCAAATTGGTTCTGTTTAACGGGGGCCAAGCAAGTGCAGTTTGTGTTTGGAAGCTCTATGGAAACATAACAGAAACTCAAATTTGTTGCAGTGCCTGAAATATGTCTCTTTACCATTGTTACAACATAGAATGGGACCATTTTTAATATCTGAGGGGAATTTACAGTGAATGGTTGCTTGATAAATTTTACTTAGTAAAACAAACACACATGCATCAGCACACACACACACACACACAGGAATGTATCTCTTTTGAAATAAGCTAAATCGCCAGCACACAAAAATGCCAGCAGGGCTTTTATAATCTAAATTCCACACGGGGTAAAAAGCTCTAGCATCCCTGCCTCCCACTGCATAGCTCACATATTTTCGTCTCTATTTCTCAAAACGCTTACCCTGGCCCCTTTCCACTGTGACTTAAGAGCTCTTTCCTTCCACTCAAATGTTCAATTCTCAATGGGCAGAATCAACTTGAAAAAAACACTTTGACTTAGAGCAACTATCTCTGCTCATGTACTCATGTTTTATCTGGCTCGTCTGAACCCTGACAGCAATTTGGGCACAGTAGCAGCACTGTTCAGGATGGGGATTGAAAGGGGGGGGGGGGGGATTGACACAGGCCAAAACCAGAATGAGTGAGGCCATGATTCAATAGAATATGAAAAATATTCTAACCTTATTTATTATGTAAGCCCTTACAATAGACTGCTCCACAATAGCACTTAATTCTGTTTAAAGTACATGCTTCATGATCCCTAAGACACTGGTCTGTACTAGAGAAAATTCTGTACCACAAACATACATAAATGTGGATATTTTGTAACCAATTAATAAAATATTACACAGACACGTGGAAAACTTGAAATTTAATGGAAGATGATGATGAAAGCACAAATTATTTCCCCTAAACGTGTTTAAATTAGACTGCACTGTAACTTACATTCATCCAAACTGGCTACCTTGGCCATGCTAACTTATACCTATTTTCCTAACCTATTTTCTCAATCAGCATCTTACTATGAGCGATGGGATAATACAGTATATATATAATAATAGTTCCATCTTCAGAAGATCATTTTGGTTATTTCACATAAATGATTTTGGTTTCTTCTCACTGGTTTAAAGTGGGCGAGGTTTAGTGGGGGAAAAAAGGTGTTTCATACTTCCGTGCACCAGTTAGGATTTAGCAAAACTGGAATCAAAATGTGATGACAGGCCACTGCCAATCAGACCAATCAACCATCAGTCTGATCAAACCACACCCACACAGTCCCAATGAAGCTGCTTTTGTGTGTTAAACTCTTGAAAAACATTGCTTCAACAAACTTTTATTTTGCTTATTTGATCAGGAAAAATCAATATTCTAGAAAGAAACTGAACATCTGAAACCAAGCCTACAATGTATACAGTTTGGGTGGAATATTACACTTGTCTCAAGAGGAATGCTAAAGGCTAGTTAATGACTCAACATCAAAATGTCACTGTTTGTAGTGTCTACGTAGTCAGCAGACACTTGTCTGAAAATAAGCATGTTTGCATAGAGCATCCCCTCCTCCAGCCTCAACCTCTTCTCATCCTACATAACAGAAATAAAATAAGCACTTCTTTCTAATCATACACTTCAGTTTTTATTGTTTCTGTACTAACAAAGTATAATGCAGCCATCTGGCTTGTTGGCAAGCTGTGCTCAGAATTAATAATGCAGAACTATAAATGACCATAACCTTGTAACCTCTTAATGACCTTCCATGGTGCTTTTGCATCCTGGGAAGCCAACATCACTCTCCCCACCCAGTCAGGCATAATATTTATAATACTAAACAGCTCATTCTTTGTATGTAAATTCAAACTAAACATCTTTAAGCAGATGAAATGGTTTTATAATTATCTTAACTGAAACGTAACAGATACTTGGGCGTACACTGCAAAGTATCCAATGATAACCGACACTTTACTGTAAAGAAATTCATATTTAAAGTTGTGGTATCACGAATTAATTTTGAGTTCTGAATTCACCTGGTCTTTGAGATGCTGGACGGACTTCTGCAAGGCCAGGATCTGGTGGAAGAGGGGGCTCTGGAGCACTGATTTGAGCAGGCTGAGCTTCTCCTCGGTGGGCACCTCCCCCCTTTCCTTCAGTTTGGCCTGGAGACGCTCCACCGCCTGCAAGGCACGTTGTGTATCTGCAAGCCGTCGCATATTTCAGTGACAGCGCCGGCCGGGGTGAAGGAGTGGATGCAGGGAAGAGGAGGAATGGGAGAGATAGAGGTGGAGAGAGGTGATGAGGAAAGACACATTATCAGTGCATGGGCAGTGAGATAGTGAGGCAGGGACGGGTGTTTGGACATGCCCTTATTTTATCATTTAACCCATGTTTAGTTTTACCTTTTAATAATACACTTTTTTTTACATATACAGTAGACCATAACCACTCAGTATATGCCTTTAAATTATTTATTTATGTTTAACTATGACATGTAAATGAGGCGTACAAGAAGAATGGAGTGAGGCCACACATCGCAACCTGTAGGCTTAGCTAAGGCCAACTGGTGCTCAACAGACCTTACTATATCGAAATCACGTAGCTTCAGGTTTTGCACTAGAAGAAGAAGGAAAAAAATCAATTTTCAATGCACTGTTTGTTTTCAGAATAGCAATGTTTCCTTTTTTGCCTTTAGGGTCAATGGTGGGTTGCAAGGGAACATAGAATGAGTATCAGGAGGGAAAGATAAAAGAAGCAGGCCCTCCACAGTATGCTTGCTGGACCTTGCATAAGCCCCGCAATCGAGCAACTCCAGAGTGGCTTGTTAGTCAGGATGGGCCAGCCCAATGTCATCTGGACAAAAATGAAGCAATTTCCGAAGCTCACCAACTGTGACTAACACCTAATAGGGCGTGCACAAGGTCCAAAGCACTTTTTGCACAGAGATGCTTTATTGTTTGAACAAAGGTTGTAAACAAGCCAATAACACTTGAGCCTCAGCAGATCTTTTAAAGCTCGCCACTGGTACTATGCAGGTAACTGTATCGTTTTCATTGCCCATGCCTCAGTGTGCATAATGAGGAGTCCCATCAGAGTGCGGCATGCATTTGTGTGTGCGTGTGTGTTCAGAGAGATAGGATGGTCTGGGAGCAGAGCATAAGGATGGGATGATCAAATTTGTCAACATTTTAGTTCTACGTTTCCACAGAAAAATATCAAATTTAATGTTGACTTCTGGGCTTCCGCATACTGTTTTTATGTGATGTGAAACATCAGTTGTTTAAGCCTCAATCCACGCTATACCGTGACTTGTATATAGTGCCCCAACCTGCATACAGTATAATGGTTAATTGTACATGGACAACATGCCAGCCTTGAGTCTTGAGTGACCACAGATTGTGGCTTTAAAGAAAGGAACTAGCAGCACCAATTTGGCTCCGTGCTTGACAGTTGGACAAATAAATCTCTATGGGGACAAACAAAACAATCAAATATATGGCAACATTATCAGATATGGCAACATTGGCAGTCCACAAAGCCTTGAACTGAATCCAGGGCCTCTTACATTGGTTGAGAAAACTCACAACAGGCGCCAAATACGGCTACAGAGCCAGCAAAGACGGACACCCAACTGACAACACCAAACCCCTCGGCAAAACAATGCTCATTTTAAAAAACAAAGATTAGAAATAAAAAAAGGGCACAGTGGGTGTGTTTTGTCCTGTTCATTGTGGTTGGACTGAATCATGATTAAACTGAGTACAGCTTCTCAGTTGTGGGGATTTTCTTTGTCCTATGTGATAGCAAATTGATAATTTTTGGATTTTGGACTGTTAGTCTGAAATAAACAAGCTATCTGAAGCCACTGCCAATGGCTCTAGGGAACTGTAACAGCCAATTAATCGAGAAAATAATCTGTAGGTCAATCATTAATGAAAATAATCTTTACTTGCAGCTTTAATGACAACACAAGACACTAAAGTTTAGTATAATTAGGGATAGATGTAGGAACGAAAAGAGCATTTGATAGACACGATAGATAAAAAGATACTTACACTGCTTTAACATGTATTTACAACCACAATAAACAACACTGACTCAGTCAGACGTATCTGGCTGCCATTAAAACAATAAAAAACATGACTCACCCATTGTTTCAATCATTTTTAGAACTCCAGCCTAATGTGCTTTCTCCCCATTAACAGGAATTTCACTCGTGGATTTTTCAAGGCCTGTAAAGCAAAACAAAATGCCCGTTAACAATCAGAGAACCAAATATCACGGCACAGATTCACACAGCTGTTTTTCTCCTTTAGCAACACACTCCAGACGAACAGAAAGTAAGTGGAGGAAAGGCTCATCTAAACCTAATTTCTTAAATATTTTCATTTTGAAAAGGTCAACATAAAAGGGAAAAAAGGATATTTCCTTTCTGTCAGGGCCAGGCAGTATTTATCTCTCAACACATACTTTGCCATAACATCACAGAGTAATCACTGTGCTGAAGAACTGTAAGCTGGTAAGTGAGTCCCAGCCCAGTGGTGCAGTGTGTCTTAACAAGCAGGCCATTTGAGCACTCATCTACTGTAGCTTGTTAGTTCCCTTATATTTGACTAATGCTCTTATTGATGGATTAACACCTGGTAATTTCCATTCCTGGGGACTTCATTCAGGGACTTTGGCAGCAGTTCTTAAATTATACATGACATGTCTGGAGCTTGCATTAAATGTCATTATCCATTTTATTTCTATCAGATAAATATAAATATTTTATCGAAACAACATTCTGATGATTAATAATCATATGCAGGCTTCTGTTAGCATCATTTTTTTTGCTATTTTCTGACATTTTCTAGACCGAAAGACTAAAATAATCAGCAGATTCATCAATGATGAATCATTAGTTAAAGCCCTCTATAAGTCTATATATAAATAAACCTGTTAGCCTCCAACAGGCAGCCGGGGATGGTATCAAACAAGAATTTTCAGAGAAAGAAATGACTCCCTTCTCCAGTAAATTCCAGTGTAAACAAAGCCAATGTCATGACGAACCCTGTTGCCTTGATACATCACGCCTTTAAAACCCATTGGGAACACATCAAGGTGCTTACGTCTTTTATATTTGACTAATGCAGTTATTAATAGTGTAATAGCTGTCAACTCCCATCCGGTAATGTCATATTTGATTTTTAGAGGTGGCTATGTTGCAAGCATGACATGACTCAGGGAGACATTACACGATTAAAGGAGATTGTAAGATAATTAAAAGCCCTATATAGACTCTTAGAATAGCTACGGTACATGTTGCAACAGGGTCACCACAGCATTGCTTTTGTTTCTTTGACTTTATTGTATTTTTATAGCTTTCAGGAAGACTGATCGGCTAAATACAGAATGTGGCAGCTGTGTGTTTTATTTGTCTGTGAATTAGCAGGTTTCATCTTTATGTGCTACTGTGATATTTACTGTGATATTCAATTTCAAAGTAATTCATTCATTTCTGATGTAAGAAAAATATGTATGTATAGTTATAGATTCCTATAATACTCATATGGCCTTGGGCTGTAATAGTTTATGTGTCTGTATAGGCTATTTAATGAGGGTGATTAGTTTTTTTTATGTGCTATTACAGTAATATAGATAAAACAGTTGTAACAGAATATTATAGGTGTTGTTTCCAAAGATATATTATACCATATCCGTTCAAATGTATTGCAGTTATATCGCTCCTATTCTTCAGAAAGAGTAGAAGTGATTCACTGCTTGCACATATTCGGTAATGAGTAATGATTCACAGAAGGCCTAAGGAGCATTTCAGCTACTGTTACTCATTGGACTTCAATCCAAAACACAAGATAGGAGCTTTAAGATGGCATTTGCCTCGCTGCTGAAGTCATGTGTGAGCTTTGCCGTGACCACAAGTGACCAATAATAACAGGCTGTCATTTTGTCGCGCAGCTCTTCTCCAAAACAATAAGCATTACGTCGAGAAGAGAGGAGACTATTTAAATGTTTGCTTGTGTTAATCAAGCATTGGCTACTAAGTACGTACGCGTATCCTGCCCGGTTTGATAATATTTTGAATATAGTCGTCAAGACACTTGGGACAATCCGCTTTTCTCAACAACTCCTCCTCCTCCTTCCCCATCTCATCCATGGAGCAAGAAAGCAACAGGCTTCCGACAAGAAGACGGTAAAGAAGTTAGACAGTATCACTGCTTTGGGGTATACAAACGCCCACGGTGGCTATTTAAACCACGCCGAAAATACTTTATACACGAAAAGAAGCACTTAGGACAATTTAAATCCCTGCTTAAATGCTTAGTGAACCGCCGCGACAGCAGGCGTCTCAGAATATTTTCCTCTCATTAGCGACATTGTAGCGAACAAAAGGGCGACTCTTGCAAAAGCTGAAGTCATTTCGTGTTTTCCCGAAGTCATTAGTAACATTTCTCCGAGCGAAACTTGTCAGAAAATATTCACTTACATGAGTGTGGAGCCTTATTTTCCCGGCGGCCAGTATCTTACCCTATCCTGCGTTGTCCTGCGGCTAACGGCGCACTGACTGGGGCTTAAAGATGGGGCGTAGTGTAACTCGATCCTATGGACATTTTCAGCGATAGCGGCACCGAGAGTTCAGCTGGGACTGAAGCGCCGCTTGCTGGCTGCCTTGACACCCAGGACTTCAGATTGTCAGGCCTAGCCCTCAGTTCCGGCCAGTGCCACAGTTAAACTCACTTTAGCATGGCCGAATTAACTTTTTTGAGGACCCTGGGGCGAAAATTTACTGTTGAGCCCCTGTTGCTTTTAAGTTCCAAACTCTAAAGATGGCAGCTTCATTATATTTTGTACACAGATTCAGAAAACAACCAGTACGTACAGGTAGCTAGCCCCAGGGTTTTGTATCTAATATATATATAGATAGATAGATAGATACATAGATGGATATACTAAAATAATAATAGTATTTTGTTGTCGAGATGAAATTAAAAAAAATGTTTTAACCCTTTAAAATCGTATCACTGCTCATATTGTGCACCTATTTCACAAAATAATCCAAAAAAAAGTTTTCTGAGTATTCTTATATTAAAATCTAATCACGGTTTCTTCTTGTAAAACAAAATATGATGTGTGCTAACATAGGTTTGAATCAACCGATTTTAACCAGTAATATCATGACATTCACCCATCAATCAATCTTTAACTAACAATGACACGCCCACTGTTCAAATCAAATTCCTCCCAACATTATGTCCCGCCTGTCTATCCTTTTTCACTCGGAAATACATCACAATGCAGAAGTTAGATGCTCTCGAAATGCTGTTTCATTTGGACTTCAGTTGCCTCTCTAAAAGACAGGCCACATGATTAATGTAGTAGCCAATTCATTTTCCTCATGTCATACTTCCACCTATAGTACAGACAGATAATAAATCCCAGTGAGACCTACAACTATTTGAACATCTGTGCCTTTAAACTCTTATGTAACTCAGGGAGAATAAGCTCCAAGGAAGGCGATTTATGAAATAAACACATTGAACTTTTAACTTTTAAAATATAACTGTCAATCAGTCTTATTATGACAGTTTTGCTTTGCTGCTGTAGTAATAATATGCAGTTTCTGAATATAAGTATGTTGGTCAATCCAACATTGTAATATGTGAAAGACTTGAAAGAATTCTGGTAATAGAACATGAACGAGCCAACCCCACAATACACATTTAGTTCCGTTAACCACAAGCACACATACTGTACATCATTAATACACCCACACACTCATACACGAACAGTAAATGCCTAAACCCACACAAGTACATTTTAAAAAATAAATGTATTAAGCTAATAAGCATTCAGGTATACTAAGCGATACGTGGTGTGATTTTGATTACGAGTGTAAAGTATTTTTAGGCCTAGGAAGCACCTTGGCAAAGGACACAACACACTGATAAAACTGAAATTCTCTGTCTGTGTCCTGTTTATAGGATTATGCACTCCATTTCAGGCGGCAGTGCGCCATGCTTATCAAATTTGATATGAGCTGTTATTCGAAATGAAATGTATCAAATGCCCACTGGGATAGAAGCTGCTGCCTGTTAACTCATGGCTCAACCCTAACAGCATCAAAATAGAAATATTCTGATTATATTTTTCCCATTGAATGTTAGGCAAAGAGAAGATCTTAAATATTGGCCGGTCAGGAAGATGCTACCAAGCTGTTGATCACCATCTGCCCTCTGACGCCAGGGCTTCCAGCTCCAGGATTTTTTGTTTTCATGGATCAAAACCCCAGAGGAGGAAAGCAGGAAGGAGCAGGGTCACTCTTTAAGAGTCATTTCAACACGGGGGAGAGGAATACCAGCTTCTTTCAGAAAGCTAATACTGACTAAATCCCTTTGCCATTTATATCTTTCCTTCTACCACCCTCTTATCCACACTATAACTCCCCTCTTACTTTGACAATAAGCCACTTTAATGTGGGAGGTCTGACTCAGCCAAAAGCTGAAAAAGACAAGAGATTGAAACAAGAAACAAAGAATGAAAAAAAACCCATTCAGCTCTGTCCTAGGCAGTTTATGCATTTTGTATTTTTATACCTGCCTATCAGAAGCCTTCAGTGGTAGTCATTGTAAGACTGCTTAGTGACATGAGACACCAAATCTGTGGTGGTGTAACTGGATTCAAATCCTTAGTGATGTTTTTTTTTCAGTAGTTTTGTTGTGTCCTTTGCTTTCACTAAGGAACAGGATTTAATTTCATTTGTTCATTTCAGTTAAGCCTTTTAAATGGACCTTTGCTGAACTGGCATTGTAAAATAAGACCAGAAAAGCCGACAATAGAGTTCAACCCGAAGCATAACAGCTTAATTGGTATATTTTCTGTCACAAATACTCAACCCACAAAGGAATAAATAAAGGTATTGAACAACTAAATGTTATTTATTCTAACAAGCAAATACCACACTAGTGACAATGTCATAACTCATTAAAGCCCCAT
This sequence comes from Thunnus albacares, assembly GCF_914725855.1. NCBI lineage: Eukaryota > Metazoa > Chordata > Actinopteri > Scombriformes > Scombridae > Thunnus > Thunnus albacares. The sequence continues at coordinate 16,155,528 of NC_058127.1, read as the reverse complement.
ATACCCAAGGTTTACATTATTAAAATGTTTAGACCCAGCTGGGTTGCCATACCACAACTGGTAAAGAGTTAGTTTTGTGAAACATACACTTTCCTTTTGTTTTAAGTACCCTTGTTTGATGGTCTCCATGACTACACTGGGACCAGGGTTAGCTTTTCTCCATGAGCACTCTGATGAACCAGTAAGCCCATATTAGCCATGAGCAATACTATTAGATACATCTGTGTTTGACAAGTCAAAATGTCTGCAGTGAGAAAGGTCTGTAGGTAGGTTATATACAGGACTTTGCACCAGGCATGTTCATATTGTTTTGCTGATATTGCTTGATTGCAATTTGGTGTGGAGATCAACAGTGGAAGTGATTATTCAAGGTCACAATGATGTAGCAATACAGTGACAACCATCTCTACTATAAAACAACATTGCTGCCTGAAAACTTGTAATTTCCTCTAAAGGGAATCACTTTTCAGATGTCATACTTTTAATGGGGACCAATTAGGTGTATGAAGGAATCGCAAGTCCAATGACTGAAACATACTGGCAAAGTGAAAGCGGGCATTGTCTGCCTGTCTTGATTTATTGCCAATAAATCAATCAACATTCAAAAAGCTTTTGGAACTATGACATCCCTAAAGATGTAACAAAAGCCCATAGAGGGAATTAGATCACAATCTTTTTTTCCCATGCAAGAGGGCTAGCCAGAGATAATAAATTAAGAATTCACTGAGTTATAGTAGGTACCGTTTTATTGAAAGAATTTTCATTAATCTTAATGGCCTTTTTCACAGCAGGCATTTTGACTTGTCGTGGTAGGAAAAGCACAAAGGTGTAAAGTTATATTCCCAGTCAGACCGATAAACATAAACATAACACTAACCTATGACAGGTCAGACAAGCCATGAGGTAAAAATAAAACAACAGACTAGATATTAAACTGAATTAGTCCTGGGTCAATGATAGTAAATTGCAAACAACAAGAAAGAATAAGAGTTTAAGATCTATTGAAAATTGACAGGTTATCCTGACACTGGACCTATAGGGAATTCTAGCTTTGTGTCAGTATGTCTTTGGGGTCAGAGGATTGAAAATTGAAAGTTTGGCCTGATGGTGTTGTAGAGCAAAGGTTATATGGGTCATGGCTAATCAATAGGGTTTTCCTGTTGGGAATATGGATGTGTAAACAGAATTTAATGGCAATCCAGCTGTTACTTTTTCAGATTGTGGAGACTTTGAGAGACTGTATTGGTAACAAAAATGAGACTTGGAATGTTGTGACGGAGAGGAGGTCATAAGGCCATCAAAATCAATCAACTTCTGTCTCTTGGGATGATGAGTGTGCACACCAAAAGTCATGCCAAACCAGACATAAAAATAAAATCAATTCTACACATTCTTTTATAACTACTGAACTGTAACCTTTTGTTTTCTTTGTATTTAGCACTCATGCAGCACTGTACTTATGTAATACATAACTATGAGAGCTGAGTTTGCAAAACAAAGGTCCTATATAAAATTTTCCATATTTTTAACAATCATTTCTGTAATACATTTATAAATGTAATGATTAAGTAGTCCTATGTGCAAGACCAAGAATGGTTCTCTCTTCCGTGTCATGCATTAGGTCGATAACATGGTAACAAATTAAAGAAATGCTGAACAGTGATGACAAGATGAGAAAAAGAACACATTTTGACTGTGATAAATGCATATTTGCATATTTTAAACTTTTGAAGTGTGAGGAATCAAAGGTGAGGTGTGATTGAATGTGATTAGCGTCAATTTCCTTCAATGCCTGAGAGTTGGCAGCTCTGAGGTTGCTCGGTACAGGTCGCTGATTGCTAACCTGCTATTGTGGCTCATTACGGACAATTTATTTCCTCCATCTTCTTTTCAAGTTTCTGTTAGGGCTGCACGATATGAGGCAAATCTGTGATGTGTGATGACATTGTTCAATATTACCGTGATGATATGACTTGCGATAAATAAACAAATATTGAAGTGTGTATATTAGCTATACAGTTCCTATGTCTTTTTGCTTTAATAGTCTCCAAACATTGAATAGCCTATGTCCACTGAATAAAGAAATGAAATAAATTATTTCAAATGTGCTTTTATTGAACAAATTGCACATGAATACCCAACCAACTCAAGAGAGCATTAATTTAAATAAGACACCATAACTATAAGAAATTAAAGTTTAATTTCCCCTGCTCCCTTTAAAATAATTTCGTCTAAAATCAACAAAATACATCTCTTACCATATAGTATTGAAATAAAAATATATCTGGGGGAAAACAATTTAAATGATTAAATACACATGAATTAAACACAGCAATTAAAAATAACTGTACTGTCTCCCATTGCAATCATCAAGGTGCAGAGATCTATAGCATAAAGGGGAAAATTGAAACAGAGCAGGGCCACTAAATCAAGGGAAAATTAGATAAAATCAGGAAAAAAAATATCTACCCCTCACGGCAGGTTTCATTTCACAAATGTCAAAAATCGATTTTCTAAATGTTAGTTAATAACATGATGTTGATGGAACAGAAAAGGCTTAACTCCACTGTGAGAGCAGTGCAGCACCCGGACAGTCTACAGCGCACACACGCTAGAGTTCATCTTCAAAAAAGGCAGCGGTTGCAAGCATTTTTTGATTTAATGACTAAATAATTACCTTTGTGAGAGGAACATGAAGGACATTATGAATACTTTCTACGCAGTCACCCAGAGACTAATGTTAGCGGAGCGGAGCAGCAATCAGCAGTAACAAACAAGACCGGCTGACTAACACACACTGCAGCACTTAAACAACTTAAACCAACTCTTAGTTGAAGACAATAAGTCTGTTTCACCTCAAAAACCCTATGCACGTTCTGTTGGAGACATAACATTAATACTAACACAGTAGAGCACTCTTCCGCCTGCATGGTGCGTGAAAATAAAACGATTTTTCTTATTCATTGCATTTCAGGCCGTATTATGCGATAAGTTTATCGTGCATGTTCATATTGCACGTGCATGTTCATATTGCATGTTTGTATCGCAATGATGAAACGATGAAAATATGATTTATCATTCAGCCCTGGTTTCTGTAACTTCACACTTCAAGGAAATTACAACCTACATCACTTGAAAGAGATTTGAGAGCAGTTAACGGAGTCATGTCCCCACAATATAAGCTTACATTCAGACTACTCTTGGTTGTATTTTGTAGCGCTCAGAATGCCACACAATGTCAAGGGCTTTTGAATGCACCCTGAGTCAAAGCAGAGGTGAGCAGCAGTGGGGATAATAGATGTGCCTGATGAAGTTGGGAAAAATATGATAAATGAAATGTCTGCTCAGTCTTTAATGCAAGCATTAATCTTAGTGTACATTATTTTATGTTTTCATACTTCAATTAAGCATTACGTTCATATTTGTCTTACATCATACAAAACAAACAAGGTGACAGTGCTTCCTGCTGCCATCTTTCTTTGGTCCACAGCTGTTGTTATGCTTTGTATTCAAGTCTGGACCAAAGTGGTGGACTGAACCATCAACATTGTTGTCCCTAGGTATTGTGGCAATGTTAATATCAGTATTCAGTTTACGCCGCAGGTTTCGGGGGAGTCTGTTGTTGTGAGGTGAGGTGGGGGACGATACATCAGTCAAAAAAAACAGTATGAACCACGGACAGCTTCAGGAAGGGAGGGAAGGAGAGATTTAATTAGGCTATTGCCTACTCTAATACTTACAAAGTTAAATAAATAAATAAACTCACTATTTACTGAGGAATTTTGGAAACGTTCTTGGTTTTTCTTGTCATAGCCTGGAGAGATCGCTGTAGGAGGGTGTTTTATTTTTTTATTTTTACATCAAATAGCTTCTGAAACCTTGTACAAGAGAAACCTGCCTCAGAGAGGTGTGTGATCAGGAATGGCAATTAAGTCTGACAGACAGAGGGGATACTCAGATTTAATGTACGGCAGGAATGATGAGAGAAGCTGCTGAGCTGAATGCACAGTCAGGAGGTCCATTAGCAACACCGCACAGACATTTATCTGACACTGAATCCAGGCACAATAATTATGTATAGGCACACAAAACACAAGCCCATGAGCCATGATACATAAAAACACCCTGAACACGTCCATCAATCATGCTATGCACATTACTGACAGAGGATAGTCACATATACCGAGTTGTGCACACATTTAAAATGAGCGATGACAGGACATTAGATTTGATGTATTTCTTATATCATCCATTACAATGCTCTTTATGATGGTAGGTCAGCCCTTAATACAGTTTGGCTTCTGAATCCTTGATGCATGAAAATACAAAATATGACGAGTAATTACATTTACACAACTTTTACACAGTGATAGAACTAAATGTTTATCTAACTCTGAACTTTCATGATGACAACACTTTGAGGCCTGTATTGTATCCAGAAAACAGAAGTTACCTTTTTCATGAAGAAAGTTTATGGCCACATGCATTTGACTGTTATTTAGCCAAAGTTACTGTAATATAGGTGACATGTAAATTTAACGTGTACTGTATCTGTTCCCTTTCCAACATTTTCTGTCCTTTTCACACCAAACTTGAGAGAGAAAGACGCAGAGTGGTGGATGCCTGACACGATGATAAATAACGTGGTGTTGTTTGTGAAAATGCTTTTAATTGCTGAGGAAGTGATGGTGTATGTGTGACAGGGTGGGAAAAAAAACAAGCATCTTGTCAAGATTCTCTCCTAAAACTGTCTGCTTGTTGACTGATAGAATATAGCGATACACATGACCACCTACATGCTGTTGGGCAACCAGGATTTCTAGACAGCCGGTTGAATTTAGAGTTGATTAGGACACAAAAATTAATGCAATCGTGTACCACAGCACTGCAGTAAACGCTATTTTTGTGCATGTTTGTTTTTTGTTGAGTGTGTCAGAGAGTTGTCTAAATGTGTTGAGATGGAGATGTCACTAATTATAGTATGGTATTTCATCAGCTATCACTGTCTTTTTGTTTTGGTTTCTTTAGTTTATTTACAAAATTACAATACGTTCATAAAAATCAAACATATAAGACTTTGTCAGGGACCAAATTACAAGATCTTAGACTTAATTTCCTTGCTGATAATATATAACTTGGCAATTGTATCTCATTCAGATTAGTTTTCTGTGTAACATTTTTGTATTAGCAAAATAGGTTTTTAGGGAAGTGTAAAGGCTTCCAGATTATGTTGCTAGATCAGACAGAATTTTCATAATGGACATTAAGTTAGCTATTTTTAATCTCTGTGCATGGCACCAAAGGTTAGAGAACTAGAACCAGCTAGCTAACTTTCAGGACATGTCATGATTATGGTTGAAGCTGTAAAGTTTTAGGCCACAAGCTGTTATTGACATATTATCAGTTTACAAGGTTGTTATGGCAAATGTGGTAGCAAAGAATTATAACACAACACATATAGCAGACATGAAGCAACATTAGCATTCATTTGTTATTCATTTATCTGGCCACCTTAACTGCTAAATGCTCCACTATGCTGACAAGCTAGCCACAAACTTTGTCTGTCTTCTGTTCGGGTAACATAGGTAATATATACAGTGGGTCGATCCAAACTCTTTTGCCAGAAACAGCTGCCTGCTAAAGCTGGAAACAGGGTTAATGAGAGCTGTGAGAGTCAACCAAAACAATAAATTTGCAGGCTGTAAAACCAAAACAATGAGCTAAAAGAACTCCCCGCAGAGCTGAGAGCAACTGCAGAGTTGAGTGACAATTACCTGTAGGTTCGTCAATACGAGTGACCCCTTTGCCATTACACATAATCATTTGGTCCATTGTTAATATAAAAATATTTATTGGTGCACCTTTAATAGATATACTAAAGTCATAACATAATTAAGTTGAGGTTGCTAAATTGACATTTTTCTGTTTTTTTTTTCCTTTTAGACTGTTCCTGATTGCATCATCATATTTGACTGCAGTGTACACTTCAGGTTCTCTAAAGGTAATGAGTGTCTCTCTACTTAATACAATTTACAAATAATAGAAAATATTATGTGTGCCGGTCTTTGTATTGGTGAAACGTGAGCTGTGTAACATCTCGGAATCACAGCAACAGTAATAGCACCACTCATTTAGCTTTCCAATGATCTTATTACAAAGTGAAATGTGTGGAAATCCATCCGACCAATAATAACTCTGAAACAGGAGAAGTAGGACGTGTATCATCCTTTGTGCCTGTTAGAATATCTGTAGGTTTGATTTCCTTCCTCCTGAACATACCTACAGCTTTAAATAACATGAATGCCAGTAGTAGCACCGTTAAGATAAACTTATATAGTAAACTTTTGTGCAAATTTTGCATGTTGTGCAAAAAGCAAGCGCAGCAAGCAGGAACTGTTCTGAAACACTGACATGTGGGTTGAAGACGTCTCTTTTTTTAGCACAAAGCTCTGTTTTTTTCCTTTGTGGCGTCTCTGTATACGTGCTGCTGTGTTTTTTGCTGCAGTGATTTTTCAGTCGTGTGGGGGTTTAAACACAGCAAAGGTCAAACGCAAATCTCAAGGAACACACACATATACTGTAGGTGTACTCCTGATTATTTGTAGAACTCATATTGTCGTGGTATTTAGATATATCTATTTTATATCTATTTTTATTTTAGCAGAATTAGCTGAATCAAATCTTGTTGACTTCAGTAATATTTTGTAAAGAATGTGACAATATACTGTATGTGCAACTTAACCTAGCACAAAGCTTTAGAAACCATGTTTCACAAAGTCTTAAAATATGGGAAAAAACTCACACCCAGTGACAGTAACTGCACAGTGAGTTCTTTTCCACACACAACCTTTGCCTATAGTAGGTGTGTGTGTGTGTGTGTGTAGCTAGCCTCACTCCTACACACCCTCACTGCAGACACATACACGCTTTCTCTTGCTCATCCAGTAGAATACAGAGATTCATTGATCCGGATTTTAATTTCAGTACATTGAGTTATACACTCTTTTTTTTTGTTTGTTTGTCTGTGTTGAAATCATTATACCCGTATGCATTAGGACGCAAATTAATCTGAAGCGGATGGCAGCCGATATTCTGATTTGAATTATTCAAAAATGTCTGTTAGGGCTGACTCCAATTTGTCAGAGTCATGATATGAATGAGTTTAAAAAGTCAAAGAGCAATTTTTGCCTCATTAAAAAACAAACAAACAAACAAAAAAAAGATGAATACCGACATGGGCACCCACACACACACACACACACACACACAAATCCAAACAAACACCACAAGCCTGTTGAACTGCATTATGTACATTGACTCATTACAGTATTGGCTGCTGGACTTACTTAAGTGATTCCATCTTTGTGTCTTAATTCTAAGTAAACTGATTCTACAATGTAGGTTTATTCTTTTTTTTTAAATATGTAGGAGATTTAAAATAATAATGTTTGCTGAGAATGTGACTAGTCCCTTGTTTGTGCTGCAGTGGGTGAAAGAAATGTAGGTGTTGCTTGGTGAACTTTATTGCAGCTGATGTAATGTACGACGTAGGCAGGCATGTCGTGTCTACTGACTGCGGGGTAGTCATGTGCCGGCACGCACTTAAGTTAAATATAAGTCACATTAAGCAGCCCTTGAAATAGGTTTAATAATGTAAAGTGCTGTAGATCAACACCTGCACACTTAATCCAAAGCCACAACTTTCATTTTAATTCAAATGGATGTTTTGATCCAATTTGGATCTTTGTCAGGCCAATTTTTTTTCTTTTTTTCTTTTCTGACCTGACAAAGATCCAACCCAGTAATAGTCTGTGTGAGTTATGACTCTTGTCTGTCTGGAACAAAGGCGGATGTAGTGTGATGACGTTATCGGCACCACAAAACCCTTTTACGGAGGAGGTTTGGGTGGATGAATGGGTCAAAAACAGCTGTGGAAAGATAAGACCGCAGTTTGTTTCTGGTTTCCTACCCACAGCCCACTTTTTTTGTTTTTCTTTTCACCATGACTGTGACGGTCATGTTCTTTCCCTAACCTTAATCAAGTAGTTCTTTCAACCATAACTGCGATCGCTTTCTATCTTTAACCAAATGTGCCTAAATCTAATCGAATCATATGAATCATTTTCGTAAAACCGATCAATTTTTAGTCCTAGCGCCACTGAAACTCGCTAAACCAAGTGCACATCCTCACAGTTCCTCACAAATAGCTGAAGAAGAGTGTTTAGTTGTCTAAGCACTTTAAGCACTGCTGCATAATGTAAGTGTCAGCACTGTGGAGATGATAATTCCTAGGCTTGCTAGCATGGATAAACAGGGAAAATGGCTTCTACATTATTGGATTCACTTTGCACAACAACTGTCCCCATAAGCCTTAATTTTCCTGAACAGCTTTATGTTTGGCAGGAGTTTCTTATAACAGCATGGTGAGTAGCTGTACAGAGGTTTTATAGTGCCGTGCATCACTTTATGGTGTTCAATTATGACTGTGTCTCAGGTGCTTAGCTCTCTGTATTTAGTAAATCCATTGTTGGCAGCTGGAAATTTAGCATTAGCATGTCACACACACACACAATTCTACATATTGCCATAAACCTCAAATGTTGGTGTTTACAAGGAAATAGACATTGAAATGAGCCCGTTGTTATACAAATGACTTGGCTCGGAAACTATGTTTGTTAGGTTTTTCCCCCTCTTTCTGCAGATTTTATCCATTAATATTTCATATATACTGTTTGCTTGTGGCACATGTAGATACAATTACAAATATAAACAACAACAAAAGAAAAAAAAAAAAAGAACTGGATATTTTCAGCCTGTCGTATGCAGATTGTCTCCTTTTTTCCCTCAGTTTCCTCTATTAAGAGGAAACACTTCTGTGTTTGTGTGAAACCAGAACATTATAATTTAACTTTATGCACACAACATACAGTAGTTAAAGCCCAACGGTGCGTCTTTTGGGTTTGGCTTTTGATTGATATATATTTTGTCTTCCATCGCACCTGCTAAGACACAAGTGCTTATAAGAAATCCCATTTTGGTATCAGTGTACTGGCTTTGATACTGAATGAGTGACAGACAATCCAAACTGCCGATGCAACATGCTGCTACACAGATGTTTACTGAGATAAGAATAGTAATCAAATATTTAACAAACAGATATTCAAATTTATAATTCAGTTTTTACATTATAACTAATATTAAATATATATTATCCATGACCTTTGCCGTCCTCACAGTGGATAATAAATCTACTGTATGAATTATGTTATTCTATTGATGCTTAATGGATTTTTTAACCTGCAGTAACTGACTTTTTGGCCACTTGAAGGCAGCAGAAACAAGCTGCAAACACAAAACTGAGAAAATATCACTTTTTAAGTTGATATGCAACACTTGTTAGCAAAAAGTTTCCTACATCCAGCAGATATAGAGCAATGTTCATTTGGAGTCATGTTTCTGACCACCTTTAGTGAATGTAAGTTCAATAATTTACTCCCCTTGTAGCTATGTTTTTCATCTTCACAGACTCCTGAAGGAAATATCTGGCCCTTTAGCTGCTAAATGCTGCACTGTATCCATCAGCTAGTCTCTAGCTGTGTCTGCCTGCTGTTTGGTGCTGGGCAGGTAGAGTACAGTCAGTTAGATGCTTTTTCAATGAATAAAACTGCCGGCTGTGGCAGAAAACAACATTTTCTGTTTATTCATCTCCTGGAGATTTGATAAAATCTTGATATAAAAATATCGATTATAACAGCTTTAAACTTGTAAATCAACTGAGTGTCCAATTTATGGAAAACACTTTATTGCTTTGTTTAAAAAAAGCATTTTTTTTTCCTGTTTATAATCAAAATTTAAGTGATGATATTTGTATCAGCATGAGAGCGTGTGGGTGTTGAATTTGATTTTGTAAAACACTTCATCTCAAATTGAAAATGAACTCACTCTGCCTTTGCAATTTGTCAGAGGCATATGACTATGAATGTAATTTTTAAATTCCTAAAAGGACACTCGGCTCAAAATGAAAGGTATTTGTGTGACGGAAGTAGTGTTATCTCTGTCTTGAGGACACTTAGTGTAGAATTTGCATGAAATCTTTTTCGGCATGAAATAAGAAACAAATCCTTTTGCTGATCCATTTACTGTAAATGGGAGACTGATAATAATAGTATACGGGTATTTTTTTAATGTTGAAATGATTTCACACAGACATTGAGAAGCTCAGACTATTGTCTGATCATATCTTTTTCTTTGTATTACAACTTTTAATAAGAGTTCCTCACACTGACAAGTAATGATGGAGCTTAATAATCACAAGAATAACATGAATTCTTAATTGGGATTTTTGATTTGGACTTTTAGTTCAGTTCAGCTTTTGAAAAAGGAAACTGCTGTATTCATGCAGTTCAGGGATGTTTCCTAACACTTTAATGATTTTCTGTCTTTTTCTGCTATAAAACTATAGCAGGGTCTAACTTGCCTTCATTTACATGTTTTTGAAATGCTTTTCCGTTTCAGTGGAGGAAGCGCAAAGCTGTTTATACTTCAATCATGAAGAGTGTGTTATTCATAAGATAAAAAGGAACTGATCCGCAGCTGACTAGTATTCTATTAGTCTGCAGGCATCTGTATCTCCAGCATCGGTGTAGTATTCATGTTACTGCTAATGTAAAAACGGTTATTTGGTAGTTCCTGTACATTTTATGTAGTCGAGACGGCGGCGGTAGATTGCACGGCACTTATGGCGTAGCTTTGAAGCTACCTGGTTTATGCAAGTGGTAATCGCAGGCTGCTTTGGTCAATGCTCTACCTGGAGAAATCCATTTGCATCGGGGGTGCATGGAAAGCAGTGCCAGGCGGAGATAACGCTGCATCTTTTCAAACAGAGCCAGCCATTATTTTTCATGGGGGTGTTCTGGAGTTCAAGGTGTTTCTCAGACAGGAAACACAGTGCAAAAATGGGCCGCAGGTCTGTGTTCGCATGGGCTCATTAGTATAGCACTGGGTGAGTGATTAGATGATTACTTGTTATTGTTTGATTGTAATTAGGATTATTAAAGTGATTAATTGGCTATAGAATGATTGAGAGGTTGAATTCTGGCTGGTTCCAGATGGAGATGTGGTGCAGCTGCTGCAGCAGCAGCGTTCAAAGGTCATTAGAACATTAAACATTTTTGTGGGGTTTTTTTGATCATTCAATTTCAGTCAAATGATGTTGGTATCTGAAGATTTAGCTTTCATACTTGGGTTTGATTTTGTGAAGCCATTTTAAACTGATGTTTCACAACTGCTGAAAATACTGCCAAAGAAACAGTATGAACTACGGTTGATGCAACGGGATAAAAACATGAAGTTTCAACATTGATCTGCTTGAATAATAGGCTTCCACCAAGAAAACAGACCATGAACCCCCCCTCTCACCCCCCACCCCTCAAGAGAGTGTTGAATAAATTCTACATCTGCAATTTTTTTTTATTTCTAAAACAGCATCCCTTACATTTTTACCTGGAATGTTTGGCATTTTAAGTCATGAACTAAAAAAAAAAAAAATTCAACTTGCATTTCCTTCATCAAATACATGACTGTTGTGGTGGACACAGTTACTTAATATCAGCTGCATTTCCAAGAAGCATTGACTCTTTGGAGAAGGAGGCAGTGGATTTCGCATAAATATTGCAGTCACATGCGCACAGACAGAATGCAATATAACATAGGTCTCCTCGCCAGCCTCAGGCGAGAAATACTGTAGGTAGAGAGGCTTTGGTTTCTAGCATGTTATCTAGTGTTTGCTGCTAGGTGGAGCCCGAGTATATGGCGAGAGCGGCAATCCACATCCGAGTTTTTCCTCTCACCTTTCACTGGCTCTCCAAACCCCTCTGTCTCCATACAGAATTACTCCCAGCCAGTGCGTACAATTGGTTTGTCATAGTCGCAGAGAGCTCAGTTTCTGGACCAAAACAACTTAGATTCTTCTCCCCCTGCGGAGCTTTTCTCACAAGAACCCCCCCCTACCACCACCTCTCCTTTTTCCAAATTCTTCTGGATAACCTTTTTTTTTTTTTTTTTTACTCTTGTTTGCGTGCGTGAGTGGTGAGGAGCTGTTGGCGTTTCGCCTTTCAGTTGTATGGGACGTGATGTAGCCCCCGCACAGAAGGACGCCTTGTGCCATAAAGGGATGTAAGGGACAGTACCGTGGATACAACGCTGGGAAGCTGCTGTTTCTCCTGTCATCACCGGGGACTCGGGGATTGTGGACGCACCGCAGATTAGATTGAGGCGATTTTTACGCGGATATTGGAAGGGAAGCGGAGCGACAGGAGGCAACTATTTTGGATTCGTTGTTCTCCTGTCCTCGACCCCCTTTTTTTCCCCCCCATCAAGTCCGTTCCTCACACACACACTCACACACATACATACACACACACACACACAGTGCGTAAAGGACGGTACCCAACGGGCTGAGAGACACTTGTGAGAGAAATGATCGCTAATACTTTGAATGGAAGGACGTGAGCTATACCTGCTTTTCACCAGTCGTTTCTAAATACGCGGTAAGTGTGACGTTCCTCAACAACAACAACAACAACAAAAAAATACATTGTCGTCGTCCCCCTCCTTCTCTTGTTTGTGCGCATATCCACAAATTATCTGCAGATTCAGCTCAGGGGCGATAATAATGCCCATGAAAGAATCCCTGCAGTACTGTTGATGTGCTCTGTAATGTCTGTCTTGGCATGCACTCCACTCTTAATTACTTTGACTGTGCTGTTGATGCGTTCAGGTGTAATCAGCGTCGATCAACGCGCAACATATTGATAGCCAATATGATTTTTTTTAATTTCCTTTTGGACTAATTAATCCGCTCTGTTAGAGGGATGGATTATTATTATGACCTCATGTATCCGGGGAATTGTTGAGTAAGTGAAAGATGTTTTTTTTTTTAAATTTTAACATTCACATGCTGCTTAAATAACGTGCACTGCTCTAATAGAAGTTTAAAATCGTGCGCATATATTGGATGAATGAAGTTTTTTTTTTTTTTTGCATTCTGAAGTCATGGAGTGTTTTAGTTTTTCCTAACCCTAGCAAGTTCAATGTAAATAAATTATAAATATGGAGGGGTGAAAAAAAGGCTGACAGACAGTAGCTGAACACAAAGGCTAAATTGTGTGTCTTTCAAAGGTGCTTGAATCAAGAATGCAGGCCTGTGTTTACTGTTGCAGGATGTTGTTCAAAACGTACTGGGAGTGTGAGGATAGATGCTTTGGTGCAACTGCATTTTTCACAATAGGTAGACTATGTGTGTGGTATAAAATGTGCAAGTTATCGGTATCTATGGAGACATTTCATATATATTTAGCTAAAACGTTCCCATTTCAGTCAGTTGACTCATTTGCATTTTCTCCCAAAGTGTCACTATTGGATCTTTTTGCAAAAAAAAAAAAAAAAATCAGTTGCAGTGAAATAAAAATAAAAAAAAAAAGAAAGAAGGAATGGTGAAAAGGCTGCATATGTCTTGTATGGTTGCCTATATGCAGAGAAAGACAGGCTTCCTGTGTCTGAGAGAGAATGAGCGCAGAGTTGAAGGGGCCACTGTACCGAATGCTTTGATGTAAGGACAGCACACTGTCTTTCAACATCAAAATCAAAGTGGAAAAGGTAACTAAGCCCATCACTCTGAATCGGATCTGTAGTTTTCTCATCACTGCACAAAGATGCACCTTCATTTCCAATTCATCGTTTGGAATCCGGTCTGACCTACTGTAGTTTTGAATTTTCTCTTGAATAATTACAACAGATGTGGATTTTTTTTTTTTAATAGGGTGACGAGTTAGTTTTCTCCCCTTTCTGCAGTGGATCACTTGTTTGTAAGAGGTGAGACAATCATTCAGAGATGCTTTTCAGCCACTTGTGATTCATCTGTGATTCAGGTGTGTGACTATCTTCAGTGTTGTATTGTTTTTTTTTTTCCCCCCTTATTTCAGAATATCATTAACATAATTGTCGGTTGTATTGTATTTGACAATTACATTCATTATGTCCTGGGCTGCAGTACCATCTGTCATATAATCTGCATTTGTGGAAGTGCCCTCAAGCGGATGACACACACACACACACACACATATTCAACACACACATACACACACCTGCAGTTTCCGCTAATAACAGTAAAAACCTTGACTTCCTCCTCCAGGGGAAACTCAAGGGGACATTTGATGCTTTCTGACTTACAGTATGTCAACCTGCACTTTGTGTTCAGCCTGTCTCTTCCATTTTGATTCAGCTAAACGCTGCTCCCCGTGGAATATAATTGAGGTTATATTTAATATAACAGCAGTTGAACCAAGCCTCTGATGTGATACCTGATGGGACGGCACTGTATGAAAATAAAATAATTGTTTTGAATCTGTTGGTAGTGCGTTGTAGGAAGATGAGAGTTGTGAACATGAGTCACTGTACGACTCATTGATGGAAATGGTCATCAAAGTGAGACAGTGATAGGTGGTTGAAATAAACATGATAATACCCCACAGGCACAGGATCTAGTGTCTCTAGTCCCCCATCTGAATCAGAATTTATTAGTTTAACAAAGTATATTTCTAATTTTAATTTTTAAGACACTAGTCTCGTGTTTTTGATTGCCAGTGGCTTTAGAATGATTTATGTATATGCAAATGTAATTTAATACATTGATTTGATAGGAAAGGTGGCATTCAAATAGAGGTAATATTTCCCTAGCAATGGATTAGTTGGTTTTCTGTTTACAGATAAAGGAACTTCAACTTCAATGACAAGCCTCTCTGTTACATCCAAACCAGGTTTACCAGTTGGGAAGGGACCTACAGTGAGAATATAGCAAACAGTTGTTGTAAATTACTGAACAATACCCCGAATACGACTGAGTCACAGAGAGAAAATTCATTTATGGCTTAACTTGCCACTCAGTGTTTGTGTATTTTCACCATAATGTTATTTTTGCCGGTTTATGCTGTTAAATGTTTTGGAAATGTCTACTCTCAGCTCTTTAAAATGAATATTTAATCTTTTTTTCTTCCCCAGAGAAGCCTAGAACCCATCACCCTAAAACACTTAGAGGCCTCATGAAAGAGTGATTCAGACTCCCCTTTTAGTCTGTGGAGTGTTTTCTTTTGTATGTTGTTTTACAGTGCAACACTTTGTTCTGGCGCATATTTCTTCCTGTTGTGTTGTATAATACTAATATGGGTTAATTTGTTATCCTCGCTGGGAAGCATGTTGTTTCTTCTTCGGGTCATTCGTATTGTTCCTCAGATGTAATCCCACTCTCTGTGATGTTCCCTTTTCACCCCTTCGATGATATAGTGTAGCTTTTTTCAGCAAGTGAATTTGCGTTTCTTCCCATTGCCAGTTCCATTTATTTGATTTGATTTTTTTGCCTTTTCGGACATGATAGCAAGCCAGGAGGAATCCAATTTGTCGTCGCAGTATGAATATAGACATGGGCTCTCCAATTTTCTTCATTAGGTTAGCTTATGTGGGGCACAGCTTCATGGCTCATTATGTACAGCGAGGGCTTTTACTGCTGTATCAATTTGGATAACCATTCTTCAAAGTGTAGCGGTTGAAAAAGTCACATGTGCACGTTTCCTGTGTATTGACGACATCGTTTTTGCTATGTAGCTCATGTTTAAGGAAGTTGTGATGGATTTGAACACTAGATTTCCTTTAGCAATTAGTGTTTTTAATCTTCTTTTTTATTACTATAATAATCATTACCACAAGAGTGGGTCTGCCTAATATAAAAGTACAACGTTAAGGATTTTAAATTAATTTAATACTTTCTTTGAACTGACAGTTCATTTGACAATAACTGAACTGTCCTAATGCTGCACACTCCCTCCTCTGGTAGTCTAAGCAAGTTAAAACCAACTCTAACAGCTATGTGTCCAAATAAGAAACAGATTTTGGACTGAAAAGCAGTATATCACAATCACTGAGTGAATAAATAACTTTTTATGTCTATGTACCAAAGTGCTTTGCCTGTGGTGATCTGGCATGCTACTGCATATAAATGCATTCAATGTTCAAAGTCAAGTACAGTTTTCCTCAGATGGCGTTTCAGATGTTGGATTTATATTTTCTCCATCTGAATGTCTGTATAGTTGTCTCTCTTGGGGTCAGCTGTTTTGATTTACTTTTTAATGTCCTTCCCACCAACCACACGCACATAAACACTAATGAGAGAAATTATTAATCAGTGTTTTTATTGATCAAAGTCAGAAAAATTGTTCAGTTGAAGGTGGCGATGACAAAACCTGTTAAGGAATTACAGTTACATTGTAGAAAGTGGATTACAGTTCCAGCAAACTTGATGGTCTCCATGACAACCACTCAGTAGCCTCTTTCACTCATGGAATCTGCAACATTGGTGGCTTCAATTCGAAGGATAAAGATACGGTCACATTACACTCCTTCTCCCATTCGTTTCAATTGAAATCCATACGAACGCACATTCCAAGCATGTGTTTCCTTTAGAGCTGGAATGATTAGATGATTAATCAATTAGTCAGTCAGCAGAAAATGAATCTGCAACTTTCTTGACAATCAGTTTGTCTTTTAAGCCATTTGTTCTGCAAAAATGGGTCTAGCCTCAAATGTAAATACTTGCCAGTGTTCTTAGTCTTTTATGATGGCAAATGGAATATCTTTGGGTTTTGGACTGTTGGTTGGAGACATTTTAAGACGTCACTGTGGGTTGTGGGAAATTGATACCCATTTATCCATTTTTGGACATTTTATAAACATAATTATTCAAATGTTGAAGAAAAAATCAGTAGGTTATTTGATAATGAAAATCATTTTTAGTTGTAGCCTTGGTTTCCTGTGTTGGTGTGATGTCATGGATGGATTTGGCGGACTTGGAAGACAGAGTTCAACCTTGATTAACTTTGATTGGTGGATGTACTGTGTTTGGAAATGGAGAAGTCATTATTCTAGTGATGTGCCGTCACATTTTTCTGTAAAATATTACACTGCCAGACCCCCATTAGAACCATGACATCTATCCTTTTTTTTAAAGTTTGGTGCAGTTTCATTCGACAGAAGTTTAACGTGACTATACCTTGAGGTGTTTTTGCACATTCAAACTACGGGCTCTTTAGATTGAAACCTTTTATGTTAAATCTCTTTTCATATGACACAATTTTATCTTGAAAGATCAGACATATTTTTGACTTCTCTTGGGCATCACTGAATGAGATCCTTGATGAGTTTGAAAATCAGAACACCACAGAAGTGGCGCATCCTGAATTTTCACACAGGCTGTCTGAATGATGGATTGTATTACTTATTTTGCAGTTGAATGATTGTTTATCCCTGCGGCTGGATGCTGACATGTTAAGAATCGCGGAAACATGCTCAGAGGAGGAATATGATGCCTTATATTGGATGTTTTTTTCCCCCCCCTGTGATTTTTAATAATGGGTGGCCTTATGTCCTGTGTAACCCCAGTGAGATATATATATATATATATATATATATATATATATATATATATCACTTCATATACATATAAAATGTTTATCCTTTATGATATTCAAACCTGCGGCAAAAAAGATAAGGCAGACCACTTACTGTATTGTATTCCAAGGTCCCAGTGACAGGAATTATCATGCTTTTAAGAGTGAGACAGGTTGGTCTGCCGGGGCCCTTTTTCTGGCAGGAATGTCGCAAAAGAAGAAAAGCAAAAGCTGAAAAAAAAAGAAAGCATGGCCGAGGAAAGGTCCTCGAGGTCTCTGCCTTTCAACACTTTAGCTGTCCTGTCTCATAAAGAGCTTGGACACAAAGGTTTTGACACAGGACCTTTCTCCGTGGCTGGTTTACAACCAAAAAGCGGTTAGGATAAGAAAGAATGGGCGTGTGGGGTATTGATGAGTCTTTTTTTAATCACTAACGGATTTGCAGGGGATTTCATACCACTTCACTGAGTCTGGTGTGTGTGTTGAGGATCGGGTGAGGTCATGAAATATTTTATTGGCTAACCCTTTGACTTGTAATCCTGGCAATGAATAGGAAAACAAATGTGGATTTAGGAAAAGACGTTGCATTGTTAAAAAGTGGAGAATAATACCGCTGGTTAACCATAAAATCAATTTCAGCCTACAATGCAGTTTCTACTGTTACATTCACAGTACAATAAGCTTCAGCTGTGTTTTGAATTCCACTGTCACGTCACTTTAATTTATGCATTCAATTTTAATAAAGGCCTGCAAGGCTGGTACGTAAGCTCAAGTGTATATGTTACCATGACTGCTGACAGTGTGCTTGGAAAAATTCTTATGTTTTAGACTGCAGTTTTAATTATCTGCAAGCCACCCCTCTGCCCTTAATGTGACACTTAGTTAAGTTGTCCCTAAGGGGGTCAAACACTTAGCAGGAACATTTTAACACTCGACAACTTCTGCCGGCGGAGATACAAAAGCTGCTTGCCAGGGGAACATGAGCGTAAAGCATTAACTAGCTTCTGCAGATCTAAATGCAGAAGGGCATTCATTTTCATGAACAGAGATGGAGATCTTTCTATTGCCGCAGTAATTCTTATAAGAACGTTTCTTGCGGATAAGCTCGTGGAAGGCTTACAGTATGCCGCTGCAGTATATCTGACCAGTGATGAGTACAACGATCAAGTCAGCTGCCCCCTTTGTGATGAAATTAGCACTGACATTTACGCTGTTCATGTCTTTATCCCAAAAAAGGAGCTTGTTGTATGATATTGTTAACCCTCGCTCCTTTTGAAGGCGAACTGGCCCAAGGAAAATGAATACCTAAGAGTGAAAAGGATACTTGCTCTGCTGGAGTGCAGATATGAACCCAAAAATGTCAACTTAGCATTTAAAGCAATCCAAGCCACCCTTACGACGCTGTTGGTGGTGTTAAAAGATATCCAAAAGCTATCAAACTGACAAAATCTAACCGAGCTGCAGTGCATCAACCTCTTTACTGCTCTGTAAAATCTGAGACCTTTTTGTCTATGTGCATTTTACAGTATGAAACCGGGTTTTTTGCAACAATATTGACGGCCTTTCTTTGTTCTGAGGTTGGGTATTTTTTCCCTCCCCTGAACTTTAGACCAGTGAAGAGAATTCAAACAAAGATGCAATGCTTCTCTGAGACTGAAGCTCTAAAAGAAGTTAATTTATGGCCTGTTTGGGAGGCAGGTTTGGGCTTGAATACATAATAAGGTAGTGCACCTGCAGCCGCATACAAATGAATGGAAATGACGGTTAGTATTTACGCCTCCCTAAACCATTGGGACCTCCTGATCTGACCACTAATTGGCCAGCAAAGAGAAATGAAGATAGCCTCCTTGTTCACAGGCTGCTGTATCTGCAAATATCAGGTTCAGATTTGTGCAGAGCAACTTTACACCCTCAGTCTTATACCAGCTGTCACTAAAGTGCACCTTCAACCTATAGTAAAGCACTATGTAATGTTCTTAACAGAAAAATGCCAATTGGTCACTTATATTCATGCTTTGTTCTGTTAAAGTAATCAAATGAGGTAGATTGGGTAAAAGACTGATACAGAATAGACCTTTTTTGGATGCCTTTAAAAGTGTTACTGTAGTTCCTCAGTATCTTTAAAACATGCCGGCGCACTGAAGAACATAAAGTGTAATATTGTTTCACTATTATATTTGGATAAAAATTCCATTAAAACATGTTTTCATTCTGCATGAAATCCTGCCACTCTTTCAGCCTTCCAGTTCAAAAGAGCTTGTAATGGAACACAAAGCATGAATGCCTTGCAGAAATGTTGATTACAATATCCTGCTGAATGTTTTTAAATTAAAATACCATTCCTCCTATCATACTTGATAAGATTTACAGAGGGTATAAGCGTTTTTCTTTTTTTTTTTGCAGGCGGATAATTAAAGCGTTTTGATACAGGTGGATAACTCCACAATGAAGGATTTATGCTTGGATTATGTGAGGTCGTTTCCTCTTTTCTTAATTAAGAGAAGGCGTATTTGTCATGCATTAAAAGAGGGTGTATTCATTGTGTGTTGATCAGAATCTGATTCCACTTGTGACTTCAAAATGTATTGCGGCATTTCAGCATCTCCCTCTGTGCTTCTGACTTAGACCAAATTGATTTTCCTAATCGATAGCATAGGATTGGATTTAGGTGTGTGGGAGTGGGGAGGGGGGTGGGGGGTTGAGATCTGGGAGAGCTGACTGCCTCAGCCAGAGCGGGCTCCGATAGAGTAGTCTCTTGTTCGTTCCCGTCTTTATGAGCCCCCTGCTCACGGGAACGGTGCATTTTAAATCTAGGCGCTGCGTACGCCTGCTATCCCGCTTCATCTCAGGCTGCTATAATGACAGCAGAAAACTGTGTATCCACTAGCAAATATAAACTTCCCTGCCAGCCCTTTGTCACCTCTGGAATGGAGATGACTGAATTGATGCACCGCCCCAGTGGAGCAAAACCGTTTAAATGACAACACATTTTTGTCTCACCTTGAACTTAATTGACTGCCTGAAAGCTGGCGTTTGAAAAGTGCTGACAGAATGACTTCTCCTCGTTGTTTGGAAACAGTCGCTATTGACAGAGCCTGTTCTGTGTTGTTTTCAGACTGCTGTCATACCTGCATGCATTTGTATGCCACATTCATAAGGATGCATGGTGTCTTATAAGGCTGTGCGGTATGGATGGTTCATGTTACACGTATTACTCCTTATGGGCTTAAATGTCTGTATGCATTAGTATGTATCGCAGTTCTGCAGGGGAGGAGAAATGGCAAATGTGCGCCTTAATATTCAAGAGCGAATTGTGATACATGGATCATTATTTAGTCACGTTTCTTGGAGTGTGGAAATAGAAATATCTAACGTTACTCCCAGTTCAGCTCTTTACTTAGAAGAAGCAGTTGTTAACAAGGCAGCATGTTGATGACCCAGGGGTCCAACAGTGTCTCTGTCAGTCCTGACAGCTTGAGGACTGGGTAGCAGTAACATTGTCACTGGAAAAGACCAGCAACCCCCCCCCCCCCCCCTCATCTGCTTGTGCATTGGTCTTGCCTGTGATGCTGAGCCGCTGCGGTGCAATGGTGGCAACTGTGGGATTTCTTAGAGGGGAGCCACAAGACTGTAATCAGTCATTATGTCAGAAGCGAGCCCCGTGAGCCCCGCTCCAGCTCATTCAGCCAAATAATAAGCAGCAGATAACGGTGCTGGTGTGCAGGCAGGAACAGAGCCCCCGCGGGTGAGGAGCTAGAAAACGGGGGGTCTTTTCCTCTTGTCTGCCTACGCAGGGACATCACCTTGGTTCAAGGGCTGGATGGAACTTTTCATTCAGCGGACTGAAAATTTCAGCTGGTGTTCAGAGCCCACCCTCCAGTTAATGGCAAATACACCTTGAGGTGCTAATGTGTGGAATCTGTTGAAGTGTACTTAGAGAATGCAAGGCTCACTACCCAGTGTTTAGGATGAACCATACTAAACTATAGCTGTAGACCAGGTAGCACTTCAATGGCAAATGGCTGCTAGATAGCATGTTTTATGTTTTAATTCATTTCTTTTTTAGGGTATCAATTCCTTGAAAACATAGTGATTGTCTGTTCATAAATATACTTTTTCTCATACTTTAGTTTTTTTTTGTTTTTTTAATACAGAATCAGAAACAGATTTATTGCCAAGTAGGTTTGCACATACAATGAATTTGCCTTGGTGTTGTGGTGCATAACAATCAAAAGATAGAAGATAAGAGAAAACAGAAGTATATATACAAAGAAAGAGAAAAATACAACTACCACAAAAGATAGGTAATATAAATATATAATTGCAATTTACAACTAAAAGTAAAATATAGTAATCCAAGTGAAAAGAGCTGTTGAATTGCACAGGATATTGACCGAAAATGTGCAGAAGTTCACAGTATAAAACACTATAAACAGTACATGTAATGTACGATGTAAAATTATAAATAATTGCATTAATGTAATGCGCCGTTTCTTAATGTGACACCTTGAATAGCAGTCTCCATCATGATAAAGGTTGGTGGACTGTGTAAACACTAGGGATAATGATGGAAAATATCCAGGACTTTATGCTTCTATACCCTTACCAATTATGATTTATGTTGTATTTTATAAATATATTAGATTATTGACAATAAATCAAACACAACCAAACCAAAAAATTTCCCTCTGTAAATGGATCTGGATTAGCTTTTTTCAGCATTTGAAAAGATGTTCTCCTAACGTTTAAACATTCAAAAGCCACCACAGGATTGCTGACTATGTGATATTGAATAAAAAAAAAAACCACACCCTCCCCCTTTTGAGCCCCATTCCTTTCCCCTCCACCTTCATAGAGTTTTGTCATTCCATAACAAGGGTCACAGTCTCCCATTGTCTCGCTATAGCATTCCTCGGCATGGTAGTATTGACTAGTTCTGCTGGGTGAGCAGTACCATAGAACATCCATACATCATTGGGAAGACAGAGTGACAGACAGTGGGAGTTGAGATGTCAGATTGTCCTCTCCAGGCAACTGACATCCACTCCCTTCCTGTTCTCCACAGTGATACTCTATCTTCTGACAGATGCTGCATTGATAGTTGCCACCCCCCTCTTCCTCCCCACAATAGTACACTTGACATGCCTACCTCATGATATACATTTTCATATGGTGAATGGTGCGGGAATAGCTTTTATTCCTATTAAAGTTTTCAAGGTTCTCAAGCAGCTCAGAACATACAGTCACAGAGATAAAAAAAATGTTATTTGTTCATCGACTGCCACGTTATAATTGATTCACTACTGTATGCATGCAAAGATTGATAGCTAGATTAATCTCATCAAAATGTTAAGCTTTTATAATCTTCTCATGGACCCCTTTTACCCTCTCATACATAATAAATGTTGTTAAAAGTCAGGCTGACATCGAGCAAATAGCTTAACACAGTGCCATACTAGTTCCACATGGAAAATATGAAACTGCAGCATGCCACTAGACAATGAGCTCACTCAGGTCACTGTAGGTCAACCCTTTATGGAATTTCTGCCCATAATGATTAATAAGGTAGGTGTAGTTATTGCCTTGGAAGTCATCAGTGGAATGCTGGAGTTATCTGTAATCCAGTTTCATTACACCCGTGCCTGGGGTTTCTCTTTCTTAATGCATTGTCCTTTCTGTTAATTCCATGTGCTATACAGTCTCTTCTAATGAACAGCCCATTATTGATTGGTATAGACAACAAGGATTGCTTTGTTCCACCATTTCTTATCTGTTCAGTCTTCCCCAAAGCGACAGCGATAGCCAAAGCTTCTTGCGGTAGACACACTCTACCGCTTTTGGCGGCTCCAGACCAAAGGTCCATTTAGCAGAGGTTCTGTTGTCACTCACGGATGCCGTGAAAGGTTAGGCTCCTGTAATCGTGTTTATGTTTTTGGTCAGTATTAAGCCTCCCTAAGCCAGCTTTGTGTCAAACACAGCTGGAGAGCCCTTTACAATTGCAACAGAGCAGAAATACAGTAATTGGTCCAGCAGCTTGGATGCAGCCGTGACATACAGGTAATTTGCTAATTTCTGTCTCTCAACTGATGTTACCAGTGCAGGAAACTGTGTGTTTTCCAAAAGAGTGTGTGAAATTATTTATACTCTTCATGTTGCTGTAGAAATAGTATTGAATGGGTTTCTTTTACAAAAGAGGTTCTGCTTTGTTGTTGATAAGTTTTTGTCTCAATTGTTGCAGCCACAATTTCCAAGTTGGATTGGATCTATAAGAGGAAAAAAACCAAATAGCCATAGTTTCATAATTAAACAGGACCCCCTGAAATTTTCAATAAAGTGTTTCCACTGCTTTTCCCATTGTTGGATTGGTTGTTCCCTGTTGTATAGTATCTATCACTGCAAAAAAAAGTGCATATTCTCATCCAGTGAATTGCCACAGTGTAGATGTCAATAACCCGACTTTCCATACTGTCGGCATGAGTCCTGCATACCAGATGTCATAACAGTCCCAAGAGAAGGCTTTTTTCCTGAATTTAGCGCCGATGACTTTGAGCAGGCTACCTCCAGCTGACAGGGAAATTTGGATTGGAAAGACGGTAGAAGCCACTTTTAATTATACTGGCAGTAAAGGATGAAATTGAGCAGGAATGAAGTGCTTTTTGTGCATCGATTTTTCTCTGCATCTGTGGATGTACTGGAGGGAGGGAGAGACAATTGTAACCTTCTCTATTGCTGCAGTCAAACAAGGGGGGGACGGGGGGCTCCATGCATGGCCTTTTTTTTCTGCTTTCTTTTTAATACAATGAGAGCATGTACGTCAAACCATCCCTCACATCCAATTAAGAAATGCCATTGAATTGAATAGGAACCCAGGCAGGTCTGGACAGGGGCCACACAAGCACTTCACCTTGATAGAGTTTTGATGGTTTTTGTGTTCTGTGTTGTGTTTTGACATCTGACAAACTTTGGCCAACCTTCGGTGTGGATTTTTGTAACTTGGATGACAAGGTGTGGCAAGGCTTGCGGATGGATCCTTTAAGCTCTTTCTACAAGTTTCCCCTAAGGATTTATACCCATTTCAGGTGCCATTTCCAGTGATCTTAAGCCTTTATTTTGGCAGAATGTCACCTTACCTGGGTAATGGGAGAATGACTGCCACCTTGATTGCCCTCAGGTCCCTGCAGGATTCCTGACTGACTTGGCTATTGCAGATGACTCTGAACTAAAAAAAGATCAGTTACTTTAGAAACAGATGCCAGTCTGGCTTTTGTTTGCTTGTTTTCAGATGACGCTTCCTCCTGTTTTCTTGAGAACTTCCCCTGACCGCGAGCCTTGCACAGTCACACCAGCAGATGCGACAATTCGTCATGCATAAGAAACCCCACTCCGGCAGCCATCTGTCTCCTTGTGTCTGTTACCATGCACTGGCAGTTTGTTTTTGTTGAGCCGTATACAATTTTAATGGCATGCAAAATATGCTGAACCAATCTCATGCCCCCCGAACCCCATTCTAAAATCTCATTCCTGACCTATACATGACCTAAGTAACAGAAACCAGAAAATATGCTGACTGTCATATATAGTTTCTGTGACTTGTGGGAAGGTTTGCCATTTGGTGCCCTGCTATACTATTACCTTCACTAGATAGCTGGAATGAGTTATTATGCCCAGTTAAAATGAAATTTGACTCCCCCGACCTGATTCCTAGAAGACCTAACAAAAACAACATGCCAAACCATAACAGGTAAAAAGCAAGAAGGTCAAAGGTATCACTTCAACAGCTTTGGGAACTGATACCAAATTCAGGAGCCATTTCTGCATTTCAAGTCAACTGACTTGGTGCTTTGAGTTACAGTATATGCTAACGTCATCATTAAAACAGGCTCACAATGACAGTGCTAATGTGCTGATATTCAGTGGGTATAATATTTACCTTGTTCACCATCTTAGCTTAGTTTGTTAGCATTTGCTAATCAGCACGAAACACAAAGTACAGTTGAGGCTGATAAGAATGTCATAATTTTTGCAAGTAATGGGTCTTAAGCCAAAATACTGGACAAATCAATATTTTGACCAGAAAATGGCACTAGAAGAATGTTTGCACCATTTATCCTAATGGGGACATGAATGTCTGGGCCAATGTCAACCCACTGGTACAGAAATTTCACCCAAAACCAAAAAAGTCAGTCTAATGGTGATGCTATAGGAAAAGTCAGAGGATCAGCAAACATTGTGTTGGAACCATTATGTAGAAAATCTCATGCCAATCCATGTATTAGATGTTGAGATATCACTTTGGATAAAATATCCTTCACTGCATAACTGAAATCCTTCCAATACTTACTGAGAACACAAATAAAACATTATAGAACAATGTGTAAAATTAGACAGCTGTGGCAACGACTCTGCTCTTGCTGTACTTGCAACGTACCAAATTAGAAGCTACCAGCAGGAGAGTAGTGTGAATATATGCTAGTTGCTTCAAAGACCTGGCTTTCCATTAGTATGCAGCTCCCTATTCATTTGAGCATTGAGCACTGGTAATGACAGCACACTGCTGCTCACCATTATGATTGTCTCTGGTTTCTTCTCACAACCCCAGCCAACCTTTTTTTTTTTTTTCTTGCACGGCAGTCGCATCCCTGTTCAGATGACTAAATTTGACATTTCTAGTGACAGTCTGACATTGGAGGTGGGATTTAGGAGGCTTCAGGCGTGCTTTAAGAGCATAGCATAAAGGTTATCCATACCTTGTTCTGTACTGCCAGCCAAAGCACATATTGTTGAACATTCACGCTTTTCATTTCTCCCTTCTCCCTCTGTCAATGCAGCCCTTTCAGCTCAAACACTGATTGCCAACAAGCCAACCATTTTCCCCCTACATTGTGGCAATGCATAAGCAAAGCTAGCCACCATTTCTTTTTTTCCCCATCCATTCAGTTCAGTCACATTTGCTCATTGCAGGTGACCTGATGAGAACATTGTCCTTTTCTCTTCCTGCGCCCAAGAAGAATTGAACACGTCTCCACAGCCCATATAGTAACTTTAAAGCAGCCGATTGCCACATGCTATCACATCAGCCACTAGCACGGAATAATGCAGTGCAGGCTTTCAGTGATAGAAAGATGCCTATCATTCTTTGCTGAGCTTTTACTCTCCTCAGGGCTACGTGTTTAATATGACTCTACAAATGTGATTTAGTGCCTTGGGACTCAGAGGTTGCTGCTGGAGAGACCTCTGGTGTGTAGTATATGGCAACAGCCAGTATGTAGGTTAAGGTTATCTTGCTGATGTTGGATATGTTGTGTAACCGGATATAGTGGAGGAATTCTTACAGGAAAGGTGTGGAAAGTGTTAGGGTTAGAGTACAAGTGCTGCAAGATTTGGCAACAAAAATTCTGTATTTCCCTGATTATTTCCCAATTTTTTAGCCGCCTCTTTCTTCAGTGATAATTTGGTGGTTATTTGTTTTGAGCAGATTTGTCCTCGCTACATCTTTCCTGAAAGCATTCTCTCACAGAGCATCAAATTCATACGACATGTTTTCCTTCGACTCTCATCCCATTCTGTCTATACTCATCCTCTATTCAATTACTTTTTTGGTTTCAGCAGAGACTCATTCTATACTATATTGCTCTCCGATGCGTGTTGCTACCCCACAGAT
The DNA here is from genome assembly GCF_914725855.1 of Thunnus albacares. NCBI lineage: Eukaryota > Metazoa > Chordata > Actinopteri > Scombriformes > Scombridae > Thunnus > Thunnus albacares. The sequence continues at coordinate 16,128,372 of NC_058127.1, read as the reverse complement.
TTATGTCTGAGCTGAAGGATGGCTGTCCAATTTTCTGCATGGATAGCAGTGCTGGTGGCATTGTGTGTGTTTTTAAAAGCTCTTGTCAGACGTACGTTAAGGACGTATGGACCACACAGCCATGTAATTCTTCCAGACAGCGGCCATTTCTGTCACATCCTGCCATTAGCTTGTGTATCGCAGTGATTTGTCATGTGAGTTCTTTCTTTGTGTGTATAGTATGCGTCTGTGTGTCCGCGTGTGCATTGGTATGCAGTGAGCTATATTTGAACCCATAATTCAGTGACCGTGCACATGCATGTCTTAGTACTTAAATTACTCAAATTACAAGAAAAAAAAAATCTTTTTCCCCCAACTGGTTATTAATTTCAGAGATAATAAAATATTTTACTACCTGAATGGTCACTTATTCTTGTAAATGGGGAATGAATGCCAAATGGGAAATTTGTCAAACCAGTTACACTTGTTAGTGGCATTTGGCTGATGGTGGACATTGGTTTTGCAGTGACGGTTAAGAAAAAAGCAAATGTCTTTCTCTCCTTGATTTCAATGGTTTGTTTTCCATGGACAGATTTGGCACATACCAGGGAAAATGTAATAAAAACAGACTGTTCTATATAATGTAGTGCAGTATATAAGCCTCAAAATTATTCACTGTCAAGTCGTCCAAGTGGTTCCAATCTTGGCCTACGTAATGTCACTGCTATTCTCAAAATTCACCTTTTTATATCTATAGTTCCACATTAAACTCACCCCATTACAATGGAATCTGTCTGTCTACTATAGGAACCGTAGCAAACCTGAATCCGTCACAAACTGGTAGACAGCTACCCAGCATGAGGTCAGACAACCCATTACTGTGTCAATGCAGTTATAGTTATGTCTTTCTTTGTAGGCACAGTGAAAGGTTGATGTGCCCCTAGATGACCACTCCCCCTCCACTCCTCCTTCTCCTCCTCACAGGGGTCCTGCGATATCTCGGTTGTCTCCTTCCAGGCCTGAATGGGCACATTGTGCTGCTGCCCGATCCTCCTCTGCAGACCACTAGGTCCTCAACACACACCTGTCAAGCCATGTCCTTGGCGCCTTGGGTGCTGAGACACTCCAGAGCCCCCCGGCTGCACACATGGTTATTGAACCCATGCGCACAAACACACATAAACAGGCACACACACTTAAAAGCAGTCATATAGGAACAAATAAACTCACGATTAGGTGGACATATGTAAAGACAAAGTCATGTATACACAAAGACATACACCATTGAATTTCACATAAACACAAAGCATGCATACATGCTCATTCACACACACACACACACACACACACACACACACTCAGACTTGAGTTTATTGGAAACACACTTCACTCCCCTTGCCTATGCCAAGGTTATATTCAGTGTGCAGTTTGGCCTCAGAATTCAGAAAGGGTCAAGTTCCATATTTGTCAGGGTGGGGAGGGCAAGGGCAGCGAGGTTGGTCGGGGTGCACATGGAAACAGGGTTCAGAAGTAAACTACCTGTAACTCGATCCACATCTTCAATCAGTTGCAGATTTTCTGTTTTTTGAGAGGAAAGCTATACAGGGGGCTTAGTAAATGCCCCTTCCTCATGTGTAGCAAATAAGTTTGGGTTGAATTAAAATAGAAATGATTAGTTAATTGAATGAAAATTAATCAGCAACCCTTTTAGTAATCAGTTAATGATATTCGAGCTTACTCTATTAATTGATTTGTCAATTCACAGAATTGAATTAAAACCATTTTGATCACCCAATAATTGTCAATTATCAAAGAAAAATAAGGCTGCAGTTTCTTCATTGTGAGAGTTTGCAGCTTTTCTCTCAGTCTTATATGAGTATAAACCAAAACATTTTGGGTTTTTCCAACAGTTTCTTTGACAAAATAAGCAGTTGGAAGATGACACCTTGGGCTCTGGGAACTTACAATAGGCATTTTTCCTTATTTTCTAACATTTTATAAAAAATCACTAGTTCTAGTCCTTGTTTACATTAAAATGAGTTTGAGAATGACATAATTTTTATTGAAATCACACATTTGGAGAGCACTATATCATTCGTGACCCATTGAAGGTAATCCTCCTTTCTGATGTCTTGCGGCACTCATCTCAAGTACATCCTCTCCGTCTCTCTGCACACCTCTCCATGGCCTTGACCGGTAACCCTCCACAGAACAAATGTGCCTCTCCATATGGCGTTATCATCAAAAGAAAAACGTTAAATGGCTGATTGTACTTGCACACAACGTACACCTTCTTGAAGGACCTATGGTGTCAAGTCTCACTAGTGTCACCCATACAATTTTCCTCTCTATTGACTTTTATGTTCAGCTGCAAGGTTGGTCATCGTGGTGGGAATATGTATGTATTCCAAATAAAGACGAGCGTGATTATCATAATGATATTCCCTTGCTAAGGTAAACAGCTCCATGGCCCAGATGAAGGGAAAATCGCTGTGTGAATGTGTAGCATTTTGACAGCTTATTTCTGACAATGTATTTCATGCATTTAGTATCGGGCGCCAAAGATATAAAGAATAATCTCTGAGCTGGGATTGCTGTTGAGATTATGTGATAATAGAAATCTCGTTTTGGTTTAAGAAGCAATCTATGGTCTACAAAACCATATTTACATAAATATTCAAACACATGAGCTTGCATACACCCACGTATAAAAATATAAATTAAAATAAACAGGAACACACGCAAAGGAGAGCACATACTTGCATATATAAATACATACATACATCATAACCTGCAGACTCATATCCCAAGGTTCATCCCTTTCTAATTAAGGCCAATTAGGGTCCAGGCATAAGAAAGTCTTCCGGGGATGGACTGTAGTGTTCTGCGTTGTACGTCCCTCATCACTTCTTCTCATTGGTATGCCAACATAGAGTCTGAGAGAGGAATAGGAACTTGAGGGGTGTTGGTGGGGGGTGGAGAAGGGGGGGGGTACATAAAGATAAAGACTTTAATAGTGGAGATGTCGAGAGAAGAGAGGGAAAGAATCCATGACACGAGACAAGTGGATACTGAGAAAGTGACGAAGCAGAGAATTAGAGAGAGACTAAGGAATGAGAAAGCAGACACATAACTATACATAATCTTTCTGCAGTTGCCAGCGACCTCAGTCTGTTGTTATCAGCTTCCCTGAATTTAATGTGACCCTTGGGGGTAGGGATGCTGCCCATGCATTATAAATGTTGCCCATTGACTTCGGTTGGTAAGCTTTTCCTTCCTTCCGAATGAGCACTCCCTGACTGTCTATGGTTACTTAACTGATAATAACAGCACAATTTAATTAGTTAAATTTACATGTCGTGAACAAAGGGCTTGTTTGTATTTCACACTTTGATGTAGTGATGAATTACTCTCCCATGCCTGTACCTTTCTGAAGTGTTGGTACAATTTAAGCATTTAAAAAACGTACGTAGCCTGTGTCCTTCTAAGGTGTAATAGTTACATTTGGTGAAAGTCATGGTCTGTTATACTAGAAGTGCAGTTTACCTGAGGGTGCACAAGAAATCTTCATGAAGCCTGGTATTTTTCTTTCTCTGAGAGCAGCTTATTTGAAAGTCTGTGTAAAGTATGAAATAGCTTCAACACTGTAAGTAGTTCTTACTACTAACGGCGCATACTTCACTCAGGAGTATGTAGGTTACTCAGGGTTGGCTCCACTTGTAAAAGATGCCACCGTTTCAATACATTTTCTATTCATTAGCCATATCTCTTTTGCCTTTGGCCTCAGCATGCACAGGCTGGCTTGTCAGTTACAGTGTCACAACCACAGGGTCATTTAATTTAGAGCCCTGCTCCGCCGATTAAGGCTTTTGTTGTGAGCGCCCGTGACTACTGTAACACGGGTGTTTGGGTCAGCGATGGGCACAATAGCTTAGTTACTCTCGCTGACTTCCTCACTATTGCCTCTCCCTTTCTTTCTCAGCACATTTTCCACTTGGCTGATAAAATAAGCCACTCTTTGATGAGCTTTGGGCAGGCCACGGTGCTATGCCTCAGTAAATGCTTTTATAGAGACACACCACAGGCTGTCGACTTGGATCAGTCATACAGCGGCTGCATGCGTCCGCTGCTTTTTCATATGTGCTTTTGTTTTCATGACAGTATTTTTTTTTTTTTTTCTTATACGTAGGCAACAATGATAAGCTGGTACTCCAGCCTCAAATGTATTTCAAGAATGCCCAAAAAACGACAATATGCAACTTTTGCCTTGAGGCGGCGTGAGTATTGTTCATCCTGCCCTGCTTTCCTTCAATTGGTCAAATTCATGCCCCAGTGCTTTTCATCTTGATTAGTTGTCTACCTTAAAGCCTGGGGCTGAGGTAACCGCACAGCAACACAGGCTGTGGAGAAGCACACAACGAAATATCACAAAAATATATTAATTGGGTTTTTGTGTCATATTTTGCTTTTCATTTCTGTTCTGTTTGGTAATATTTTCTACTGCTCTCTTTAGGCAGGGAAAACCCTGAGCTAATAATTATTTCATATGCTTTTGATCAAGTGTGTAATTACTTTTTTTCAGATTAAACATATTGTACTTACATTCAAGTATTTTATACACTTATTTAGATGAAACTAAGTCCACAATGACCAGCTCCAACATCTCGATCTATTCATCAATGTGACTTTGTGAGCTAATTGAGACATACAGTAGAAGCCAGGGCAATGCTAGTTCGCTGCTACAATGCAGAGAATGCATGCACACAAATACAAGAGAAGGATCGCTCAGATTGTTGTAAAATTATATTTACACCTCACCCTTCTCTTCCTATTTTAAGCTAACATTATAAAAGATGATGAAACTCCACATTTTTCATGGAAGAAAGGCACAATTACACCCTACATCATGTGTGGGGTGTGGTCAGACATATGGTCTGTTGCTCCTGTGACCACATTCACCAACGATGTTCAGCACACTGCGCTGTAATGAATCACTTTTGGGAGTGTGAAATCAAATTTGGGTGCAAGTTCGTGGCAGTGAAAGCAGGATACTCTGTCTGTGTTTCATCACTTTGTAATTTAGAAAACACTCCTTCCGCCATGGGAACTAAAAACTCAGTACAGTAGATAATGTGAAAAAGAAAAAGGCCGAATAATTTCTTCCTTGGACTTTTTTTTTTTTTTTCTAATGCTATCAGGTTGCCAAATACCTCCTCTTGGGCATTTCAGTAATGGGGAATCTGTCACTTAGCGATCCTGGCAGGCTCCCTTGTCAAGAAAAAATCTTTCACATTACCTCTTTGTTCTCTGTAATACTGACTGGTTGCATATCCTTAGCAGCCAGCGAAAAGTTCATAGCAAGCTAACCCATAACATAAGTACCATATTTTTTTTTCTGCATCCTTTTTAAATGATGTCAACTAATTGATTAGTCAATTAACATAATATGAATTGGCATCTTTTTTGATTTACAATCAATCAGCTAAGTCATTTTACAGGAAAAAATGCCCTTCTTCTCAAGTGACTGTTTGCTTAACTACTTTATTCTCAGTATAGCACAGTATCATGCCAAGTGCTTAACAACGACCCCCTTTACACTTGCTTAATTGCTAATGAGTCAGCTGGAAATATTAATATGTCAGCAGAAGATGGTGTTTTCAACCAACTCATGGAGCTAATGTTAGCTTAATTAGCAAGTTAATACAGTTCAATGAGGAGAGATTCAATTTTTATAAGTGATACTTTTATTGAACATTCATAATAAGGTGAAAATGTGAAAAGTCTTTGGCAATTAGACCCCATTGTCATGTCATTATATTTATAAAGGGGGGAAGTGAAGGCGAGAGTAGAATAGGAGAGTATTAATCACCACCGTAAGATGATGGTTGGTGATAAATAAGGGAATGTTGAGATCTGGATGATGAGAAGAAGAGCGGGGCTTCTGGTGATCTCAGACCCCGGGTGTTGACGTGATGAAGTGGAGGTTGAACGGGGGTTGAGGACGATTCGCACCGAAAACGACAGCTGACAGTGACGGAGAGAAGAACAGATTTGAAGTTTGGCAGCTGAGACGTGATAGGCTGATAGGAATTGTGGCGAGCAGGAGAAGCAGGGGAGAAGAGAGAGACAGAGAGAGAGGAATGAGAATGACTGAATGAGTAATAGATAGTCTTCCTGCTTGAACTTCCTCTAAGCTCCATTTTATAAAATCTGTTAGCGGCGGTCGTCAGTTTCAGGCGGCAAAACTGACAGTTGCCTGCTAGAAATGTGCGGCTGTTATTGTTGCGAAGTTTGCCAGGAGAAGCGAGAGTTAGCAAGAGAGAGGGAGAGAACAGTCAATTGTGAGGATCTTTAACTAATGTGATTGCATATTTGGGTTTTGGACTTTTGTCTAGACAAAAAAAAAAAATTGAAGATGTTATCCTTCAGGAAAAAGTGACAGGAATTTTTCATTATTTTGTGACTGTTTGTAGACTAATTCAGCAAAATTTTAAAAAATAGCAGATTAATTTATAAAGAAAGTTGTCAGTTGCAGCCTTAAACCAAAAACAGGTTTGGTCTGACTTTGGAGGTTACCAGATTTCTCTTTCAAGGATAACACTGAAACCTTGTTGCAAGCTATGTTGTACTCCAGTGTAAACTTAACACAGCCCTGAGTAACTCTACAGTTTCATTAATGAACAACCTTGCATTAATAAGCATCTATCTCACTCAGTATTGGGTCATCTGTGCCTTAGTACTTCAAGCAAATTGCATATCTTTGGAATGAACATGCTAGTATTAATGGTACAGGGTTACTTTGAATGCCTAGAACTGCCTGGTGTACATTTCTCTGGTCCAAAACCCTTTGAAGATATTTTGGAAGCTTCAGCTCTACTGCCAGTGCTTTAACACTGATGATTATTAGAGAGCAGGTTTGAATTTGGCTGTGATAGCGAGGAAGATCAGAGAGTCGGGCGTCACTGGATACAGGGGTAAATACGTGTGTGAAGGCAGCATTCAATTTGTAACATTTGCTTTAATGATCATGAATTAGATCTAAACAAAAAAAAAAGGGGGTCTGGTGTAAGCAGATGATGAAAGCCAAGCACTGGCCGTTTAAATGTCTGGAATATTACTTTTATTTTCTTTTGTCTCGTGAACTCGGCCTCTCCTTTTTTTCTTTTTTTCTTTTTTTTTTTTTTTTTTGCAACAGTTTGTGGTTAGGATTGTTGCAATATGGTGTGATTGTTTTCCTTTCCAAACACTTCCAGGCTCGCTAAATGACTGGCAGATGCTATGTTGACCAAACTAGCTCAGCGGTTCAGCTGAATTGACCTATGGCATCTGCTTTCTCTGCCAAAGTCTCAATTTTGATCAAACATAATGAACAGCAGATTTGATGAAGCATGGAACCTAGCGCTTGTTCGGAAGCCAAGCTCGGTCGTCCATTGTGCCCAGATGATATTTGGAAGTTTGGCAATATAATTGAGATTTTTTTTTTTTTTTTTTTCCTTTTGTAGTATCTCTGCACAGTTTGAAAAAAAAAAAAAAAAAAAAACATTTTCATCAAGGACACATGCACAACATCAAACCTGATGATCACTACAAAAAAAAAAAGGGACATGTTTTTCACTCAATTTAGTTTGTCTGTGCTTTGTTAATGACTTATTGACATAAACGTTAATAATTGGGTTGTCTGATATGTGACGGCTTCAATAATAGTAAAAAAAAAAAAAAAAAAGGTGCGATATCTCCCTCGTTCGCGTTGTAAACAAAGTACTACTGATTAAAACTTTTTAATTATGGCTTATTATTCAAGACCCTGACCTGCCACAGACACAAATTACAAAAGCAGTGGTGCTCATCACTTTTATGATTGCGAGTGAGATTTAATTAGTTTGCATTCAAAGAGGGGGGGGGGGGGGGGGGGGGTTTAAGGTGACGTGTTTTTTTGACCCTTGAAGGTGAGGACGAAACAGTTGAATGCAATTTGACTTTACCTCTGTCAAACTCACTAATTCAGCCATAATGAAACATAACCCCTTTACTTGTATGCACTGATTTGATCCCGGCAAAGGTTCGTATCGGATACGATGAGTGAAAAATGTAACGAGAGGAGTGACACGAAGGCTAAAAGAAGGAAAGTGGCCCATGCAAATGATGGATTGATACGAAGGCGAAGAGGCAGAGCAGGAGAGCAAAATGTGAACGGGGGGGGGGGGGGGGGGGTGTGTGAACGAGACGGCGCAAAAGGTGACTGGGGGAGGCGGTCATCAAAATGCTAATGTTGTATGGGATATTTACTGCAGAGTGTTAATGCAGTTTAAAACAGGCTCTTTGTCCTGCAGCCTATCACCAAGCCCCTGTTGGGCCTTAATAAATCAACCATTAAAAGCTGATGTGACCTGAATAGCACTTCATACAGCGGCAATCAGGCTCTATCGCCAGTGTGGGAACCAGACAACAGCTGAAAAATTTATGAAGATGCCACTTAATGACGGTCGAGCGAGTAGAGACCAAAATGTAGAACTTGTATCTGAAGCGGCAATGACAAACTGACACATCTGGCATTAAAACACGATTATTTTTAGTAGCTTTTTTTTTTTTTTGGAGTTTTTCTAAATAAATCTATGTCCTACATATGCACAGACCTCTCAGTGGTGACTCACTCATGTTGGCAGACATTAAAAAGTTCCTCCTACTGAACTATTTAATGATGTCCCCTGTCACCCATTTTGAAAGAATAAGTGTTTGCCATGTTTTACAGATGCAAGACTGGGCTTTCTATGTCTCCTAACCTGCTTCCTCTCTCTGTTTTCTTCCAGAACGGAACATGGTTTTATTATCTGGAATGTGATATACAGGATTTTTGAGGAGAACCTTCAAGAAGCACACACCTCGCAACAAGGTATTGAACAGTTTTATCACCATTTTTGACAACATCAGATTTGACTCCTGAGGTGAAAGTGTCATGAATACACAATAGACCCTAGATTATGTGCATAAGCAGTTTCCCCCAACACAGCGCAGTAACGAAGAGCATTCATGTCGGCCGATTGAGCTTGTTCTTTGTGCGCAATAAGATGTTTATGAAAATTATTCAGGATAGGTACTCATCTTCATATGCAAATCTACGGGACATCACTGGTAAGCCTTTAATTTCTGCCGTCAGCGACAAGGAGGGCTTTTTGGTCGGTAACCATACGTATCTACAGAGCGTGTTTGGATTTCATTCCCTGATGCAAATGATGTTTTCAGTGTAATCATGCAAAAGCGCAGCTGGCTTCCATTTCTCTACGCCTCAAGTCTCTTGCTCCCTGTACCCCCCCTCCCCACCAACACCCCCCCACCAACCAACAAAACCTTCACGCACCGAGCTCTTTCTCCTCTCACTGTCTGTTTGTCATTGTTGTCTTCCACAACCCTGTTTGCTCTCTGCTTCTTTTACTTATCTCCTTTTTCCTTTCTTCGCTCACTTGTCATGCCTGCTAAAGCCCTCCCCTCCTCATCTAGCCAACACACACACACATATACACACATACACACACACTTCCATCCGCCAACCCTCTCCATACTGAATGGAGCCACTAGCCTCGGTGTCTCCTGTGGTGAGGCTGGATTGAATTCAATTAGGGAGATTGTTTGCCCTCCAGAGTTTACTGATGGGCTCTGTGGATGATAGGTTTGCCTGCCGACGCCCCACAGCCCCCCCCCTTCACTTCTCCTCACTCGCTGCATTCACACCAAACCCGGCAATCCGGCACCACGACACAGGGGGCTATGATGTCGGGGGCGTGTTGTTTGCGGTACTGATGAGACTATGAAATATGATCCAGGGAGTCAAGTTGGAGTTACAGATTAATGCGTTTAAGGATTTATCAAAACATTGCGCAGGAAAGTTTTCACGACTATCTTTCATCGAGGTAAACAGCCGAATACGGCGGTCACGTTACAAAGTAATCCACCAGGAATGTGCCAATGCATGTATGTGACTGGCCGTCACAGTGTGACGTCGGGTTGCATTTTGGCAAAAGTTGAATCCGGTTCAGCTTCTTGCCTGACGGCCGCTGCGTTTTTTTGCTGAGCCCACTCCCGCAGCGTAAACGCACTGCCCCCCATTCAATGAATGGGAGGACTGCCATTTTTCACACATTGCCAGATTTGGTGTGATTGCAGCCTTACACACACACACACACACACACCCATACACACAGAAACATACCCTTCTACATCCATCTACCCCGTTTCCCCTCCATCTGACTCAGTGCAACCACCCATCCTTTCCTCTCTTTCCTAACAACTTCCTTGCAGCAGTGCATATTGTTTTTTTTGTGCGTACATTGTTTAAATTGCTTTTCCATCCTGTGTTGATGTTTTTATGCTTTTTTTTTTTTTTTAACAACATTGTATTCAACAAGGATAAGACATAAAAACTGGCACTGTGGGCGAATGTGTCATATCACCTTTTTGATAAGACCACAGAAGCTCATATTCTCTATGGGATTGTTTCTTGAGAACTGATGGGATGGGAGATTTCAAAGGAAAATAATTGGGAACTACATTTGATCTCAATCCCAGCAACAACAGACACATTCCAGGATAATCCCATATTTAGCGATACCCAGTGAATGTGAATTAATTTGCCAATTCTCTAGCATATCCAACACAGTAAATGTTGCTGACATAGGAGTAATGGTCACATTAGTTGCAAGGTGAAAATAGAATCGTGCTGTCATTTGAATAACATTGAGAGCAGCAGGCGGTAGTTGTGCGTGGCGCTGGCTCGAGCTTTTTTAGATATGAAACGTAAATCTGGTCCAGACATAATGGCCTCCGTCTCTTTCCTGTGTGGAAACACATTTCAGTGACTTTTCCTGCAACCCGCTGCTTCCCTCCAGATATCACGCTGTGACTGTGTACTGGTGCTTCTCAGAAATCAGATACTGTATTAGTGCTGAAAGATGTCAAATGAATTAAAAGCCAGGGATCGGTTTGATGATAAATATCCTAATGCAGCCCAACATGAAATTACCAACCTTCATTTGATGCACCTTTTTTTTTGCCTAATTTGTGGTCACCTTGAATTAAGTCTAATCTATTCCAGGGAAATCTTTTTAGGGAGGCAAAAATCATGCTTGATGTACCAAAACAATATTTTTGCAATGATTCTACAGATAACAGAAGCAGAAGTGCCACAGGATGTCTGGGATGACTATGTGAAGGATTTTACTGAGCCAAAATCTATTATTTTAAATTATAATTTATTTATTTATTGTGTCATGCAGATACAAGTGCTCAGCCCACATGGATTTATAAAACACCAAAACACAGTTGCAGTGGTGGGAAGAAAAAAAAACCCATTACATTGCAAACAAAGAACTTTGTCCTCTGCACCGTGCTCTGCAAATAAAATTCACCACACAAAAGGTCCCTTTCCTGAAACACAGTTTTTTATTATCATTCATCCATAAAATTAATTAGAAATTAAGGACATTTTATTAAATAGTGTAGCCCTTAAATATGTAATGAGCAATAAAACATAAAATGGGCTTAATGTCTTAATGGTAATGCCCCTGAACCTAACGTATCTTTTAGACTTTTGGATAAATTCCGCCTCACACAAGAGTCCACACTAAAGTTGTTTCTCATCAGACAATATGTTTGTAATTTAGGTTTGTACCAAACATCAAGAAACCATCTTTCTTTGTACATCAGGAACAGTTTGTACTGGGTATCTGTGATCTGTTTTGGGAAAAAAAAAAGAGAATTGATCATACAAAATAAGCATTTTACCTCACAAATCCACGGGTGTCCATGCAAAATGTCCCAATTAAAAAAATCTCTCTCGTGAACCTCTGTTCAGGCATATTCATGAGTCTGTTCCAAAGTTGAATCATCTCATATTTATGTCTTGACATTTGGTGGTTCCTGTCCCATATCCCCACTAATGGCCAAAACTGGTGTAAGTTTATGAACTCCCAAAAATCAAATTGCTTTTTAATGCACAGTGTTATAGCTCACATGTTCACAGAACCCCAAAATGCCAGACACGTAATCTGAAACAGGTGTGTAAGTACAAAATCCCAGATCTTCATATACTTTGACTCGCTCAGCACTGATCCCAATGACCCACCTGCTGAATTAACTAAAACACAAAAGTATAAAAAAACTGCTCCACTACAAAAACCTCTTTTCAGCCTCGTCAGAGAGTATGAACCTCTGCACTCTCCTGCAGTGCTTTGCATACCCAACATGGTTGCCCATTAGCATCCGCCATTCAAGTGTGTTTGACCATAATGGCCAGTGATGATGTTAGCCCTGCCAAGTTTTGGTTCTGTTATCTTAAAGCACTGCCATTTGTTTTTATAGTGTGATCCTGGCCGGACTTCTCGAAATGATGCAAAACAGGTCATTTGAATGGAAAAAGGAGTTAAGTCCTTTTGGCTTATGTCAGCAGTGTTCTTGAATTTGAATCCTATCCAGAGGTAGTTGACTTTGCCTTTGTTGACGCGTCCTGTTACTCGGGCAACTACAGTCGACACCGAAACGGCCTGGCTCGAGGATACCACGCGGAGCGTCAGAACCCTCTAAGTGACCGAATTATTTAAAAGGCACACATTGCTTGATGTAGTGGCAAGATAATAAAAAACGTGTTGAGCCTGTGTGCAAATTGCTTGTTGTCTTGACGACATGCACCCTGAGGGAAATATATTTGCTCAGACATGTTTGCGGTCATTCGGTCTCAATAGGAGCAGAGTTCATGTGAGAACACGCAGCAACATGCAACTGCACGAAAACATCACGTAGGCCTCTGATACACACTCATATAAATATAAACTGTAAGAAAAGATGAATATCGTGCAAAAATATGATGTGTTTATGTGCTGGATTTGCTAAATTATCTGCATATTGTTTTTTTAACCTCAAAGAACTCATATACATTAATTATGTGTTTTCAGAATCGTTAAGGAATACTATCAATTAGGCTTATTTGTGTATTGCTGCCTGTTTTTGTATAAATTAAAGGAAGATTCACACAAAAAGTCGCCACACTTGGACATTTGTTTACTTTAGTTTGAGCTACTATTTTTTTCTGAACATACGGCAGCTGTAACTTCAATTATTCAGTGTTGTTGAGTTCCTTATATGTATCTCTGTGTGTGTGCGCTTGATTAGCATATGAGTGTATGTCAGCTACATACAGCGCATGTACTTCTGCTTATCGTTGTGTCTGCTGAGACATTGCATGCCCACCCCCTCCACCCTTCTTCCCATATAATATTTATGTCCTCAGTGGCCCTCCATCATTCTCTTGAACTGCATTATCATGATAAAAAAAAATAAGTTTCTGCATGCATGCATTTTAAGTCCAGCAAATTATTTATCTCACTAAATAAAGAATACTGACGTACCCCGCGCTGACACATTCTTTAGAAATCAATATCTTTAGCTGCTGTTATTTCAGACATTAAAAGATGCTAACGCTAGGTTTGCTTCTAGAAAAATACACTTTTGTAAGCATTCGTAGTTTTTCTCTCTCCCAAACCATCTCACACACACAAACATTGTGTATCGCCTGTCACCACACACCTTGCCAGTCCCAGATGGCTATGTGGGTGAACGTTTCAATTGTCTTGATTGGTAGCGGTAAGAGTCCCTTCGACCATGTTGCCCCCCCCCTCGAGTCTGACAGAGAGAACGGTAAATTTGGACAGAGCTATTTCAGTATGAGAAAGGGTTACTGGGATGTTAGTGCCCGAGTGTCTTGTCATGTGCCCGGGCCTCCTCTCCTGATACCTGCCCTGACAGTTCCGGCGTCTTAATAAAACAACACCCTTGACAGCGAACTCACACGGCAGCTCCAGTGGTCTCTCTCCATCATCTTCTCGCCAGCCCTTCCGCTCCTTCCACTCCCACTGTGTCTCCCTATTGCTCCCCTCCTCTCCGTGACCGTTTATGCTAATGTAAACGAACAGGACGATCTGTTGATGACGATTAGATTCAAGCGCTGCGTGCACCTCTGGGGGCTATGCTGATATCATCTGACATGACAGACGAATCCAAAGCAGCAATGGCCCTAATTTGAAAGGCACTGATGTTATTTGAGCTCCAAGGCATTGGGCTAGAGATATTGTAAGTAGACTGAAGTCGGTATTTACAGTCACATGCTGATGTAGTGGAAGCCGTTCAAATGTATCTATTCCACAAGGATGCCCGCTAACTCGGAAGAGTTTTTCCTTTTTGGTTTTTGTAGCATTGAGTCTCCCTTGAACTCGCACTGCACCCCGTCCAAAGCTTCAGCTCCAGCAAGGTGTGCGGCTCTAATCAGCCCTGTTTGATGTGCGAAGGCAGCGGGCTTTACGGAGGAGCCAAGATCTCTTAGGACATTAAGGGGAGAGGAGAAGAAGGAGAGAAAGAGATTACTGCTGGTCTTTTTATAGAGGATCACTCCATCTTGTCCTTTTTAGCTCACTCATTAGTCCTCGCTTCCCCCCGGAGGGTGATTCTCTCTTTTCTGTCTCTCACCAAGACCAAGGCCACTTCCTTCACTTTGGCAAGGAACTTGTCTGGCGAGCAGTTAACCAAATATGATTCTCTAGCCCTTTCTGTCATTATCAAGTCACAGTCAAAATACGCTTGTGTGGTCAGAGCTACTCCCCGTTCTGGCAGGTATGGAAGAAAAAAAAAAAAAATCAGCCCAGAAGGGGGGAAAGGGAGACAGATGAATAATGATTGCACACGCTTTCCTTTGTTGCCAGCAGAGGTTGTGGAGCCCCATGACATGCCTTTTCTTCATTTTCTTCCCCCAATTCCCCTCTATTTCCCTCCCTCCCTTTGGCTAGTACCTGTGAAATCAGACATCCCTCTGCGCCCGTCAAAAAATAACCAACACTCTGCCACTCTGCAACTAGCTGTCAGGGGAGTTCACTGTCTGACATCCGGCGTACACGCTGAGGTAATCAGAAGTTGTCAAATGTGAAGTGTCCTCTGCTATAACTGAACGGTGTGCAGCGTTTTTGCCTGTCCAAACGTCGGAGCATTGGCTACAGTATAAGTGTACTAATGGCCTCTTTATCAACAGGGATCATTAAATAATGTCCTGCGACTGCATATTTGGCAGCAAAATTGTTGTTTAGGAGAGAAAAATGGAGACACAGATGGATAATAGGAGCTTGTTGTCACTGCCAGCCTTAGCAGCTAACCCAGTCGTGTGATGGAGGGCTTTCACACACTTTCATGACCTCTTATGATTATACATCGTTTTCAAGTACACCGAATGCTGTTCCTTTTACATATTCCCAAGTGGTCCATGAAAATTTAATTTACATATTTGTTCTCCATATGCACAGCCCCGCTCCGTAGCCCCCTCCGAGAGGGAAGCGCATGTCTTATAAAAACGCAAGCAGAGAAATTATTGATTTGCATCTGTTTATCCGGGATGAAGCAGGGCACCTCCCTCCTGTCAGCCCCGCAGTCTGCGTTTTGAAGATCCCGAAGGTGCCATCACACCCGTCTGTCCTTTTTACGGTGGCTCTAAACCACGGACAGGGGCTGCAATCTGTTTCCGCCCTCCCTTGAATTTTATTTACAGCCCCAGCCTGGCAATAAAGCCTAAAATTTACGACTTACTTTTTAATTAGAAATAATGTCTTGTAGAGTTTCAGTGATGGATGGTTTAATCAATATATAGACCGAGGCTGGCCCAATGATGGACGTCACTATTGACAGCGTGCAGAGTAGCCTAACTTAACACTTTGTCTTTCAAAGAAATATGTAGTGTTTTGTTTGGTGATGGAAACAGTACACGGTCCCTTTCTGTGTCTCTCGTCATTCTTTCTCCTTCCATTTCGCTGTCTCTCACTACTCTGTCAACGCTTTTCTTTTTTTTTTCCTCAACAGGCAGTGTTTTCTCTAGAATGAATCAACTTCCTCTGTCACACCATATTTAGGCAATTATTTTACCTCAGCGAAACCCCATTGTGTCGTGTGTCACATTCGCTCAGGTTTTAATAAAATAAGTGCTGAAGGTTGGGTTCTCTTGAATGGAAACCCGAAGCCAGGAGGAATGCAATTCTCAAATAGGTAGATATTTTTTTAGTGGGTAAAGATTTATTTTCCTGAAGTTCAGAGAAAAGAGAGAGCAGAAAGGATTTTTTCAAGTAGAATAATTAAATAGGAATCAAGTCAATGGGATTTGTTTCCTGGCTCTGTGGTTGATTGCGTAATATACACCGGGGATGGAATTATGGCACTTGACAACTGAAGTTCAATTTTGTCACTTGTGGCTTATTGTGAAGTGCTCACACGCGGCTGTGCAGAACTCTGTGTGGCTTTTAATTTACCAGACAATGCCAAACAGTGATCAGACAAGGGGAATGTGTTAAATGTGACTGTCACTGAATGAAAAATTCAATCTGTTTCGCAGACAAATTTCACTACAGTTGTCAGTGTTGTGAAGGCTTTAAAGAAATCTAAGACTGTCGCTTGTGGTTTGTATAGTTGCACACAGGACTGCAACTGTCATTTTTGCAATCATGTAACTGGTCTGACCTCAGAGTCCAAATATCCCCTCAGACATCATGTCACACGCTGTAATCGATATACCATTTGTACGGTAAAGTTGCATGTTGCGGCAACACTGCTTACTTGGAAGCAGAGAATGGTGCTTCAAAATGAAAGTGATATTCTGGAAATTAGCCACGTTTCAAAGTAACATTTTCATTGGTGTTTTTTTGATGAAGTTGACCCACTCAAAACCCACTTAGAATGGACTAGTGCTCTGCTTTTGGACTGCGACCAACCAGTTGGGAGCCACTGAGTCAGTCTATTAAAATGAAAAATGGAATAATGCTCACCAAAAATTCAGAGAACCATTAGAAGTGATATCTGCAAATTTCAGTTTCAGTTCAGAACTCAAACATACTTACTTTACAGTGATATAACAAAGAAAAAAGATCAAAATCCTTACAGTTTAGACTTATCAATTAATCGACTAACTGTTTCAGCTTTATTTTTCATATTTCTGCCATAATGGTGACTCTCAAGCCCCTATCTGTGTATTTGAAAATTTCGAGCACTAATAATTCTTATTGGTAGTGTCAAAAAAGAGGCATTGGTAGACAGATATGCGCTGGAAGCAACACAGACTGCATTCGTTTTCACTGGGGTTTCATTTTTCTACACACAAAAACCATACTGTGAGAATAATTTGTAATATGGGATCATCGCATAAAAATTCTGTACATAGGTACTTGAAAACAATAAAATGAAAAGCCCTCAAAAGCCCTCTACAGTATGTGTTAAGCATAAGAATATTTTACAGGCAAAGTTAATAAAGTTAATACTTAAACACTCTAAGAAACAAGCCCGAAGGGGAATTAATAAGTGCCTAGAATGTTTGTGTCCATCCCTCGTTGTCACAAACTAACAGTTGTGTTGATTTTGAATGTAAAACGACAAAGAAATGGACTGATACGCCAGCAGTAAGGGCATTGCTTCTAAAGGACTTCATACTTGCTGGTTGGACCACCTACCTTAAAGAAAACGCTAATAGACAGGATAATCTTATCCATACGCACACACACAGACATGCACACACACCAACATAATACCACCTGTCCTCTAAGACCAAGCACAATACCTTTCTTTCTCATTGATTAGTCTAGCATTCACTGCCCAGGGCAGGTAGAGGCCTTAATAATGACTTTATGCTTTGTTTTCATGGTCTTTGGAATAGAATAACCATGGATGACATGGATCCCAAGCTATGAGTCCCTCTAGTCAATGGTTAACTGTTCAGCGGCGATTCAAAGCATCCGGCCTCTGTCGCAACTGACCGCACTCCTGTAGATCTTGACCTGGGTATGTTTTCTTCACCCCCCCCCCCCTCCTCACCCCCCAGCCTCATTTCCACTCTTTTTTTTTTCCGTCCCCTCCTTCTGCTGGCATGTCTTAGCTTATCTACCTCCTTTGTGCAACATAAGCTTGTAGATAAGCAGTATATTGGGCCGGGTTACTCATGTCTGTCTTGTTCATTCATCAGAATCCTCTAATTCCCCCCAGAAACCTATTTCCCAGACTGCAGGTGGCCCGTGTTGTAACACCGAGGGCACGCCTGATCTCTCCAAAACAAGCATAGACATTTAGTCACCGCTGCAGCTTTTGTATTCCCTACGAGTGCCGGTAATGCCCCAATATGTATGTGCACTGCGAGTGTACACATGACTAATCTCAGAGACAGTGTAAAAACATGCCACTGATAGGTACGCAGCTTTAGCCGAGATTAGCCATGAAGTCAGGAATTATTCATTTGTTGTATTTGCCCCCTCCCTATTCCTAGCTGACAGATATGTGGCACGTACAAAGTAAACAGAATCCTACCGGGATCTTTAACCGTAGTTACCCATAAGCCCTAAAGTCCACAGGTGTTTCCAGTTGTGCTACGCCTTCAAAATGCGTAGCCTGCAGCAGGCTTTAGCTTGTCTTTTTCAAAGAATGACCCAGTTCTTACAATACCATGACATGTGGTAGGGTAACATTCATTGGGAAAGAACGATACAGAACTAAATAAGAGTAATGTCATGAGACTCCGGCTGGTCCTTTTTCACCGGTCAGGGTCACTGCCAACCATGATCTCTGTTCTGGGCAGTTAATTAGGAATTAGAACATGGCATGACCTGCAGGATGTTCTCCATGGTTAGAATAATGAACACCTGGAAATGGCAAGGAGCAAGTGTGTGGGAAAGAAAAAAAAATCGTTTGGCTTGTGCACAAGTCATTCCATTAAGACTTTTGAACTCTTATGGCCTTTATAATTACACTTCAGCATTTTTCCCTCCCTGTCTTCCTACATGAAAGTATTATTGTTTTATTCACTTTGAACGATTTATGGGTATGAGGTAGTGTTCCCCATCGCTGGATAAATTGGATTCCAATTTGACTTGTGATCTATGGTAAAATACAGTTAGCAATACATTGAAATTTATTAGGCACAGATTGAATTTAATGCAATCTTATCCGGTGCCAATGGAATTATATGAAAAACCAATTTAACTCAATTCACTCTTTACATTAATGAGATTGTTGTAATTTAATAATTTGATGATTCTTTCAGGTTTGCCTGATTGTTTAGCATCATTCCTTAATTATATTAAGAAATCTATCAGGCGACCTATTGAAAGGTGCACAGTCACTTATTGCGGTTGAGGACCATAAAACAAGCCTTTCTTGACCACCATATTTCATAATGTCATTTCAAATACGCCTGTAAGAGAAATGAAGTAAAAATACAATTCTAGAAATGTATGACCTGAGATAATTCAAGTATAGAAAAAGAAAATGCATAGTTTTCAGCATAGGTTCTTGTTGATTTCGGCGTCGCCTGATTTTTTTATCTAGCATTCCATTTGTATTGTCAAAACAAAGACTGTCTCAGTGTTGTTTGTGTATTCAGAGCAGAATGCAGCACAGGTGGAGCGTGGGTTCCACAGCTAAAAATACAGACCCTAAAAATTACATATACATGCTTTCTTAAAAAAAAAAGAAAAAAAAAAAGAAAAAATCCAATTTAACCTATAATTATCGTATTGCTTTTCTGGTGCAGCTGGTGTGTTCATGTGGGGCGACAGCAATTTTAAAATTCTCCCAATGCATAAGGCTTAGTTTTGCTCCCGTCTGCCATATCATAATCATTTGGCCCAATGCCTTGATTCGAATTGGTGAATTGTTACACCCTGACTTGGTAGAGTATGATACATCTGCTCACAGGCCACATTATTTTATCAGCAGCATTTGCAGGTCACAGTGCAGTGCAGAAGGTGGTGTTTTTCCCCCCCCTCTGTCTGTGCTGGCAGCGAGTACGCCCCAGTACACACAGTCCCTAGATGCAGTCTGGCAGGCCTAGTGAATCATCTTCCCGTCACAGGTGGTGGAAATACAACAGCGGGATTGGCAGTCCAAAGGTGGCGTCTGGCCCGTTGTTGAGTGAGGTGTTTGGCTTGCTTCCGCTGGAAATGAGGATATGTCATATTTTTTCTTGCGAGAGAGGGAAAGTAGTCGTACAAGTTTCTCTTTATCTTTCCGCTCATAAAAAAGAAACCAGCAATAATGTGGATTTGAGTGAAACTATTTACGGGATTATACATTAATTTCCAAACATATTTAGAATCAGTCTGCTCTTCTAACCTTAACCCTAACCCTGATTGTTTGTGCTCTTGCATGTCTTTCTGTGTGGGTGTGCTTTTCTTGCATTCGTCGTGTGCGTTTGAGAGGTTGTTTCATCTGGGCTCTTGTAGGAAGGTGGTTGCGAGGGCCGCTGATCAAAGGCAGAATCCTCGGGGCCAACAAGGGCCCAGCGCAAGCAGCAGATGTTTCCCATCTCTGTTAGCGCCTCAGATAGAGCTATCCTTATTTAACCGGCTCCGGCTAATGGCCCTCGCCTGGTGTCAGATACACCAGATCGCTTTTCTTCTCTTTTGTGTGCGCAACGTGGGACAGAACGCAAAACGCTGGGGATCTTGTTCCTCTGTGACACTCTCATTGTGCTCCTCTGTGAATTTTTGGCCAGAAAAATTCCTTTCACGGTAATTGGGTGTGAATGAAACACTTGTGTTTGTCTATTGTCTACAGTGCTATCTCGCATTCAGGTCAGTGGTTAAACAAGCCAAGAGAGAGGGCAGGAAAGGGTTGGGGAAAAACTGGGTCGTCGGTTCGTAGGTAGTGCAAAGTGAAAGGGATCAAGAGAATATTTTGCAAGGAGAGAACAGAGTGTGAGGAAAATGACAAAAAAAAATGTGTCTATTGTAGCTCGCAGACAATGAGTGAAGCAAAGAAAATAGCTCCAAAAAGCAAGAAAGGAGAAGCACTTTTCAGGAATAGCAGGCAACAGATATGTGTGAATAAAAACAACGTGAAAACTAGAGTGTTGGTAAAAAAAAAGGGGGATACAAAGCGGACAAGAATATCAGTGTAATATAAACAGCTAGCTTAGGTCCAGGTTCTTCATATGGCGTGCAGGAGATTGATTGAGAGATTTGGTGGGCCTAATTGTGCTGCACCATCTGCCCAAGTTACAGAACCTGCCAGGCATGTGACAGTTTCCAACAGGCTCACTGACGAGCAGATGTGTGCAGGAGTGTGTACACGAACGAACGCGTGTGTGTCTTTGTGTGTGTGTGTGTGTGTGTGTGTGTATTTAAGCACGTCAGACTCTCGTTACTTTGTGATCACATCTTTTTTCAGGGAATTAAGACAAGAATTCCTGTCTTGAATTACAGAGAAGTGACAAATGCAAATGCGCATTGAGGATTTTTTTTTTTTTTTTTTTACATAATTATATCTCCCTATGAGTAGCTGCTGTGGTACTTTGTTGCATCTTTCATTATTTGTGCGATCTATCAGTATTGTTGAAGTGGTCATTGTTGCTGTCAGTATTGTTATTGATACAAGAGCCTGACAAATGTCATAGGCACCGAATGAATTTCCATAAATCAATCATCCATTTCCCTCCCTCAATTACGCAATGAAACAGATCACCAGTGGAATTAAACAAAAGACTCTGACAAAATGTTCTGCACAATACATGTATACTAATTCTGCCAGTAAATTGATTTTGTATTCAATGAGATGGCCAACAAGGGATTGTATTTCTAACCAAAAATGCGGTCGTCACATGTTTTAACAAGGCAGCATCTGATAATCCTCTGGAAAGTCCTTATACATTAAATGACCACTGAGATTTGTAGTTTTAAAGGAATAGTTTGACATTTTGGGAAATACACTTGCTTAGATTTAGATGAGAAGATAGATACTACACCAGTAAATATGAAGCTACCTAAATATGAAGCTACAACCTGCAGCCGTTAAGCAAAGCCTTGAAACTGGGAGAACCAGCAATAGCACCTCCAATTAGCATCTATATCCTTTATATCTTAGTCTAGCTGTTTCCCTGTATCCAGTCTCCATGCTAAGCTAACCTAGCTGAGCTGTTGGCTCCAGCTGCATTCTTACCATACAAAAATGAGTGTGGTATCGATCTTCTCATCTAACTCTCTGTAAGAAAAGCGTGTTTCTCAAAACGTCTACCTTTTCCTTTAAGAATTAAGTATTATCTTTTGAGACCACCAAAATATGCCATACCTCCAGTACATACCAACCAATTCTCAAATGGAGAATATAGTTTGAGTACTGAAAAATCCAACCACAAAAATCAATATAATCAGTACAATTCAACATTCAGTAATATTTTGTGCTAGAGACTGAATGAATAAAAAAAATCCAGGGTTGAATCAGTAATGGCTTGGCAATCTTCAACAATGTCACTAAAAGGTGATGTAAACAAAGACTCTGAACCTTTCAAGGCCAAAATCTCTCCACAGACACTTGCGTGCATTAAAACAAACAAAAGGAAGCTGTTCCATTAATGAAGCGACGCTGCTCTCTGCTTACAAATACAAATAAGTGATAGGATTTGCCTGAAATTGGACACCTTTGTCTTGCCAGAGGGGGGGGGGGGCACTGGATTAGCAAATACGGTAATTGCATTTGCATATCAAATCACAAACAACTATCCTTCTGCTGCTTTGTCCATAGAAGGGCTTTGATTTGGCTTTTCCATCTCCTCATTTTCTGTCTGATTTAGAAACCTTTTAACTATCAAAGTGTCTTATATCATTACTATTATATTATTATTGTAAATGAATCATAATGGCATCTATTCTTTATATAAGAATTGACATATTTCAATTATGTTATAAAAGGCAGTTGTTAGACAGTCAGTTCATGGCTTAAGAAAAATACAATTTCCAAGATTTTCATTCATTGCTCGTTATAAAATCCATCTGAACTCTGTCGTTCCCAGCGTGAATGTTTAACAGCCTTATTCATTGAGTTATCAAGCCACAGTATCTGCAGCAAAACAAACAAACAAACAAAAATACATGGCATCCTTGTAAATGTCTAACAGCCATCCAAGCCACTAAACACGACAATAAAGTAATGGTTGGTTAATTTACACACCAGGCTAGAGATTGCATTGGTGCCAATCCTGCAAAATGATGTTAAAATCTGACAGTTAGAGCAATAATTGCTTAAGCATGAAAGTGAAATGCATCCTCAAATGGAAGCCGGTGAAAAGTCGAGCTGTTGAACTGCAGAGCAGAAAAGAAAAAGGTCTCCTATTGTTGTCATATTTGTGTCTTTCATGATGTTCTGCAACCCAGTCTCCTCTCCTTGATTTGGCCACAGACGACGAGGGACGTTGACATGTGTTTCATATTCTGCATGCTCGTATCCCCCAAGTCCCTCTCGTAATTATTATTCAGTAGATGCACTGTTTGGCACAAGGACAAAAGTTTGCATAATTTATGCAAGGCCGTCATCAATTTTTGAAAAATGACCCCGGCTTTTTCTTGTGCTTTTAACTAAATAGATGTACTTCAGCCCGGACATAAAACGACCGCAAGGAACAGAGAAAACTTTATTTATATCTTTACCTAAACTTTGAACCAATGCAACACTTTATAGAATATATTAGGGTTGCTATGTCCAGCTAAAATAAATTCTACTTCATTTTACCCGTTCTCCTGAGACGACTATGCTCTCCCATTGGGATAACACTACTGAAGTATATGAAAAATTCAAAAATAATACATCGTAAGGCATCTTTTTTTTTCTGCCTCCTGAAAAAGTCGGCTTCTCAGATAAAGTATTTGGAGATGAGCTGGGTATGATAACACGCAGCACACTTCCTCCGGATGTGTCCCCGAGGGCTCTCACCTGAGGACTTGGAGTTATTTCCAGCATAGAGCTCAAAGGAAGAGGTCCTCTGAGGGGAGAAAAAAAGGGACTTTATTATTCCACATCCCAAGAGAAAGTGCTCTATTTACTTAAATGAAGAAGAGGACGATGTAAATAAACTCCCTTTATTCCATTCCTTTTCTCATGTCCATACATCCCATTTTCCATCCTTTCCCCACTAATCCTGATTGTAAATGTTTTTCCATAGGATTGTCCACCGGTTTGGATTTCAGTAATCTATGGCTTGGACATTGTAATCCATTTATGTTGCCAGAACCGAGAAGGGGAGTTGGATGTTTATAATTTTGTTCATGTCCTGTAAAGACGGAAAACTGGCATTTGTCCTTTCATTTTTAAATAGGCTAAGCTTAGTGAACAAGACACCATTATCTAGTATTCTGGGGGTAAATTGCAAGATTGAATAATAAGCTTTTTGGCTCCTCTACCTGTTCTTTCAGTCTCTAATGATGGAATATAAAAAGAAAATAAAATGATGTTTCTGTTCTGGTCTTAAATGTGCTACATGAAATTCTTAGGTACTTATTAAGAGACATATCTAATCTCCTAGAATGTGATTATTATATTTCATTTATATGGAAACATTTTACTTTTTTCTGTGTCTATTTTAACATTGCCCATAATTCGTTTACCTATTTCCCATCATAACTCTTGCTAGCTGAAGCCACGTTGCAACAATCAGCCGACTAAAAATTTCTATTTGTGGAAAATACATATTCAGTGCATACCTGTATGATGTTGCTACACAGTCATTTCAGTAATGATTTAAAGACACAGTAAATGGGCTATGTTTCCATTCAGACCGAGCTCATCAGATCATATTACTTTTCCCTCCATGCAGACTTAGCATTTCCATTTAAACCTGCTGTTTGCATCTGTGGAACCAATCAATAACCCAGCAGAGTGTGTTATTTGCATGGTAACTCCTGTAGAGAAAGAAAGAGAGAGACAAGTACTGGCATGGAGGAAAGTTTTTTTTTTTTCTACCAGACTCTGTAAGGTTGTTAGACAGCAGTTTGCCCCTTGACCTTCAAAAACATCTGTTTGGGTCGAATAAATAAAAGTAGGATTCAGTTGCATTGACTGTGCTTAATAACCGTTTGACTCTGCTCAGGAAAATTGAGGGCAACAATGCAGAAATATTTTGAAAATAGCTCACTAGTGTTCTTGCCCAAACTCTCTCTCTCTCTCGCTCTCTCTCTTTTTTTTTTATTTTCTCAAGGAAAACAGATCGATGTGCTTCACTTGGTTACGGGACCCTTGGGATATATTACTTGTCCATGACATGCAGCACCAAAGCCAGGATTTTTTTTTTTTTTTTTTCCAAGATTTCAGGATGCCAGACAAATACATCAGATGCATCTCACTTCATAGTTTGACCTCCAGAGCTGTGGAATTTGAATACATACATATTAACAAAGAATAATATTTGTCACGGATAGTCATTTATTGTCTCGTCAGATCTGAGCCTGACCATTTATTACAGCTTATAAGAACCTGTGTGGGGACAGTGATGGAGGACCCTGAATACTCAACTCTATTTCTTAGTGAGTTTTACTTCAAGATAAAGAATAAGTGGCTTCAGCTACATATTCCCACATACTGTAGTAGTCAAACCAGAGGTGTGCTGATGTATGTGTTCTTTCCTGAAGTCTTTAGAAGGAAGAAAACTTTAAAAATACAGGAAACAATAGCCCGAGGATACATTTCTTGTCTGTCTTTTCAGCTCCAGTGACAGCTTGAGTTTATCCTTTTGTCCATCAGTTTACAGAAACCATTGCTGACAGTTGATATGAAGCCATATGGCACTCTGAACCCTCAAACTACAGTCATCTTTAAGTGTTAAGTGCTTCGTTTTTCACACTAGCATGAGGTCCATTGTATTTATAATTCATTTGGCGGGAAGGGCAAGCGTCATTCGGTAGATGGGACATTATATGCATATTTAAACAATTTAACACCCACAAACTGCGGCGCCTTGTCTCTGCTAATACACCACAACATTTTCATTTTTTTTTTTTTTTTCCCTAGCTGTTTGAAGATGTGACCCAGGATATGTTGCCCTATTAGAAAGCAATAATGGATAAATTGCTTTGTAGATGTATAATAAAGGAGCGCTGTGAACGACTGCGGGCGCTAAATAATTTCATTCTCAATCGTTCAAATACGACACATTATTAAAATTTAAAAGCCAGTGTTTTTTTTTTTTTTTTCATCTGCCGGGTAGTTGCCGTGTTCATTTGATGGGGAAATATCATATGCGAGTCTGACTCATAGCTTAGACATTATCAGTCAGTATGTTTGTGCTGAGTGGGGGTATGCGTCTAACACTTGTTTCCTGTCATGCACAAGCTCCATATGAACACAGATGTGCATTCATGCCTCTCACACTCAATTTAGCGTGAAACGTGAGCCAAGTTTCAGACCCTGCCTTAATAACTGAGCTCTGGTGTTTAATGTGTGGGTCATGCTGTCGATGCGGTGTGATGTGCATGTGCCCCATGTGAGCGAAGACATGCTTTGACTTTGGCACGCTTTGTGTGTTTGAATTACACAGTACCGACATACCGCTGTAGGAAAACTGAGCTACTCAAATCCCACATGAAGTAGAGAAAAACAACACCAATTTTTGCCAGAGGTTATGGTTTCTTCTCATTCAGCCAATCAGTGGAAGCATGAGCACTTAGCTGTGGTGCTTGTTTCAGATTCCAGGTGGTACCCAGCTCCTACTCCATCTTTTTTTAACCTTTACACACAAACAAATAGTTAGCTAATTCTTGGAAGTAGCACCTGTTAGCTACTGTAGGTGGTAGTATGCCAGTTAGCTGGCCATGCTAATGATTGTAGCTTACATTAGAGCAGACAAATGCACTATTTAATTCATTCCTTACACTTTTGCTCTTGTCTTTTTAGTGCTGGAAAGGCTAGGGAAAAAAAGACACCACCCTCCACACTCTTTAAATGCAGAGTATAGCTCCTGCTACAGCCCCATGCACACCGCTTCAGCATGTGGAGAAATACTAGGCTTGAAAGGGCTGCCGCTCCTAGTTACGGTCGCTAAGCTATGATTGGACATTGGACATTCATCGCGTGGATTCAGGTGTACGCGAGCCGCAATGCAACCCACTAATACTAAACAAAAGAAACATAATCTACAGAAACATAAAGCACAAATCAGTAGCATTACATTTTAAACACAGTTTAATAAAAACTGTCACAAAATAAAAATCACTTCAGTCCACTAAATATGAATGAATGCTTACAAAGCACATTTAGGTATGGACTGCCTCCAGCTCGCCTTATTCTAACCCTCTCACACGCTGCTTCGTCTCACTTCGAGTCATTTGAATTTTTAAGGGATCGTCAAAGAAACTGTCAGCATCAGCGTGCACGGTGGAAATCACTCAAACGCACTGAGTTATTGGTGCCATTTGCGGCAGGCATTAGCGCGTGGATACGGGCATGGATCACTGAGGTGTGCTTCAATCTGAATAATGATTTGCCGAGTCAGACTGAACAGAGGACATTTCTCCGTGTCACTCCAGTTAACATGTGCCCTTTCCGTTCTGGTGACAGGTCCCTGCGTTTGACAGAATGTCTGCTTGGAAAGTTGTGCAAATATCTTGTGTGCTGTTGTCCTTACCGAAACTAAATTACAGTCCACATGGCATGTTAAGGAAAAATACAGTTTTAAAGAAACGAAATGTCACCGGCACAATTTTATAACATATCAATAGAAAGGGGCACTGTGATCCAGATTTCTAATAAACCAACATGTTAATATGGTCTGAACCTGTCTCTCACAGTCAACTGTACATATCACTTGACATTGTCCTCTGACATTATGCCTGCTTTATTGTGTTATTTTTATTTGAAAGTAGTTTAATTATCTCCGCTACCTCATTGTCAGTATCCAATTTGTGCAACTCTTAGTATCATAAAATTGCATTAGCCTTTGTGAACCTTATTTTCCATTATGATGATTCAGAGAAATCTTTGTAATGTTCGTATTAAAGCACTAATGTACAGTGTACTGTGGGAATACTCGCTTATTGGGAATGTGTTCGGGCGGATGTGTGATTCAGCTCTGGCCAGTACGAGGTCAAAGCAGACAACAACCATGTGCAGATAAGGCTGCAGAGATTGGAGTATAAATGATTGGAATTCACGCTCATGGGCTTTTTTTTTTTCTTCACGTAATTCAGACAACAGAAAACAAGAGCACAGCAGTTACGTTTTGCCATCATCAATCACCTCAGAGAGTCAGTGGCCGTGATGCGTCAAAAGGATGAAAACCATGATTCTCAATGATAGGGCTGTTAAATATTCAGGCTCCTGAGTGGATGGCATCGGGATATGTTGTGGGAGGAGACGCCATCAGAGCTGAACCGGAGGGAAAACTCATTTCAAAGACCCACTGACTATGTTTACATGCACATGCTGTAGGAAAGCAGGTTATTAAGAGAAATCAGGCATGAGGCAGGAAATCAGAGAACACAGAATGATTACTCTAAAAGTCGTGTTTACATGCACATGGTCAGTAATCACATTTTTTTTCCCTTCCCAGTAACATATTTTTGAACCAGAGCAGGCAAAATTTTATTGTCAGTGATAGCGATATTAGTGATTAGTGATGCTTCAGAGGATGCTTCTTTTTGAGAGCATCGGGACAAACAGCACAATGAGTTTTTGCTTACCCCGTGAATGTGTCTGAATTTTACAGATAATACTCTTCATCTGTAGAAATGGACTTATTTCAGTTCTGTTTTTTTCTTGTTATAAGGATAAATGATCATTTTCATCTCACCACACAGCTATCGGATATCTTATCTGTGCACAAAAGGCCAGGAAATCAGATTTGTCTACAAAAATCTAGCTGTGTAAATCATGCTTCTATTAATCCCTTTACACTGATAAAGGAAACAAGGGTTCATGTTTAAATTATGTTAAAGATCAGGTTACTGCAAAACAGAAAGCCAACAATAACCAGGTTATTGAAAGGATAATGCTGCATTCACATGTTTTCAGGCGGATGGTAGATGGCAAACTGGATATCATTTTAGTGGACGAGAGCAGGACGGTAAAATTAGGTGAGGCAGGCAGAGAATACCGGCAATGGTAATGATAGCATTGCCGTCAGAAGTTAAAATATTTCATCTTGGAAATGAATGAATGACCTCACGTCATGGAGGGAATTTCACATTAATTTTAAGTTTGCAATAGAATATTAAGAGAAAGCTGCATTTTATAACTACATGCATTACTAGAATAATTACATAAAATAATAGACACAACGTAATTTTATTTAAAGGGGACTGATTATGCTCATTTCCTCCAGCTCTATATTTTTATTCTGGGACCACACTAGAGTAGCTTTGCATGATTCACAGTTAAAAAAAACTCCTACTTTATCTTATACTGGCCCTTTATGCAGCCATTCAGTTCAGCATTTTATTCTCTATTAATTTACATTTGAACCTCTACTGAGTATTTATGGCAGGAGGACGTGTACATGGGATTGACTCAAAAATAAATTACAGTGCCTATGTTTATTATAAAGAAGAAACATGTCACTTAATGCAATGGTGTGGCTTTCTGATGTGTTTTTAATATTTTTCAGACAACAACAGTGGAGCTCCGTGGGTCAGAGGAATAATATACTAGCCTTATCCTTAAAGTTCATGTAAATGCACTGGCTGTAATAAAGCAAAGATATATTTTTAAAATATGGTAGGTGCTACAGCTTTGAATTGAGAGTCCCATTTTCCTGGCTCTTTATATTTTAATTACCCTTAATGTGATTTTTTTTTTTTCACTGAAGGGAAACAAGGTAAAATCTCCCAAGTAAAATGTTCCCAGTGGTATATAGTCTCAAACAAGGCTATACTGTTTACATTTCTAAACTGATATGAATCAGGTCTACCATTCACATGGATTTAATGCTCCCCATTGGCTGTGTCACATTACTCATTTTTCAATTTCAGTTTGGAAGCATCCATCAAATTTGATGAAGCCTCTCAAATTCAAGATGGTAGCAGATTTTTAGACGGAAGGCAGACCCTGCACTGGGAGTTTTAAGTCGTCTGTTAATCAGAGACACCCATAATTATACTAGTTGTGAGGCATTTTCCTCATTTTTCAATTTGTATGCCCAACGTTGGCAAGAGTTGCCTAACTATGTTCATTCTGAAATTCCTGACATGAGCATTGTGGTGTTGGCTGCTATTGTAATATTTCCACCCCTCCCGATGGACATATTGGGTTATAAATATGAGATCCACCAGTAATGTCTCGCACAGATGATGTTATTAGACTTGCCAGCCTGAGGCATCAGCTGTGTGTATTGGACGTCTGTCAAAGCACAGTCCTCTCCTCCCCCAACTTCGACTCCCCCCGTGCTGAAACCAACTGGTCCAGGAATTGCATGCCAGACTCGTGGAGAGTCCCAGAGACCCCTCTCTGCTTCATGTCCAAGTCAAAAGAAAGACTCTGGCATTAAAATAAACTCCCCTGCTCTCATAGAGGCAAAAGAAAAAAAATCTCCTTGCCTTGGCCAGCTGCATTGGGAAATCGGGTTGGGGGTGGGTTGTTAAGGGGTAGTGGGTAGGATAGAGTTTCAGAGTTTGCTTTAAAGGTGGTCTCCCCACACACTCCTGATGGCCTGTTGTGCAGGTTGAATAACATTCCAGTGTCGGATTGATACAAAAATGAAATGAGGAGAATGAAAGGAGAAAGGATGGATGGGTGGAAAGCCCCCTTCAGCTGAGCTTTGGGCACCCCACTGTAAGTAGGGGATAGAGGTGGCTGACAGGACTCCCCAGAAATGGAGTCAATATTGTTCTGTCTGAGAGGCATTGAGGTTTTTGATCAAAGAGGATCATCAGGGATGTAAAAAAGTCCACTATGGGATTGGTGCCAATGTCAAAACGATTTGACACTGATTCCATGACTCAGTATGCAATGCTATTCACTACTCTTACTCCTACCCTTTTCAAAACAGAGTAAGGTTACACCAGTTGGTAGTGCAGATGGGCATTAAGACATGCTTGTCTTACAGCATTGTGTAATTTTTTTCTAAATGCAGGGTTGTCACTATCCATCCAATATTTGTTGAGACGTTTAACTCTCAAAACTACAAATGTTAACCTCATGGTAGTGCGAGAAGAGAAGTCAGGGGATTTTGTCCCAATCCATCTGGTAGATGTTGAGATGTTTCACTAGACAATGAAAAACCTTGACCTCCTAGGATTCATTCTCTGGGCACCATAGGTATTTGTATTAAATTTCATGGCAATACATTTAATAGATATTTAGATATTTTCGTCTGAATCAAAGTGGTCGACTGCTTTTATCACAGTTTGTTAATTAGGTTGAAAATCTTATATGAATTTTGCATGAACACACTAGCTGAATGACTTTTCTCGAAAACCTTGTAGGCTAATCTCTTTGACCAAATTAAATACAGGTTGCTCCCTTAGACCTTCCAGCATTGATACAGTACGCTCAATATTGATTGGGAAAATGCCAATGCCATCAACAAAGAGTCTACTGTTATCCCATCGGCATAAACAGGAGGCAATCTCATTAAAAAGACTATGTTCCAAGTGGGTCTGCAAAATGTCCACATATTTGGGGTGTGGTACTCTGGAAAGTCAGAAGCAATTACTGACTTCCTTGCTTTCATCCGCTCTGTGGACAGGGCAGAATGGTGTTTGTGGCTGTGGCGTAAGTGGACGAACATTACACCAGAGTGCAATTAGGACTCGGACCTGGGTTACAAGTCCTGATGATTCTACTGTGTGTCAATTAAAGTGTGTTATTTGAAAGATGGAGGAAGAAGTAAAGAGAGAGCAGAGGGTTGGTGTGTGTTCATGCACTTGCTTTGTATTCTGAAGTTTGTCCCAGCTGCCAACAAACACACAATATTACATTTTATTCAGAGGTGCAAAGCCTGTTGTTATTCTTTTCAGTCCAATCATACCACAATTGTTAGGCCTTCTAGGTCTATCTAGCCAAACCTTGAATCCATGTTGTGCACTTTTAATTCTCCGACTAAATCCTGTGCCTGTAAATGTGTGTGTGCGCAATCACAGCGCTGTAAAAGTCGTGGTTTACAGTCTGCTCCAGTACTTTGACATTCGCTAACTGTCTCCGACCGCTTTGCGGCTGCCTCACCCCGGGAGACCTCCGCTTTTAGATTTAGAAAGGTTGCCTGCTGATTCCAACCCAAACACATTCTACTGCTCAGCCAAAAGACACAGGGCAAGGTCAGTGGATTATGTGTGTATGTTTTCATGCCACTCCCCGAAGTGTGTCTGAGTACATAAAAACACAAAAGCACACACAGGTCACAGAGTGTCCTCTTCTCCCCCGTAAACTGCGGGTACTCTTCGTTCATGTTCTGATTTGACACATAAAACATCTAACTCGCCTCCTCACGCTCACACACACAACACGGATAGAACAACCATCGATACCTCCAGCGCTGGTGTCGATGTGATTCTCTCTGATCCTCTCATTAAATGTGTTTTTTCAGATGTGTACTTCTCACTAAGTCTTTAATGACTTAATTAGAATTAGTCAGCATCTATCGAAATTAAACCAGTACATCCTAAATGGCTTCTTTTTTTTGGAAATAAAACCATGTAAGAGTCTATGCTGCTGAGTCTGTTACACAAGTGCTACATTAGTTGGAGCACACACACAGTTTATGCAATGCTGCTGCATAAACAGAACTCTTCTTTTGTGTTCACTAACAGTAAATATACTGTAAAAATACTTGGTGGACTGCAGGGAAAAGTATATCAAAAAGAAGTAAGGGTAAAATTTAAGCTTAGTTGAAATTCAGAAGACAGTTAAATTGAGGTTTATATAACCCTAGGCGCCCTAGCTATCTCATCAGGTTTTTGAACTCTTGGTAAGATCAGACAGTTCGAGACCAGCAGTGATTTTTCAGACCTGAGAGCATTTGCCTCGACAAGAGAGGAGAGTATTGCTCTCTTTGTCCGGAGACATACCCCATGAGGATGTTTGCCCAGACCAATCAGACTTTCATCAAACTCCATCCTATACTAGTCTTAGGACTGAAGGACTCTACCGCCTGCTAGCTCTCTACACTTCTCCCATACTTTACTCGACAGGCACCTCTTCCCTGTGGCTTGGAAAAACAAAATGCCCAATTATAGATGATTATCTCTGAGCATTTTGTGATAAGTTGGAATCAGGGAAGAAGTGAGGAAGAAGGGCTGGCAACAACAAAGGCCTCTCAGGGTGACCTGAACCATAATGATTCGGAAATGGTTCATAGGATCTTGGCTTTGCTGTCAGCTGTTGCCAGTGCACTCTAGGTTGGTTCTTTTCACAGCGAACTGCGTGGGCTGTCAAGTTTATCAAAGCCAACAACTAAAATGCATTAAAATCAAAATATTACTATTACTGTTTCTCTGAAAACCTTGTAGTGTTATTCCCATTCTACCTCTGCTTTTGATCTTTTCAATTTGGGGTTCAGGAGTCGGTCCT
Source organism: Thunnus albacares (assembly GCF_914725855.1). Classification (NCBI taxonomy): domain Eukaryota; kingdom Metazoa; phylum Chordata; class Actinopteri; order Scombriformes; family Scombridae; genus Thunnus; species Thunnus albacares. The sequence goes on along the minus strand of NC_058127.1, from coordinate 16,095,078 downwards.
TGAGCGTTCTACCAGGCATTCACGAGTTTATTCTTGCTCGCTAATCGATCACACCAAAGCCAGGTCGCCGGGGTCTTGACAAGAGAAGCTCTCTCACATTTCAGCCTGCATTTTCTAAAAGCTGCTAGACAACACAAAAGGAGCCTACAAAGCAATTCAGCATAATGACCTCTTGACCTCTGTGTCAACTATGTTTGGATAATTATTCACCTTTAAACACCAGGTGAATAAGAACATCTGATTGAACCAGGAAATGGGCTCTTGTTGACTGAAATGAAGACCTATGGAGTGGTTGGAGTGTTTGCTCTATTTTTTCCCTACATTTTCCATTCCCTTAATGTCATTTTTGAGTCTTTTATATACCCGTGCTACATTTAAAAACATTTTCTTTTTCAGTTTTACTTGAGTGTCTGACTCATTCTTACCTTAAGCAGTGTAGAAAACAAGAAAGTGAATGTAGTACAGCACTTTGAATGAGGTTTTTTTTTTTTTTTTCAAAGCATCGGTATAATATTATCTTTAAAGTTCTAGTGATGTTGAAGGTTGAGAACAACAGTTAACCCACAGTACAAATTGTACTCAGGATACAGCATGTTTGAAATAAGCACAGTACAACAGGATACTGTAATGTATCATATTTTACAATACAATATGAAAGACAATAACCTCTAAAGAGCAGGAATGAATCATATATTGTATTCATTTACTTTATTTTAAAGTGCTTTCAATTTCAAATACAACTAAGGTAAAAAGTTGGACAAAGAAAGGATTACAAAAGAGTGTATCTCAATAGTGGTCCCAGAGAATCAATAATGAGTTGCAAGAAAAAACATCACTATATATATATATATATATATATATATATATATATATATATATATATATATAGCATTGATTATTTGTTCACACTTTTGTATTGATATTTGCACATTCAGGAACATTGCTAGAACCAGGACATTTGACACGATAACAGGCAGAGCAGGTTCTAACAAAAGATGTTTTGACTCAAATGAAATCTGAAAAAAACTGAAATCAACAGTGAAGCCTCGACGAAAAAAAAAAAGGGCCTTGAAGTGTCTGCAGTGTTGCAATGAATCTTTTGTCCTGTATGTTTGCAAATTATATTGTTACCATTTTCCTCCCAGTGAGAAACTTATAATAGTAGGATAGTATTTCAAAATATATTTGAAATTATTATGTTACATAACAATAAAATAATCTCAATAAGACAAATCTAGAGTGGTGCTTCAATAAGGGAATTCAAGATTTGGTCAAAACTTCAATTTTTTTTTTTTTACGTAACTTAAAGCAAAATTATGTAATTTTTAAAGAAGAAATATTACATTCATTTTCTTACCAATGAAAAATTGAACTAATAATCAATAAAATCCACCTTTGTTCAGTTAAATACATTCTATATTATACTCAACATTATTCTTTGAATCTGACTTGACTATGACTCACAGCTTGTGGTTGCTAGTCATCTAATGTATGTTAGCAAACTTTATATAGAAACTGCTGAACAATAGACATTACTGACTCAGTTTACTACCTTATTCTCTACTTTTCTTACTGTACTGTGCTGTTGTATTACATTTTAACATTTAATTATTTCCCGTAAATGTCACTAACAGTATGTCTGTAGAGACTGCTGTTCAGCAAAGGTTACATAGACTTGCTTCAGTGTAAAGAGCTTTTAGCTTGTTTTTGCAGGTATAAACAATAAAGCACTGTGGTTTTCTGAGTTACTTAGCTCCCTCTCTGCTTTTCCTCAGTCAGTACCTTTGCTAATGTACACCACTTCTTTCAAGCCTTTCATAATATGTATGAAATGTACATTTAGTGTACATTGATGGACAGAAATGCATATATACACACACCTGCCTTCTCTTTAAACCCCCTCCTCCCCCCTTCTCCCTCTCTTGCTCTGGCTCTAATTGTGCAGTGAGTGGAGTCCAGGTGGAAACCATTTGAATTCCCTGTGGTCGTGACCACTGTGGTTGCTTGTGACACAGTCATACCTCTCATTTCCAGACCATTTACAACATATTCTGGCCATTGGTAACGTTCATGCTACAATCATTACACCACCTAGACACACCATAGCAATTTGTGGTCAAAAGCACAAATACAGACACACAGGACCAGATGGAAGGCAGAATTAACACTGTAATCAAGTCTGCATTGAGTGTATGCTGCATGATGCATAATGTACTTGTTGAAAATGTGCATCACATATGCATAGCCAAGGATGCTATGCAATTCATGTTTTAAGATTATATTTTGTGCACTTGGCTCAGCATCAGATAATGATATTGAAATGTATGCGCCACTGGGATCAGTGTTATTGACATTGGAATTTGCTGTACCCCTGATTCAGAGGCTGAGCTGAAATTACTGTTGTTGTTTGTGTGTGTGTGCGTGTGTGTGTCTGCATGTGATTTCCTTTCCCTTCTCAAATCTGGCAGGGAATGAAGTGTCTATTGGAAAATTATGCAAATGCAGTTAAAGAGAATACAAAACGGAGGGAAATTCAGACCTGAAAAAGTCAAATACAAATAAAAAGAAAATAAATGGAAGTGTTTTCCGAGCAGAGGCCCTCCACGAGTGGCTTCAACCGTGTTCAGGCTGTGCTGAAAAATGATAGCAGGAAAATGTCTCGCTTCTGTTTTGTTTCAGGTGTGAAAGGGTGTGGCCTGTATTGTGTTTCCTCTTTGAAAGCTTTGTAGCTTATTGTCAATGTGCTTCATGTGGCCTGCAGCTGTCCTTTGAACATATGTTGTCCATTTTGAAAACAGTGAAGTGGCCTGTACCGTTTTGTTAGCTAATCAGAATTAACCAATTATCAGCTTATTCAGGTAGAATTATAGATTTGAAAGAGTTTCTACACAATCTACAGCCTCCATAGCCGCTGAGTGAGCCTGTGTGTAGTCACATGCTAACATTAGCATGCTAACATGCTCACAATATCAATGCAAAAATGCTGATGTCTAGCAGGTTTGTTTACCATGCTTACCATCTTTATCATGTTAGCATGCTAGTAATTGCTAATTAGCACTAAACATAAAGTACAATGAGGCTGATGAGGATGTCATTAGTTTTGCAGGTATTTAGTCATAAACCAAAGTATTGGACATATTAGGAATTTGACTTGACAGTAGCACTAGATGAAAAGTTAAGGGATTACCAGAGTTATTGTAATTTAATCTATCAGGGACATGAATGTCTGTACCATATTTCATGGCAATCCATGTAATAGTTGAGATATTTCAGTCTGGACCAAACTGATGAACAAAAAACCAAATGACCACACCAATATCATGGAACCACCCTGCTAGCATGGCTAAAAATGATGTAAAGACTGGGGCGTTATACATGAGGTCATGTTTTTTCACCACATATCTATCATACCCATAACCCTGCCAATACCATCAACCTGTATCCTAGAAAATTGCTCTTGTCAGCGTAATACATCGGCAATATATTGATGCTGCTGTCTAAAAAGAAATCCATACCATGTATGAGATTTACATTTGAGGTCAAAGTGTTTTGAATGTCTATATCCTCTTTCCTTTCTTATAGGACATTATTTATTTTTGCTATGAACGCGATGCAGTTTGGTCCCCTGCAGTCGTTAACGCGCCGCCTTTTAGCTCACATCCAGAATCATGCCTGGCCACATAATGACTTGCGGTGTTTGTGGGCACAGCATGCCAATTGCTCCTGGTAGGTGATTAATGACCAACAGGTAAGGTTGTCATGGTAACCTGCCCGCCTGAGCCACTATAGTAACAGCAGTCAAAGTGAAGGCTGTACATTGGATTCGCTCACATTGGCAATTCATGACCTTCAGATATAAGCTAATATCCTTTTTCTCAACATCTTCGTCTCTGTCTTTTATTGTATTCATCCATTTCATCCATCTCTCCCATTTATCTCACTGATCATGCTCTCCCCTTCTCTCTATCCATCCTCCCACCCTCTCATCCTCCGCCCCTCGATCTTTTACATTTCTCTCTTCTTCCCCGGTTCTTGATAGTCCATCCTTCTCTCTTTCCTGCCTGTCCTGCCTCTCTTTCTTGCTTTGTCTGAGATCCATTTGTGCTGCATTAGGCAAGATATGCTGAGAGAGTGAGAGAGAGAGAGGGGGAAGATAGAAAGAAGGAAGACATGGAAAATGGATAGTGTCTGAGCTTTGCATTATAATGGAGAACTGTCTCAAGGCAGATTTACCCTGCCTTTAAATGATGCATCTATCTGCATTTATTCACCCAACTGTACGCCCACCCAGCCTATGCGCTTTTATTCCTCTCTCTTATGGGAATTTAACCTGTCCCTATTGTATGTCTGTGTACTGTTAAATATTTGTAATGGTAATTTGTTTTATTTGTTTCGCAGCAGGTTTTTTTTTATTGTGTGTGCAAGTAATTTCCTCTAATGGATCGTGTTTCTATTGTCTTGGAGTTGGGAAGTGTTTTGTGTGTCAGAAGGGGTTGCGGTGCCTTTGTGTGCACGGAGGGGGAGGAGGGACGGTCCCATTATTTAACCCAAGCCATCAGTCACACTCAACAAGCCTATCATATAGGACCATTCAGAGACTGTGCAGGCTAAAGTTAGCGCTATTATCTGCCTGTCACTGGCTAGCTGTGTTGGGGTCCCTTGTGGAAAACCAATTGTATGAGTGAATGCCTTGCTGCTCACGTTGTCAAGCTCCAGGGATGCGCGCTGTGCCTTAAAAGAGCACTCTCCATTTACCTTCAGTTTTTCACACCTTTCAACTTGCATTAGAAAAGCATGATTTTGACATTTCAGATGTGTTTAGTATTATAAAATTGACCGCTCAATTTTAAACCATCAGCAAGGTTTGGAGGCCCAACCAAGTGGAAAATATCTTTAACTTTAGAAGGAGAAGATCATCTCAGTTTTAATTATCTCAGCTCATCTCCTAAGATTTTCGAGTGAGTGCTCATCACTCAAACTGTATGCAGACAGTGTGCTTGATTAATATTCATTTTATATGAGACACTTCATTTGCATGAACACACTGTCTGTCTCATAAAAATTACCAAGCCCTCCCCGCTGGTGTGATAAGCATCTGGACATGAAACAGTTGAAAATCAGTTGAGACATGGTACTTAACCCGGCAACACGATCCCATTTCATTACATAGTGTTTCGTGGGAGGGCTTCAAGCAGGCGTGACTAGTAACATCATACTTAGTATGCCTCCATCAGATAACATTGGGGATCAAGTTTCCTTTTTTTTGCATTTGCATTGTATGGAACGCCTCTGGATTAATGGAAATCATCTTTGGTTTCCTCAGGTCAGGAAGTGACAGATGGAGAAATGCCTTCAGGTGCATCGGTGTGATGGCTATCTCAGCAGTTATGTCAGGGTAACAGAAATGAGTGTGCTGAAGCAATTCAATGAGGTTTAGAAGTACATATATGAAACCCTATGAGATTAAAAAGAATTTATGGCATGGCTGGGAGGGGAGGGAGGACTCCAGTTGAAAACACAGGGCATAGAATTAGGGTTATGTGTGCAGTTGTGTGTGAGTGTGTGTGTATGGGCGTCTTATGTTGAAGATGGTGTTAGGGCGAGAGATGTATGTGTTATTTGAAGATGATTGAATGTGATAGGAATGTATCTTGTGTCTTATATTTTTCATTTTGTGTATGTGGATGAATTAATGTTTTTTATGTTAGCTTGACACCATCCTAGGATAGGATAGGCCTATATTATTTTGCACATCAAGGTATTATTGTGTATCTATGTTGGTAATAGACTGTAAGCAAAGCCCCATAGTGGAAAGCGTGACATTAAATGGAGATAATTATAAAACAAAATTAAAAAAAAAAAAAATGAGAGTGCTTAATGTGAAGAAATTAATTCCCAAATGAGTTATCCATCATTAGAAAAATCCTTAATTTCATTTTAGAAGCATTGTTTGTCTGTTTTGGAGTGAATTTGAAATATTGAGATAGTTTGTAATGGCAAAACACTACTGGTGAGGACATGACAGTATACTGTATGAGGATATACTACACCTTGGTATGGAAACATTCTTCCATATCATTTATTCTTAAGTGTCTATCTCTTTAATGTTTGTGGTTATATTGAGATCAATGATGAACTATTTTACTACATTTCATTTATCAAGATATTCGCGTCGATGTGTTGAAAGACATTAAGTCGTCAGGCATTTAATTAACTGTTTAAAGCGAAAACACTGTCACCTGTTAATTTGATCTATAAATAGTTTCTCAATTGAATTTCCAACAAAGTCAATATTATATATATTGTGATATATAATGATATTGCAATATGAAACTTCCTTTACTACAGTAAGACATTTGACCTATATTGCCTACTTGTAGCAACAGCACTCAATCTGTACCACTAAAATCTGTTGTAATACACCATCACATGATGTTTACCAGTCCATAGAAACATGGGCCAACGGGAAAATGGAAAGAAAAGACAACAACGTTCAGATTCATATATTATATTTGACATTTCAGTGGAAACAGTAAGAGTAAAGCATTTCTTCTTAATCTTAATAATTTTTCTAGAATGTGCTCGGCTTGTTCCTTTTGACCAAGAACAAGCTTCAGTGAAGCTGCTCAACAATCGCAGTAGAGAGACGGTGAGTCACATGTAAACTTGTAGTTGTATATTTAAATATGAAAAGAATATGTAAAAAGGCATGTAAAACAGTTGGCACACTGTATTTTACTTCTGGCAAACTCTCTTGCAGTCAGGAGTTAAAGGAGGAAATAAAGGAAGCCAGAGACATTTTTTTTTTTCCACTGCTGTCACAAGACAACGGAAAAGTTGACCAGGCTTTTATGAAATATGTGAAATGTTCACTCACTTTCCATGAGAGAAGTAATACTGTAGTGGTGACAAGTGGAGGACCAAATTCCAGGGCACACAGGTGTATTGTTATTTTCTTTTTTTTCCAGTACAGAATTTATTAAGGTTTTGCAGCTCCTGCTAAATATTTTTATCAAGTGTTGTGTCATTGACAAAGCAGTCACACAGCATGCCTAATTACAACATAACACATTTGACTCTCACCCGATTGGAGAAGCAGGAGCGTGTTATCAATGTCAAGATAGCGGTAGGTGTTTAGTAGTAAACCAGTAAAGCAAAAACATCTTTCTTGTAGCTTTTAACACTGAAATCTTGTATTAACAGGGTGCATTTTCAACACCTTTCCAGAAAGGTGTTTTTGTTATTATCAACATCACTACAGATGAATAATGAATGTATATTTAAGTGTACTAAAATTGTACCACGTGTCAGAAAAGTTTCCATGTATTTTCTTTGGCTTTTTTAAAATCACAGTCACTCATAAGCCCTTTAAATACAGCCCTTAATTTTGGATCCAACTTAAATCAAGCTAACAGGTTCCATTTGCCTCAACGCTATTTGTCTCTCATTTGTCTTTTTCTTTCCGGGTTTAGTTGCTGTCACATGATTGCTGCGAGACAACATCCACCACCACCCCCACCCATCAACTACCTCTCTTACCATCTATATCACCCAGCTCCGTTTTGCTTTCAGTAGATAGAAAAGTCAATTAATTAAAACTGTCAGGAATCATTTGGGCCCCTTCGGCACAGTCAAGATTACTAAAATAACAAAAACAACAACATCGCCCATTAGAAAAAAAAAAGTTTTTCTACCGAAACATTAGAGGAAGTTATGAAGAAATCTCCTTGATGTGGCTGAGAACAGACGCTCAGCCCGCTAAATGTTGGCCAGCTTATCTAAGGGAGGTATCCTAAATCCCCCTCAGAACAAGTACCCTTGAAACGTCAGCACCGTAATGTATCATAAGGCTCCTTCTGGAATACAAGACGAGTTGGCAGTGCTGGACTACCGCTCTGTCTCTCTTTTTTTTTTTTTCTTTCTTTTTTTTTCTACCTCTTTTTTCTTTTTTTTTTCTTCATTGAACTGGGTCCAAACCCTCCTCATATGTATTTTATGATGTGTTCTTTTGGCGGTTGATAGCAGTTCTCTACCTAAGCCCACATGTTGTTTTTTTTTTTGTTTTTTTTATTTGAGAGCAAATTAACAACTGTGATAGTGAAGTGTTTTTCATTTTATGAGATAATTTTCCAAGGAACACCTGTGCAAGTAGTCGCTGCTTTATCGGTTATGCTGTGAGATATGGCGGATTCCAGCACGACCATACACACACACACACACACACACACACACACACACACACACACACAGATGGATGCACACAGTGATACAAAGGGAGTTCTCATGGTCTTCCGCCATAGAAGCAGCCTCTATCTATAGCAACATTCTTCCTGCATTTTTGTGACAGTTCAAAACCTGCAGAAAAAAAAGCCAACAATCATACCACAGAAATCAGTGTTAGCTTGTCTCGTCTCATAAAATATTTTCAGTACCTTCTTGTATCTTTGCCTCCTTTTTTGAGTCTGCATCTCTCCTGCCAGTTTAGAAATCATCCCACTGTATAAACTCCAGGGCCTATTTGCCGCTTGGACAGTGTATTTGAATGTGATTATTTCTGGAATAATGTATTTTTTTTTTTTTTGTCAAGGGAGTCACAGTATCTGATTTGGTGTCATATTTAATTTAGCTCTCCTGCAGCTGTCAGAGCGTTTTATTAAAAGCGCTGTTTACTCACAAGCGTATTCCTTTGATCACATGCACTCTTTCACATTGCTATTTTAACGTCTTAAAAGCTCCTGCCATCATACATCTACAGGAAGGAGTGAAGTCAACAATCGATTGGTTCAGACTAGTTGTTCAGGCTTCAGTTTTGCTCCTCTCATGGTGCCCGTCTCACTATATAACCTCTTAATATTGTCCAAATGGTCTGTTTACGCAGAGGCTCATGATAGGCTTGCTGTCCTTCTCTTAAACCCATTAATATCTGCTCAAAAAATCGGATTACTCTAATCTAGGATTTTTTGAATTGGGATTAAGCGCTAGATTATGAGATGGGGACATGTCACTGCACCCAAAAAAAAAAAAAAAAAAAATGCAGTGACATAGGATAAGAATACGTACAGAAACGGATGTGGAAAGGACAGAGATGTATTTAAATTTAGTGTCGGTATAACTTGAGATTCTGGTGTCAGCTTCCCCAAGTGCCTTGTCCTTCCATTCCGCGCTCACATTTTGACCTTTTGTAACCAGATTTTCTCATGTCCCACAATGGTATTATCTCCCAGCAATATTAAATGCAGTATAGAATGCCTAATGTGCAAGAAGGATAATGCTTGTGTAGAGGATAGCTGCATTGTGTGCACTCTCCTGACTTGTATCATTTTGCAGAGATTATACATCTGCAGCAGATCGTGGCTGATAGTGGATAATAGAAGGGTTCAGATGGCCTAATCATTAAAGCTGACTTAACCTTAATATCATGATATGGGTTTGATGGGGATAATCTTAAGAATCTCATTGGAATATAGGCAGTCACATATTTTTTTTTTTTTTTTTATCCTCCCTGTTTTATATATTCATACTTCACTTAAAGGATACGAGAGTTGCAAATTTTCACACGCCGTTTTTGAACGGTTCCTCATTCGACACATCCTAAGTGTTAATCTCACAGCAGTCACAGGCCAACACTATGTAAATCACATCTGATTTTTACATGGTATTTTATGTTAACTAGCAATAGCTTAGCGATGACTTCATCCTGTGTCGGGAGTTCACCGGTGACGGCGCTCTTAGAGGAGGGTCAAGGGTAGCCGTGGCTCATTCGTCTCTGCACAGTATGTCTTGTTAGCCGTTTTTGTTGACTGGAATTTTAGAGTGAAGCCTGCGAGCACAGTAGTCGTTCCTTAAGTCGCACAAATACATTCACAGGTGTGCAAAACCTCAAACTGTGAAGTTATGGATCATGCCCACAGGGAAGGGAAAACACCAGCGCGTTTCTTATGTCAGTTACCATCAACCCTTGCAAGAATACACACAAATTCTGGTGCAAAGACACACAATACATATACTCCCCGCTCACACAGCTCTCCACCGAAGCCCAAAACAGTGTGTGCTTCATCGCTCCCTCCTTGGCTCTCTGTGGGGGTGATTTGTTGGTAAGGTGGGGGTGTTAACACTTCGGTGAGCAAACAACAGAATATCCAGAAATACATTTCGTGGGTTTCGCACTGTCTTAGTGTCTGGTTGATCACACTCGGTTTGAGTTCGGCTGACTGGAGATCGAGCAACTTGCACAGAGTCGCTCCATGACAACTTGAAACCCACAATACCATAAGGACTGTGCATAAGGATGACAAAGCTATGGTGCATCCATCTGTTATGTTTCTTACTGGAGAATACACTCAATTGTTCCTGTGAAAGAAGGAATCACCAAGAAAAAAAAAAAAAGTTCTCCAGAATTTAGAGGTCCTAACCCTCATTCACATGAAGTCTACCATTCAGCTAACATGTATGTGTTTTTTTTCATGATAGATACTGGACGACATCTGGCATCAGTTCAACACGACTTGTGCTCTTGCGGAAAGCGTGGCGCAGTGGAGGGAAGCGTGCCATAAAGGAAGCACCCGATTCAGGCGTTTGCCAACTAAAGACCGAGTACTGAACTCAACTGGGACCTTCAGCAGCGGGCGGTAAGAGGAGGAGGCCATGTGGACCGCACGCCTGCTAGTCCTCGCCAGCCTCTTCGCACCAGCCGCTCTGGGTGAGTTAGACTGATGAAGAACAAGTGTGTGCTTGTGTTTTTGCGTCGACGTGGGCGTGCAGATGTGGGCACAAAACATGCCCTTTGCATTTTGTGACTGGCGTGATTTGAAGCTGTATCAGAATTTCATCCTTCACTATTTAAGTGCCAGCTTCTGTCAGCCAACTGCGATAAAAGCCTCTGACTTTATGTCTGTCTTGTTTTTCAGCGTCTAGCTAATTAGCAGTTTTTTTTTTACTCTCCAAACTCACTGGAACTTTTTTTTTTTCCCCTCTACACTTTGCTTCTTTGCTTTCTCTGTCTGTTACTTTCTCTGATTTTTCATCTATTTTTAGATATGTCCCTCTTTCTCCTGGCTCCATCTCTTGCTCTCCTGGCAATAAAAAATGAACTGAAATTACTTTCAAAGAATCATTAACACTGCTTTGGCTTTGTGGCGCACGTTTAGCGTAGCGAGAATTGCAGGAGGAGTCAAAAAAAAAAAAAAAAAAAAAGACTTCTTTTATCATTTCATGCATTAAGATCTGAAGATTAATTTGCAAGGTCTTTCTTTTCCCACGTCACGGTAAACGGAGACCAGTGTAGTTTTGCAGCATTTCCCTTTGGCCTCTGTGGATTGTTTCAGAGGCAAAGCAAATGAAGTCATTTAAATTCAGATTAAAAGAAGTCAATGGTGGTGGTCGGGTGGTTTGTGTGTGTGTATAGAAGTTTGTGTATGTGTGTGTGTGTGTAGATGGGGTGGTTGGTCACAATCAACTAGGGTTTAGATGTAAGGAGTGTTGGGAGTGGGGCAATGGCCCATAAAAATGTTAATTTGATATGGCTAAAACCATTAATGGGAAATTTGAAGCTAATTGAATTGTTTTTGTGCTGTGATATCCGCACAGGGTGGTTGCGACCGGGTTCATCATCCAGCGCTAATGAAAGCACACTTCTCCGGCATTGTTAGTTTTGCCTTAATGCTCAATACAAAGAGGTCAGGTGACAGCAGTGTGTCATGACATCTCTCCTCATAGAGCTCCACTGACCAGTGGATTGAGACATTATGAGGCAGTTGATGTAGTGCTAGTCAGCCGAAAAGAGCAGATGAGACTGACTTTAAGGTGCTACAGTCAAACTGAAACGTTCTCCATGTCATAATTCTAATCATGGAGTAACATTCAGGTTTTGACTGTCTGGTTATTTGCCATCATCACAACTGTAGCCACACAAAAGAGCTGCTGAGTCATCAGCAGCTGTTCAAACAACATGAATTAAATGTAACATCTAGTGTGAAGTAGTTACATTAGCTTGCTAGCTTCCACTTTTTAAGTGGAATACAAACTAAACAGAACGATGGGTCTTCCCACATATTTAATCTTGTAAAAACAGAGAGTCAGACATTTTAAATCATGAATGGTTCATAGCTAATGTTATGCTGGCTTTTTGAAAAAGTGTAAAAAAAAAAAAAAAAAAAAAGTCGTATCTCAATGTGCATAGGCTGTACAGGTCTATGATGTGCTCTAGTCAAGTACTGCACCACAGAAGTTGACAGCACTTCTCCTAGCAATGCCAGTGTTTATATCAGTCAGCTGCTGCCATGGGAAAAGCCCTCCTAGAGGCCTGAAGCTTAAGTATTGTTTCCACAGATATGTACACAAACAGCAGAAGTACTACCATAGATAATATTCATGTGCCACATCCCATACACTAAAATTACACCAGAAATAAAAGAATATATATGTTTTTTTAAAGTTACAAAAATCTAGTACTGCATCCGTCAAGTATAATCATTTAGAGGAAACGTGGCAATGCAGTTCATCAAGTGCACAAACATTAAAAATGGAAAATATACACACTGGCTGTCGTGTCATTATTAGTTTGTATTTCCTTCCACAAAAAGGGAGGAAAAATTCCAATTTCAGTTCAACTTAAAACAGCTTTCTGACTTCTCAAAATAACTTGAGATGAACATGCATAGAAAGTTCTCATACTCAAATATTTATTGGCAGGAGATTTGAAACATGAAAAAAAAAAAAACCCTTTTTGAAATATATCCACAACAATATTTCATGCAGTGTTGTTGGTGGGTTCATTTGTACACCAGTTTGAGTCTTGGAAAATGTAAAATTTCTTCCTGTTGTGTCTCAAGATTTGTCTCAAGATGTCTTGAACTATTACTAGTCGTTGTTCCTGTGTCAGGAGAGCTCTGGGACCCCAGTTATAGCTAATAGCTGTTTTACCTGCTTTTATTCAAAGCACATAAAACACTCACCAACAGATACACATACATAAAGTATTAGGAGCAACACAAAGGCAAGCATATCTATGCATAAACAACCATATGTAGAGTGGATCGCTTGTGTGTGGTCGTTGTTATTGGTCTTTACTGTTTTAACCTCTCGACCTTGTATTTGATTCACATTGACTCTAAAGTGCCGCCTACGACGGACGTGTCAATCAAGCAGCACGTAAACATCTCTCCTGTTATCCGCATGACTCTTCTGTCTGTCTAGATCAGACGCTTTTTAGCTGCACCTTCAGACGTGATTATTTCATAAAAGTGTTCCGACCAGAAATCTGTTGTTCACAAACACCATTGGAACAAAAAAAAGCATTAAAGGATATCCTGGGATGGAAGAGATGGAGCACATTGCTACCCCATGGGCTGGATGAACAGTAACTGTAGTACACCCAGCCTCAGCCAATTAGAAAAAGTCATGAGGGATGGATGTGAAGTGGTTTAAAGAAGACGGATGTCTGGGATGTGGCTGAAACGTGTTCGGCACAGATACTCTGCGACAGTCAGTTTATTCAAAGGGAAAAAAAAACAGTGTGTTATTGCATGTTTTACCCCATTTACTACAAATCTCATAAACTATATATACAACCCTGTGTGTGATTCGAAATCCCCCTCTCGTGATGAAAAATAAACTATTCACGTTTGCACAGAGCTCTTTTTCCACATACATGGATGTATAAAGAGAACTGGATACAGAATCAGAGGTGGGACCCTGTTCATTCCTGTGAAAGTTGCTCAGTGGCGCATGAAGCCAAAAAAGTCATTTCCCACTGTAAAGAAATGACCCAAATGAAAACATACTGCACACACTCTATTGCCCCTATGCAACATTTCTCCATCGCCTACGCTGCCATTATTTTTGGCAAAAGCTGTTTTTGTTAAAAAGCTGTTTGAACCATTTGGAAAACCCATCTTCTGCAATGTAGGCATGATTTGTAGTAAATGGGCTAAAACACCTACACAGTCCTTGAAATCAATCATTCTGCTTTGTTACTCATACTCCAATAATCAATCATCTCATTGATCCCATAGGAATAGTGACATCAATCTGACGAACGATCCAGTCGCCGCCTTTCGGTGCCGCAGTTAATATCTTAAAGGAAATGCATTTGAGCATAGGGGACTTGTTTGGACCTGCTTCTGAAACAGCAGCTTAAGTTATTGACATCTCATGTAAATAATTTGCCAGAATAGAGAAAAAGCAATCATTTCACACCCAACCCCAGTATGATGCTATAAACAGACAAGGCCAGATGTTGCCAGCGAATTGTTCCGCAGCTGGGGAAGCTTCAGTGGGAATATTCACCACAATGTCATTGTGCATGTTTCTCCCTGAGAGTGTTGGAAATGTGTACTCCAGGGGATGCTGGCCTACTTTTAAATGGTAATCTATAGTCCCTTTTTTTTTGTCTATATACAGTCAGGCACAGGCATGCAGAGGCACACATGTGCACGGATGAATGGCGTTAAGCTGTTTCTATTGACACACATGCCAAGTTTCACATGTAATTTTCACAGCATTCATGCAGAAAAATGCACATACCGTGTTAGCTAAGAATCTACCATTGAAGCTACACGGCGTCCTGTCCTTTCTTGTCTTTATTTGTACATCAACACCTACCCGACTGTCTGACACTTTGCACTTGTCTGAAAATGAGGAATATTTCTGGACAAGTGTCACAACGGCAAGATAAAAACACTCAATGAGAGAATGTAACTTAGCGATGTGAATGTGTGTGTGTGTACAGTGATTGTGTCTTTTGTTTGTGTGTGCCTGCAGGCTTCTGTAAGTATAGCTACAAAGTCAAGCGAGATTAGAGCAAAGTTCTATCACAGACGCTGTCACCGGGTTGAAAAATAAGTAAAACGCATCCTTGTCATTGTTTTGGTCACAGTGAATAACAATGGAAAAGCAATGCCCCAAAAGCCCTGGCCATGCCTGAGCAACACATTAATCATGCGTTTCTGTGGATATAAAATGCTCCAGGAAGGATTTTATATTCATTCCACTCAATACCACCCCATGGAATCGGGAGACATAGCCGCTATAATGGATGACGGCTCGTGGACCAATCCGAGAGATGAAAGTCTGACATACAGTATATTTTTCATGGTCAGATACTAGCGTATACATCAAGCCTTGAAGCAGATATCGTTCTGCCGTGGGGTAGGGTATGTAATGAGGGACGGATGAGTCAACATGGCAGATGTGTGCCCGACGCATCTGCGGCTCTTAGAACAATGTCAGGTAATGTCTGTTTTGCAAAAGTGCCTCATAGGAGACAACAGTGTTGTGGAAATTAACATATAACATGCATCTTACTTCTATCTGTCTCTTTCAGTCATTCTTATAGCCCTGCATAGCTAACATGAATTTGAATCTGAGCCAACATGCACCTGACTAACCCCACTGTGTCGCTCCGGTTGTGGTATCCAGCACCAGTATGCTAAGGATAGCTGGAGCATTAAACTCAAAACGTCAGTTTCCCTTTTCCCGCACCCGATCCACTTAATTAATCTCCTTGTGGCAGGGCACTGACTCCATCCGCCAAGGCATCCCTGGATTTGCCTAATTTGCTTAATTAATTAAACAAATGATTTATTTGAGCTCATATTTCAAAGCGAGAGAAAGTTCTTTGTAGAGCCTACTGAGGCATGTACTGTTTTGTTGTGACTATGAGATGCCTCTTGAAGCATTGAAAACAAGTGGGCTTTGGAGTGGGTGGATGTCAGTCATTCATTTGCAGCGGCATAATGTATGCATGCATTTTCAGATACAGTGTTTCAGCGTAGTGGTAAATTATATATGCATTTGAATGCGACGTTAAATGAAGAGAATAACTTTCAGCGCCGCTTGTGTTTTATTTAAGCGAGTAAGGTGATGATTAAAGTTACACTGTTATGCTTAGGTGAGAATAAACAGACAAAGAGGAGTTTAATGACTGTAGGTTTTGTACAGCCAAATTCTCACCGAGAAGAAAACAGCACTCGTATATTTCGAGGTGTAATATGAGTGGGTGGCGGAAGGCTTAAAGTTACGGAAATGGGCCAAGAAAAGTGGGAAAAGTTTGTGCAGTGCTATGCATTGAGCAACTACTCACCAACAACTAAAGGGGATATGTAGCTAATCAAGGCACTTAATCCCCAATTGGTCCATGGTTATTAGTGGCAGACTTTGGTTTTGTTAGGAAGGCATCATGTTCAGCTTGGAATGTATGTCCAATCACAGCAAAGACTTACAGTTTTTTTTTTAATACTTGACAGTGTTTTTAAGTCTTCTGGGTCAAATCCAAGTCAAGTCTCGAGCGTTTCACAGCAAGTCGCATTTAAATTTTTCATGAGAAATTTGCAAGGTCTTGAAAGGTCTGTGGAAACATTTGCATGTCCATACCTGTTCTAATATCAATTACCCACTCTGCATAACCACTTTGCATATGAACACACTGTACATATCGTTATTTATTATTATATATTACAAATATGTATTGCATATGCAGGTGTAGTTCTGTATATTTTACTTATACAATATATTTTACATAGTGTATGACACACAATGCATCTCATTTAGTATAGTATAAAGTCAAACTGTAAGTATGTGGAACAGTAGTAAACTATAATATTGAAAACATATGTTTTAATCTATGGCATTATTGTGTAAGAAAGAAAAGAAAAAAGAAATACCATGTCTCATGACACTGGTTGAGGTATGTGCGTGTGAGTACGGGTTTGAAAATGTGTACAACATCCCTCAAACTGTAAGCTTGGAATGTGAAATGCACTGCACATACCGGTGCAATAAATGTCAGGGCAAGGCCACGGAACTACTACAGAGGCAAAGGCAGGAAAAACCTCAGCTTGTGCCCGATGACATTAGTTTGTCCCCAGTGCACGGATGCTGCACTTTTTTCCGTGCCAGTGTGAAAACAGTGCGCCGTACATGATAATAAATATAACTCAGTTTAGTCTAAAGTAGGCAGTATAAGACAACTGAGATACATCAAGGAGAAATGAAGAGGTGTTGCTTTTGAGCACTTACTTTTACATAAAAGTTTGATGGTTTTCAAAATGGTTTAGATGAATGCCCTGAGTTTAATGCTTTAACAGATTTTTTTATTTGCCTCTCTTTTTCCAGGGAATGGATTATATTCTTCCATAAGCCACACAAGGCTTCCTGCAAATAGATAATAGTGTTGCAGTTATGGAAAAAAAAAAATTTGTTTTTATACCTTTGCCTAAGGGAGGACTCCATAGCTGTCATTTGGATGCCAGCTTATACCATATTTCTTTTCTGAATGCTATTTTTTTTTACAGTTTCAGTCATAACATGTGGTCTTCTTCCAGTAGAATCATTTGATGTCAATGTTAAGTAGATATTCTATGTTTAAAGTCCAGATTTCTTTCCATTCAGTTTCAATTCTCACTTTCATGTATCCTCGGTAACATTTTGCATGGCATTTGGCATGGCGCTCAGAAATCCCCTTCTCTTTTTTTATGTTCTTCTATAATGAGTGAAAAATCAATACCTGCTTGATATGGGGAATAAGAAAAATGGCCCTTACTTCCCATGGCATCCGTAGTCACTGCTTGACATTGCCAAATTGCTGTCAGAACTTGCAACCCAAGAGGAATGAATGACAGCAACATTAAGAGTGGCAGGGTGGGGTTAAATACCTCTACATGTTTTATAGGTGTCCGTACCGAGACCTGTGTATATCTTCCAAATAAATGAATTAGGATCTCCATCCACTCAGCCCAGTTGCACAGGCATAATTTGGTAAGCGCTGAATGATGCCATTTAAAGTGGACTTGCAGCTGGCCGAATGGTGTTTAATGAGGACAGATATCGACAGCGAGGTCAAGTGGCAGTGGATGTTAGTTTACATTAGGCTGCATAATGTGCGCGTGTGCGTAGTATATGTGTTTGCGGTGTCTGGCAGGCTGGAGGGAGAATTTCTAAGTAACCCTGCAGACCAGCGTACAGGGCAAAAACGGTGGGCGTGCAATACCGCATGGTTTTCCCACACCATATAACAGCAGGGGTCAGGCAGTAATTTGGGGTGTGGGTGGAATGTGACGGGCAGGAAGAGCAAACGGAAACCATGCTGAGAGACAATGCAGCGACCTGTGCTTTACTCAATTTGTGAAATTAATTACTTTTTCCTTCCACAAGCCACGCTGTGAAATCTATACGAGCGACATATGCTTTTCATCCCTCACCAGTAAAATAAATGCAATGCGTCAACATACTGTAGCTGTTTGCATATGTGACATATTTGCATTCTGATGACACAGTAGGTGCTGTGAAAGAATGGGCTTGATGATTGCATGGAGCAATATTAGGCGCTACACCGCTGTATATGCAAATCTATCAGCTATGTAGGATTGACCCCCCCTAAGCTTTGTCTCCACCGCAAGGCTTTCACAATCATGGGAGGAGGGGGGTATGTCGGTTGGTGTGAGTGAAGCATGGTGACACTGTCTGACACCACCCACATGATGAAATGTTGCTGCTGCAGCACATGATTACAATGCACGCCTGAGGCAAATAATCTATGCATTTTGTAATTATTCAGATTAGAATCACCCCCTCTATACCACATGTTGCTAATAACATGCCTTGATATTTAGACTTTTTATGTGTGTGTTTGTGAGTGGGAGGGGGGTCAGGGGACTATATACTTATCTGTCTATCTTATCTATTACGGGTGTATATCTCTCCCTCTCAGACAGTTCATTATGTGTCTACACAGTCCAAGATCAGAGATAAATTTATAACAATAGTATGTGTGTGTGTATATATTATATATATATAACATGTACTGTATATATTCAACAGCAATTATTCCTCAATTTTTATTCCTAATACTGAATCAGAAATGCCTCAGAAAATGATGTCCTTTCCCACACAAACAATAGTAAATATGGGCAATTTTACACTGCCTAACTTTTTGGCTAGTCCCTAGGGTGGATGAATTTTTCATTAAAGGGGACCTATTATGCTGTTCCTTATTTTCTGTCATATATAAAATGTTACAATTTCGGATGTGCATGGCCAAAGTTTCAAATAATGAGGTGAACATATGTAGAAGTAATCCCTGTGAGAAAAAAGCTCAGGCTTCAGGCTGCTCTGAATACCATGTTTCCAACGTTTGTTTTCTACTTTCGAGACGAGCTGACGTCATCTCGTGACAGATTTCTTTATATGGTCATCTGCCCCAGTGTGTTGGTCAGCTGCTGTGGTTTGTTAGTGCTGGAGTTCACTGCTCTGCTCTGCTAACATTATGGTGTTTCTGTGGCTGTTTCTGCTTGTACTTTTCCTCCCTGCATTATTTCTAGCTGATCTGCTGAACAAAGAGCTCCAAATATCCGATATAAACCTCCCATTTTTTAGTGATTTAAAAGCTTTTAATATGAAGCACCGAAGCAGGAAATGTTGGGTTTTGGTTTTCATCAGCAGTAACTTGACACGACTGATATGGCTAAAAGTGATGAGCAAACAGTAAAATAAGGTAGATATTTGAAACTACAAACAGGAACACAGAGAGAAACTAAACTTCAAACCACAGAGATATAATTAGAAGCTATAAAAGTACTTAAAGCTGAACACAGATAGGATATAGATGTCACACAATAAGCAGGTAGCCTAATGAGGCTGCGAATGTTTGCGCTGTCCACTTGCATTTGATTTCACCTCCAACATGTATGGATGTGTTTGAGAAGTTTATATTTTGAGTAAAGAACGAGAACAGGGAGCAAAATGTGACTACTGTAGTATGTTTACATAGCCTGCTTCCTGAAGCTGGCCAATCAGAACAGAGTGGGCTTTTAGGGAGCTGGACATAAGGGAGGGGAGCTAAAACGGCTTGTTTCAGACGCAGGCTGAACTGAGGTCCTGCATAAAGGGCCAGTATAAGATACATATAGAGTTTTTTTTAACTATGAATCATGCAAAGAACTGTAGTGAAGTCCCAGAATACAAATATAGAGCTGGAAATGAGCATAATAGGTCCCCTTTAAAGTACTGCTGGCTGGGTATATTACCTCATTTCCTGAGTCAGTGTTATCTTTTTTTAATTTATCTACCTACCTATCTACCCACCCATCCATCTACAGTATCTACTGCTTCTAGATGTTTATCTAGCTGTCTGTTTTTCACTTTAGCGAGACTATTGATTAGGTTGTAGTGTTTTTGGCTTTGTTTAGTGACATTGAGACATGCAGATCTTGTTTCGATGGAAGCTCTCTGAGAGCCTGTGAATGCCTACTTCAGCGTATGTAACATGTTGCTTAATGGCCACACGACAACAAACAGTGAAGTGCTGTTCCCATTGCGCCAGCTATGATACACTTTCTGTTGATGAAAAAGTCAACATAATGGCACCATGTCTTAAAAAATGAAGACTATCCTTAAATGTTTATTAAACAGTACAATTAGCTTCTAAACTTTTCATGCATGCATTGTAGGTAAATTATGATTTTAGTAATGTGTTGTGTGGTGCACAAAGCGTTGTTACTGTTGTTGAGTGTTCCAGGAGCAATTGGGGGCACCGCTGATGAAAATACAGGTGAAGTGATACCATCTTTATTTGACCAACAAAGGGAATAATTGAAAAGCAAAAGGGGGAAAAGATTAATAAGTCATTGTTCCTTTTGATCTCTTTCTTTCCCCCTCTTTTTCATATGCTGCGCTTGAACTATCAGGGCGAATTTTAATGTATTCATACACAAACAAAGAATACTAAGGCTCTAATACCATTTGCCTCAAACTAAAGTTCACCACAGATGCAGTGGGACAATTGTGGGCAAGACAGAGCGTGAACCTGCTCTTTCTTCCTCCAGCTTTGTCACTGAATAAACCAGGCATGCAAAGTAACTGGTGATTTTGCCTCAGCGAATCAATATGAAGTATTGTAATGTCTGCATTTGGAGCAAAGGGGAGTGGGGGGGGGGGGTTGGGATCAAATGTTACTGTGGCACAGATTAGCCCATGAGACCTTGAGGATAAGAGAAAGAGGGAGCAAGCGATAGAGAGATGGTGGTGGTGGTGGTGGTGATGTGGGGGGGGGGTGGGGCGATACTGGAGATGGCCTTCAATATGGCTCAGTGGCCTTGTAGGGGAATTCAATACAGCCATTGACAAAAGAAGGCTTCCATTGTGGAGGAACCAGCGTCCTTTGGGAAGCTGTTCCATTTCCTTATTAATTGTGCTCTCATTAAAATAAAAGGAAGGAGAGAGGGGAATGGAGAGAGGGGAATGGATAGCGGGAGAGTAATGGTAGCTCTTCAGAGTGGCCTCCTCGTTTGGAAGGATGCCAGGGTCAAGTAGTTTACAGTACCAGTGCTTTACGTGGGATGGAAAATACACTGTTGTTTGTGTAATTTTTGTATTTCACGTACAGTACCCACCGATATATACACACACAGTCCCTCCCTTTATCTTCCGTCTCTCAAGCCCTCCCACACACAAATCCACAAATCTGCTGACCCCCAACGCATCTCCAGATGTGCTGTATCAAGGCTCGCGGGGGTCACAGCTCGGCCTCATACTCGCACCGCAGCTGTCAACCATGGGAGGAGTTGTCAGT
Organism: Thunnus albacares; assembly: GCF_914725855.1. NCBI lineage: Eukaryota > Metazoa > Chordata > Actinopteri > Scombriformes > Scombridae > Thunnus > Thunnus albacares. The sequence goes on along the minus strand of NC_058127.1, from coordinate 16,073,513 downwards.
TTAAGCCATGGATCAATGAAATCCTGGCCAAATATATTCCCTGAAGTTAACCTAAGAACCTCCGCTTAAAGGATAATACTGCACTTTGGTTCAGCCAGTGCCTGGTTATCAGTTGAATATGCTATCCCCCCAAATTCTTGACATAAGTTATTCTGAATTGAGATGGAAAATACCATAGTGAAGATGTCTTTTTTTTGGGGGGGGGGGGGGGGGGTAGAGGGCAGAAGCCATAACTTTCACAGACATCTTCCTGTGCCTGAGACCCTACAAACGACCAACTGTGTCAAATGAGAAAAATTGCAGGTGCACATTCCCCAGTGGTGCACTCCCTCTTGCCTCCCACTCGCCACACATATATTAACACATGCAAGCGCGCGCACACACACACACATACTGCCTCCATGATCACTGCCCCTCATTTGCTGGTTTGAGGAGGAGGAGGAGGAGGAGGAGATCCTTTTTCACTGTGATAATACACTCCTTTCTCTGCCACGAGATGGGTCTGAGGAAAGGGTTGAAACAGGAGAAGCAGAGTGAGCGATGTCATTCCACAGCAGGCAAAAGCATCACACAATATGGCCTGCCATTTTTATAGGCCCACTGCAGATGTTTCTCAGCTGCATGTTAGCCAAGCGCATACAATGGAGTGCATTTTGTATCGGGGTCATGGTGAAGCTCATGGGGACCGCGCTTCAACTGGGAGGTCTGGTCAAAAATTGCATCCTTTCTCCTCCATGCCCTCGAGTAAACATTTGTCATCATGCACATACTGCTGTAATTAGCACAACATTACAAATCATGTAAAAAGACTTTCTTTATAACCTCAGATCTTGAACCTTTTTCCTTTAATACAAGTAGTAAATCAAATGATTGCTTGCTGATCTCCATGGCAACATTACACTTACTTTTTATATCACATTAAGATATATAAAATGAAGCAATCCAACCCCCTTTTTCCACCAGAGTTACTACTAACCCCTAGGTCAGAACTGCTGATATGAAGCATGATGGGAAATGTAGTGCCAAAACTCTAAACATATCAATAACAAATGCAAAAAAAAAAAACAAAAATCTAAATAAAATAGGAAGGGAGCAAATCCATGAAATTTGGTGCTTTACAGTAACAAGCAAAGTACAAAAATGTTTAAACATACAGCCAAAAAAAAAAAAAAAGTGTTTTAGAATGTATAATGATGGCATTTCTGAGTAGTTTAACTTATATTGAAAATAACATTTTATAGCATGCATGTTAACACATACTGACTATGCATTAAGCCTGCAAATAAAGGAGCGAAAACTAAGCCTCACACACAAGATGTTAAGCATTCTGTCGCAACAAATTTGAACAACCGAAGTTTTAGAGACCTTGTAAGATTGCTTGAGATAGATGTTCAATGGGAACATGCTCTGATTTGCAGAAATTCAGTGTCTTGTAAGATGCAACCACCGAAGCGTCTATGTTTCCCACTAACAGGTCTGCCACATAAAGTAGTTGTTTTTTGAGGTGCAAGCCTGTCTTCATGTGATATTGTATAACGAATCACAGCTCCACACCTGCTTCTGTGAAACCATGTGTGGCATGTTTTGCCTGAAATCTCGCAATCCCTCCCATTTCACGCTTGTTATGCTTGTCGTCGGATTCCAATATGCCACATATTAAGAGTTGCGGCCAGATGATTTGATACGTGAGTTCCACGTACATGTTGCTTTATACATATTCATTATCTGCGCACAATAACCCCATGTCCGATACCTGTCCTTTTGCATACAGAAGAAAAGACGATCAAAGGAGATCATCATACTACAGCTGTGTGTCTCAGATGTAGCGTAGCCACCCAAGCTAATTTCAACAGCACTGCCTTGATTGCATACATGTGGAATGAGATTACTTCTTACTCTGTGGGTGGTTGAGGAACCACTGTTGTTTTTGTTTTTTTTTTCTTTTTGTTACACTTTTACCTCCATCTCCAACACTGGGTTTTTGTTTCCAACACCTTTCTTCTCCATACAACTTTTTTTTATCTCACTTTTCTCCTGTTACTGTTTCTTTTTTCACAAATCCAACTTTACTACAATGTCACCCACACATTCCCGTCACTCTTTCCTGTTTCTGTTGTTTCAACATCTTCACTTGCAGCCTGTCATTTCGAGTTCATCTAGAGGTAGCTTTGCATCAAGCTAGCACAATTAGCTCCTCAGCTACCGTAACCTCCTTTAGTAGCAACTGGACCACTAAAATGGCCTATGAGCTGGCTTGTATTATCACATAGGGCAGGTTGGGGCACTGAGAAAAGATTGACATACTGTTAGATTGAACGAGCGCTCCGCCCCAGCCAGTAAAGTTGTAGCACTGGGAGGAGAAAGTGAAACAGAACAAGCAGGGGGCCTGATTTAAAATTGTCATCCTTGAACGGTGTCACTTTCTGAACGCGTAGGTGTATGTGCCAGATAGCAATGTTCCCCGGGGAGGAACAACCCCCACCCGATTGCAGAATGTATTAAAGTGGGCATATGCGCACATAAACACGTGTAAGAATGAGCAAACCACAAGGGAGGTAACAAAAGAAGTGGGTTGCAGTTAAGTACAGATACAGACAGCCTTTAATCTGCTGATGCCACCCGGCACTATCAGATTGTACAACCCTTTGGGTTCTTACAGTATATAGGGCAAACCCCCCAGCTCCTACCCCCACCCCTTCTCCACTTCATTTCACCGTTATCTATACTCATTCAAATGCCTTTGAGTCGTACCTTTCAGGGATTTGATGTGTGCATTTGTAGCTTAAACTAGTTTTATCATCCGCTATATGTGTGAAACTGTCAAACATTAACTGTCAAATAAAAGACTGTAGCTAGATATGTACTGTATGGGTGGCTTAAACTGATTATTTTGGCCAGTATTGTGTGCCCTCACAAGCACGACTAATTCAAGAAATATGAACTGATGTCTTTGTTAACCTAAAAACATAACAGATGCATATGCATGAAATCACATTTTAATTTTGTCATTTAAATAATTTCTTGTTCTTCATTATGTAAGTAAACATTACAGCTTTAATTGGTGTTAATTCATGCTTTTTGCCCCTTGGTTATTACACTGCAGTAAAAATTACAGTCAGGAGTATGGGAAGAAAATTGGCTTAGGTTTATTTTCGAACGTGCCACAGAAAACAAATCACAAATACAATGTAATTCATGGAGTTTGGTCCTTGTGCAAGGATACTTTTGATCAAATAGAATGCAAACAAGTTCATACAAGGACGTGGTGAGAGCAAGCTTCAGTTTTCTGTTTTTTGTCTTCAAATGGCGAGAAATTGAAAACTGCTCGTCCTTAGTTTGTACAACTCCAGATTCCGAACAAGGCCAAATTTCTCATCCAGCCTTCATGACAAACACAGAAGGAAATTTCATCTTGAGATTTCATCAACCAATGTGCTGTGTTATGTAAATTATGTTATTACACCCCCCCCCCCCTCCCATCCTGCTTGTTTCAAGTAGAAAAATACACTTGTTCTTTATCAGCCTCCAACAAATTACTGCCTGTTGTATGTAAAATTGATATGGTGTGTAGTGTAGTGTGGCGTGCGGTTGTTCATTTTACTGTCCTGTTGACTGATTGGGGTCCGCACAGATCAAGTACTTCTTTACTATCACCACGATCAGCAGACACAAACATCATATTGTGCCAGAGCAGAAGGTTATTATCAGTTTGGTCGTGATAGACAGTGTGGCGTTAACCTTGTGGCTAGTACGTTAGTGCTGGAGTTCACCTCTATTTGCTCTCACTATTGCACTATTAATACAACTATAATAAGCAGAGCCCCGGGGATCCATTCAGACAGCGATATTGCCTGGTTTCCTATTCATTACACGAGAGTGTATTTTCTAGGTGTTCTGTCATCAGTTTGTGCAGTATCTCATGAAAAGAGCCCATAGAGCGTATACAATACTGTGGGTTGCTATGGCAATGAATGGAAGGCACTGAAGTGTTCACATGAATGGTGATTCCTTAAGACAGAGGTAAAGAGTCATACAGTACATCAGACAGCAGATTGTTGATTATGGTTACAGGCAAACTTATCAAATATTACTTAAAGAAATTACAAAAAACAGGTGCTTATCAGAATAAATATCAAAGTAAATGCAAAATATAATCTGCTGCCAATGGTGGAAGGTTACTAAGTATATTTATTCAAGTATAATTTTAGGTATTTTACTCGAGTACTCCCAATTTCTACTATTTTATACTATATTGTGCTTTTTATTCCACTGTATTTATTTAACTGTTGTAGTTCATAGTTACTTTCAAGATTAAGATTTTAAAGGTTCTATATGTCAGAATTATAAAGCAATTTACATATATTGTTTTTCATTGCCAATGAGTGAATGGGTTTTAATGGAACTTAAAAAAATGACACTTTCCCTTTGTTGGTTGAGTATATCAGCCTGTGGACTGATTTCTATGTGAAGGACGCGCTCCAGATTTTCCACAAAAATACAACAGATGTGACATTTTTGCATTTTTTGATCTGATGTATTGGGATTGAGTGATGCTTTGCAGGAACACAGTGCAAAACAGAATGTTAGAGATCTTTTATGTTATTATGAGAAGTGTAAGCGAGGAAAAAGACATCACCTGCAATAGTCTCGCGCTGCTGTTCACTCCGCGAGTGCCAGTGACGGGACGTTGACTGCAGCTCACTTAACAGCCACCGGTGTCACTAATGAGAAGGAATTTTTCGATTCCTACATATAGAATCTTTAAATAAAAAGCATGCCATCATCTTATAAAACATGATGTCTTGTTATATATTAAAATACCCAACAGTATTTATGGTTAAAATTTGCTTCACTTCATCCCACTACAACATTAAAATACTCCTTAGCCTAAAAGCACAACAGAATCAATACAGAAAATCTTAACACATTTCTTAACACAATCGCCTTGATTGTTATGCTATACAGCAAGCTAGATTATCTTTTAAATATTGTATTTCTAAAGATAAGAAGAAGAAGAGTGTACTACCATTGGAAAAATTTCCCTAGACCGTACATGATAATATATTTGTTTCAAATTTACTAAAAGTTACACTCCAGCCTGGCGCCTGTTAGCACCAAAATATCTCCTTGAGAATGTTTTTAAAAGTATGCATGTTTTTTCATATTGATTGCTTGGCCCTAGTGTTTTTTCACTTGTTTGAACACTGAACAACCTCTGTTTCCTGAGAGGTTCAGATTAGTGAGGTTGCACTGCAGTTTGTCTCAGTTCACAGTGCTAAACTTAGCAAAGCCCTTGCCTCCAGTGTGCTGTTAAGCAATTCCATCAGATGATGTGTGGTAAAAGAAGAGTGAGGAAAAGACCTCTTTCCCTTCACACAGGACGAAAATCAGCCTGTTGTTTCTTTTCTTTGACCTCAATTACTATCAGGGCATGTGTTACTATAGGGGCATGTTGAGTCATGCCTGCTCTGGGAGTTGTGTGTGTGCGCGTGTCGGTGTGTATCCTCTCTGTGTGTATGTGTGACAGGGATTGTGTTCATTTTAGCCTAGGAGGCACTGTACAGTAGGTGGGGGCTAAGGTGCATTAGTCTTGGCTGAGATGTTCCCTTGAGTGATGCCGGCACATGTGGGTGGGTTACAGGAAGGAGGGGGGGGGGGGAGCGGGAGGAGGGAGATGCAATGAAAAGAGAGGAAATAGCAAAACGATGTCAGACATGACGGGAGCTGAACAAAGCCCAGCTCGCTGTCAGGAGCCGCTGCCACGGAAGCTGCCAGCTCCACAGACTCATCTCCGGCTTGGACCATCTGACAAAACTCCACTTTGCTGATAGGAAGCAGGACACACACCTCTGCTGTGTTTATGCCTAGGAAAGGAAAACTGGTAAATTACCAAAAATCTTCAGTGCTCAGAATCAGCACTAAAAAGAAGCAAATAATAAGTGTTTTTGAAGTTAATAAATGTAATGAATTTTAAAGCAATTCAGCTAATTTCAATAAAAATCTAAACTGCTTGAATAACACTAAAGGGAATCACTGATTTCTCCTAAGCGTGAGTGGATTTGACCTCAGAAACTAATGTTGTAATTTGCACACCGAAGTGGTTTTTAACATAAGACCTTGATGGGAGACTTGCTTCCCATTTCCTCTTTTTTTTTTTCTTTTCTTGCCACGGCTATGCACTTAATGAATTGAAGTAGTGATTAATTAAATGAAAGTGCTTGCTGGATGGAAAGACACTTCACCCCTATGTTCTGAGTATGTGAATCAAGCCTTTATGGAGTGATGGCAAGGTACTTGTATTTGTTACTTTGTGTATATGCAAACATGAGGTTACTGTCTACTGGAACTATATCACAGAGGGGAAGGAAGTTGCTGCGTGCTGCAAAAATTTCCTTCCATCCAATGTAGCAACTAATTTATTAACTTTCACAGTTATTAACTTTCACCGTGTCAATACATTGTTACAGTGGAAGGAGAGAAAAAAAAAAAAGTAATACACCGCTGTTCTGTAATGACTACTATCTTGTCGATTCCATCAGGAAGGAGTCGCATGCGGCTTCTCATAAAAAACACATCAAATATTCACCGTGTGAGGAGGTTGATCCAATAAGGTGCAGTAGTTTATTACGATTGCACTGCAACCGATCCTCCCTCTGAGCTAATTTGTTAACACTGAAGAGCTAATTTCCCTCCAGGCATCATTGGGCAGTTTGACGGACAGTTTCGAAACATTCGCACGTCGCTGCCTTGCAAAAAAAAAAAAAAACCCCACCATCAGTCTTTTCCCTCTGCTGGAAATTTGCAAGTGCGTGGTGTGTTGCCAATTAATGTGTTCAAATGTGTGTCAGTGAATGCAAGTAGAAGCAAAACAAATGGCTTGTTCATTTGGCGTGTTGAATGGATATCTGGGTCCTGTCACAATGAGTAATGCTAATTGTGCTTAGCAGCATCATTGGTCAATGTGTCAAAAGCCATCAAATCCATTTGAGAAGTTTGTCACAATCATTCCCATGCTCGGCTCATGAATTCATCACTGCGGAGGTACTATCTGTCACCCAGCGGCACATGTTTCACTAGAAAGGGTTCTTTAGTCTCATTTTTAAAACTGTGGAACTCAAGGTGGAAGCTGTCTGATCACCTCGGCGATGTAAGCGAGAGTGATGGCGCTTATTCCGAGTGTCAGATTCTTCTCATGCAGCACAAACATTGTTTTCGGGATGCTGTTCTTTTTTAAATGCTCCATCTGCAGAGCTCTTTGACAGTTCAGTTCCTGGATAATTTTGCACTCCGTGTGAAAGCCTTGGAGATTTCCGTTGCCTTAGGCCATATGTAAACGTAATTTACTTGGGAGAACAATTTGCCTGAACTGTTTCTCACTTCAAGATAAATAATCCCTCATGCATTATTGAAAATGCTGTACTTCGCAATTCAAAGATTTCTCCCATTCGTTTCAAAGTAGTCCTGCAAGTGAGTTATTCATCCCCCCCCCCCCCCCCCCCCCCCCACCCCCTCCCCCCACTCCAGGAGATGTCATTTGTTGCAAACTAGGAAGTGGGTGTGACAGGCTCCCATTGGTCTAATCAAATAACAGTATCCAGATTCATGCGCTAATTAATCACTAGCTCTGGGGGCTGGACCATCCAGCAGCCCTCGGTGGAGAAAGAGACATTTGATCTGTTGAATCAGCTCCCTCGCCATCTCCTCCTCTCTTTTCCATCTATCTTACATTAATTCAATGAAGTCAGAGTTCATTTGAATGCAAGCCCCTTTGCACACACACACACACATAAAGTTTGTATCATCTGCTGCAGGAACAGAGCCTCTTTTTAAAGAATAAAATATTGCATCCTCCCATATTAATAGCCTACACATTTTTTGCCCCCCCCCCCCCTCCTTTTCTGGGAACATATTTGGCACTTTGTCAGACTTTCTGACTGCCTAATTGTAGAGAGCATATTTATTGGGAAATTATCTGCTGCGTCTCAGCGTACGCACTTCAGTTGAAGCCTGAAAATGATCTAAAACCATGTTCCTCTTGTTGAGAGGCCGTCACATGTCCCAGACATCTGTTTATCCAAATGGTGGTGGCTAATTTAGACGGGCTCAGTGTAATTATATGTGGTGGTTGACCTTAACTTCTTCTCCCTGACACATTTTCTTGGGAGATGAAATGAAATACAAGTCCCCCCAAGGCCCCTGTTTTGTTACTAATGATGACTTTTAAATGTCATTGTTACTCAGCTCTGTCTGCACTTCAGTGTCCACTGGTTCAGGGAAGGTAATGGGTCTGAGTCTCTTTTCAGTGACCCAAAAATAAGCTCAGCTGTTAAACAGCAAAATTTCTCCCCTCTTAGTTGGTATCACTATTAAAAAAAAACCCACGGTCAGAACTCCAAAGCATTTCCCCCTTGGAGCGATTTTTTTAAAAGCTCTGCAGGGGAGCGACATTTTCCAAATGACCATTTTTCTCTGTGACCTTTCTGTTGCCCTTTTTGGTGAGTAATTGCATTTTTTGAAATGTTCATTTGTGAGTTATGCCACTTGTAAGCATCGTGATTAAAAACACTTCTCTGTGGTGTGAAAGTTATGGACGTATCCATTGTGACCCCTACAGTTTGCTTTCTCCAAACTACTTCATCCACCCCCCCTCCATCCCTTCTTTATTCAGCAGTGCAGAGGAATTATCCTGGGAGAATCTGCAGTGGAGGAAAAAAAAGACATATACGCTGCATATAAATACTCCTCTGAAGTATTAGCTGGTGAGCGGGGAAAGCGAGATGAAGAAGTGAATAGAACATGGGAACTTTAGATAAGAGGATGAACTTTCAATAAGACTACTTCGATTTTCCATAGCTTTGTCAATGATGTGTGCAGGTAGATAGCGATACATGCAAGTGGGGGCAGGATGCTGGCTCTGGCATCTGAGGAATATGAGCCCTATCAATCACCGCCTCCGGGCACAAATGTAATTACACTACAGTTGTTGACTAGACAGGTAATCCGAGACACCATTGGCATGCATTTACTCGCTTACATTAGGGGATTGCTGGTGCCCATGTTGACGACGTTGCGCTCGCTACTCTCTGATGTTTTCTTAATGCCTCTTTTGGGGATGCTCAAATGAATTGAGCTGTTGCCTTTACAGGGTTACAAGGCTTAATAGAACTACTCTAAGCTTTTTGAATTTATAGTATATCTTAGAGATCAATTTGATCAAGATTCTTAATATAAAGTTGTATAATAGATCTAATTTAAGGGTTTTTTCATGATTTTTCTTTGACTAACAGCATGAGCATTAATAAACAAAGCAAGATTTCCCTTTTTGTCATTCAGAGTCAGTTACTCTTTTATCATTTATCTAAGTGCACCTGCCGTAGTCAACCTGTGTTATCCCTTTTTCTCCGCCTTTGTCAGTTTCAACAAAGTCTGGTGTGATCCAGACCAGTGCTTTCAGGGGGGCGGAATAAGTCTCCCCATTAAGAGGAAGATAATTGATGGCTTTCATCACCAAACTGAATACAATTATTCCAATCTGTGATGTTTCGGTGGCAAGTGAGCTGTACTGTGTTGGGGTTTTGAATGATTTATGAGAGAAAATGAAATGACACGATAATGAGCGGCCTCTTTTGTTGTTTCACCTCAAAAAAAAAAAAAAAAGCGTCTATGTGTTTTGTTGTGTATCTTTGTTTATTTTTCAGAGAAAGATGAGAAGAGAGACCTGTATGACATTTGAAAAACTGAAAATGGCAAGAGATTGTATATCCTCAGAAAAATGCACATGTGAAATATTAAATTGTATTTCACCTGTGTCTGGTTCATGTAATTGTTTTCATACTATAAGGAAAATGTCCAAAATCATGTGTGCCTTCTTATGGATTTATCACATTAGAAATGCTGATGTGATTTTTTTTTTTTTTTTTCCTGAGAAAAGCTCTTGAATTCTGAAAAACCACATGTACGTCGTGTGAATTTATTACATCATTGCACCTTGTAGTTTTAAGAGATGTAATTAACCATGAGTGTCCGGTCTAGCTTGGAAAAAGCAACTGGGATGAGAAAAAAAATACCATGTGAATCAGTACAATAGATAAATACTGTCATGTATTGGCAAATGTGATGATTAATAATGATATTGATTTCAGGTGATATCACCCAGCCCTATTTTCACATGTGGATACGCTCTCTGTGCCTCTTTTCTTTCTCCCTCTCTGTCCGTCTCTCTCATTCTGTCCGTCCTCCCTGATGAATGCCTGTGCTGCACATCATCTTAGTGGCTCTTGCAGCTCAGACACTTGTCTGAAAGGATGTTTATAAAAATCTATAATCTCCACAGTCACACAGGCCAATGTTTATGTTTCTCGCTCATTTTTTATTCTCGCTGTAAACACGAAACTCCTCCGGTCTGTTGTGAACATGCCCGCTCGTGCGCTAGCGTGAGCCTCCGCACACACACGCCCGTGCACGTCTATATGTCAGGGAGAGCGAAAACAGCAACCTCCGGACCGCCGCCGCTTGGTCCCGCTAGTCCTCCTGGCCATTTGGCTCTACAGTAAACAGCAGATTTTTGCCAAACAGACTCTCGGATTTGGCTCGAGGCAACAAGAACCTTTTGACCCTCTGCCTTCTGTCTGCTTTCAGCCTAACTGAAGAGCATTGTGTCACCTTAAAACTACAAAGAAATGAAGCAGCTCTTATGATTTATAGATTCGAGTCTGGAGGGATATTGTAACAATTTACATGAGAAACACTCTGCTCTGTGTTCTTTGTGTCTGTGTTTCTGTCTGTCTCTAATTTCTCAGTTGAATGCCCATGTAATGAGTGTTTATTTCCTCACAGCCAAATGCAAACACTGTGTCTATTTCCTTATGTTTGATTTGTGTCAATCTCTCACTCTCTCGCTCGCTCTTTCCACAACTCCTGGCCTCTCAAGGGCCCCTGTGGTATTGCTCATCCGCCCACTACAAACAACCAGCGTCCTGTCCGCCCACACTCTCTAGACCAGGGTGGACAACCTTTTCTCATATGTCTCAGTGTCAGACCTTTTGATTGCAGGTCCTCCCATCTGTTCTTGTATTCTCCTTTAGGAATATACGTAGTTTGTATTCAGTTCTCAGCTAACCTTAACTCGATGAGGAGTTGTTTTCAAACTGAAGTGCAGAAATCCTTTAACTAAAGTAAAAAAAAAAGAATAACTCATACTTACATTCTGTATTTTTTTTTTCTCCCACTCTGCAGCCTTCAGTAGAGCACCCATCCCCATGGCGGTGGTGAGGAGGGAGCTGTCGTGCGAAAGCTACCCCATCGAGTTGCGCTGCCCGGGCACCGACGTCATCATGATCGAGAGCGCCAACTATGGCCGCACCGATGACAAGATCTGTGATGCAGACCCAGCACAGATGGAGAACACGCGGTGTTACCTGCCAGATGCATACAAGATCATGTCTCAAAGGTAAGGACACATTTGTGTTAATTACTCTGCCTGATTTGAATGAATTATGGTGACTTTGAATTTAATTTGATATTATCATCGGACATTATTGAAAAAAAATGACTTACAGCTTTTTTCAAACTGAAACTCTGGATGATGACGACAAATGATGGTAATAACGAGTCTGTAGCCCCGTTCCAAATAGTGGAATATGAGCATTTGCATGAATGAATATGTACACACACAGTCACACTCATAGTCACACTCGTGCAGAATTTGCTTCGTGAGGTTAAGTAATTGATTAGAGTAGTTGTGTTTGTTAAAAAGCTATTGAAAACATAATCAGCAAGTTAATGAGAGATGCTATAATTCACATCTGAGTCTTACTGAAATGAAATTAAATGCAGCTCTCCTTGTTTTTCTTCATGAAAAAACAAATTTTATTGATCTTACTCATTTCCCAGAATATGGAAATGTTATAGATTTGTGGAAAACATGGCATTTAGCTTATAAAATGTAGAACCCAGGGTTTCTCAATGATTTGTCTCGTGCGATAAATATGAGGATCATCCCCTTGAGATTTGCAAAAAGCAACAAATCATACAACCAGCTTTGCAAAGTCACTAGTTGTTTTGGAAAATGAATGCAGAAATCCTCCTCTGGGTAGGTGTGTGGTTTAGTAACACATGTATTTTATGGATTAATTGGGTCAAGAATCCCAGTGAGCCATGAACACATTCAAACCTCACCATACCTGGCTGTTAATCTATACCAGTCATAAATTTGTTCAGACGCAAATCAATGTTCATTTGGAATACTTTGAATACATTATGAGTTATCTGTCAATATAAAGATTTGCTCAATGAGCTCTGCTGCCAGATGTGAGTCTTGTTTTCTGAGTTACGACCCTGTGGTGCAGAAACCGGGACATGGAGACCTATTTGTCAGGGCAGATAGAGTGTAGTCTTACCGTCCTTTGGCTTTTGGGGTGTAATTGATTGCGAACATTAAGGTAATATATACACAAGTTTCAAGGTTTTAACCAAGTAGTCTGGATTCAAGAAAATGTAGACCTCAAGACGGGTGTAGAGTGAATATACCATGTATAGTCAATCTTTTGTTGACTCATTGCGGCACTTAGAGCAGAATGAAGACTCCTTTCTGGGATATCATTCTAAGCATGGTTACTCTTGCCTTTGAGGTCAAAACACCCTTGAACACTCAGAAGGGATGGACTTTATCTAAATTGCTACTCTGCGTTAACGTTTGTCTACCTCTTTTTATTTCCAAAGCTTAACATATGCCACCTCTTTTTCATTGCCAAAGCTTTAGTTCCACACAAGACGGACCCCTTTGAGAATACTAATGGACCTTTGGACTTTATCAAACAATTGCTCTTGGCTTTTTAGTTTGGTACCATAGAGTTCAGATAATCAGCTGTGTGAAAAGCAGCTGATGGTAAAAAGAGGTAGCTTGAAACATGTTGTCAGATAATTGATGCACCCTGTAGCTCCCTTGTTCTCCAGCCGCCCACTCAGACTAAAAATCCCTGCAGGAATGAATCAACGGGTCCTGCTACTGTCAAGAACACAAAACTAACAAAGTACCAGGGAAAAGCACGTCTTTTTAGGATCTCGTTGCTACCGGGGGTGTTGAAGTGATGCTAAAAGGTAACCGAGTCGATTCAGGGCTAGAACGCTTTGTCTAGGGAGAGGAAGTTACTAAGTGGATGAAAGGTGTGGGTGGTATGAGTCGAGAAAGGGTGGAGGGGGAGGAAAAGTAGGGATGGTGTGAGAGGATCACACCATCCCTAGATACAAAGATATTTGTGGCTATAGCGACACCGCGACACATTAGCATGCTGAGGTTAGCACAACAAACGAACGCCACCCCCGACTATTTCATTGTCGAGCTGTCAGAGCCGTTGCTAGGCACCTGCGGCAAAGCTCATTAGGGTTAAAAAGAAAACGAGAACAAAACAGAAACAAGCAATTTGAACAGAGAAAGTCTTCAAAGACTTGTGATATAGCAGGTGTTAAAGCCAAGGCACAAAGATTTGTCTTGATATATTTGATTTTCAGATGGATATGATTTCAGCGAAGATAATGTGATAATGTGATGCATGAAGCCAAACAATGTCACATGTTGATCTATGTCGTGGTTAATTTACAGTGTTGTGCCATCAAAAAAAATACAATTAATTTGTTTTAATCAAATTTGTAGTCAGTAAGCCAACGTTTGCACAGTTTAATTTAACATCAACATATATTTATTTGTTTCTTCACTGGCTTGTCTGCTTTATAATCTGAAATAAGTAGATATCAGCCGTGAGGCAGTTCTACCCTTTCTTTATTACTGTAGCTGAGTATTCCTTCTACCTTTTACATGTCCCTGTCTTTATTCTATTCATCATGCAGTATGTTTACATGCACACCGCAACTCAATCGTTGGAAACAACCCAAACAATGTAATAGTGTGATTAAAGCATTTACATGGTTCGCCGTAACCTGATTTCCCCAATAATTGCAGTTTCCATGTGTTGTTTGATTACTTGGCTAATGTGTGGAAGGATGTGTTGCAGCCTACAGAAAACAACAAGGAGACGGAGAATGGACGGACTTACATTGATGTTTTTTTTTGTTCTTTTTGCGTCGGTGAATTAGGATATATTTTCCACTGAAGGCCATGCCATTGATTTTGTATACACACTATAGCCCGACTGATACTGGATTTGTTAGACTGATGCCAATATTGATATTTGATCGATTTATTAAAAAAAATAAATAAATCAATAAAGATATATATCAGCCTTTAAAAAATGTATAAACACATGACATAAACGATATTTTTGACTGCTCTCTGCTGGACCAACCATGTCATAGTGACTCTGCTTCAAAATTAGCTCAAATATAATCTGTACTGTGATTCCTTGTTAATTATCTTTAACATGTATGTCAGCACCAATATATCTGTCATAAGCTCATATCAACTGACATAATCACCCTAGCAGATATTGTATTGTATCATCTCCTGTAAGCATAAAATGGTACAATCTGTCGATTTCTTGCATGCTAACTGCAAAAACTATACAATTAATGCAGTCCATGCTATATAATGTATATGCTATATATACAATCAGTGTTTAGTATGGTTTTGGGACACAGTGTTGGTCAGATGAGTTTGTGTCAGAGTAAGTAAAAAGGTTGGCAAATAGTTTAATCTCATTATGTTTACTCCACTTAAATTCTTAATGTAATAAAGATAAACTGGTTAAGGTACAGTATAATAACCTGAGCATTACCTTCATCTTGTTAAACTCTAATTAGCATGCTTGTGAGTGTACTGATAGTATTTCCCTCTTGTGGGACTCTGCCCTTTTCTTTTCCTCTAGCCTGTGTGCCACCTGCCTCTCCTGCTGGCACCAGTTAAGTCGTGGTGGCTGGCAAGTGTGGTAGTTAGCATTCACATCCCGTCTGAAGATGAGCCACGCTGCTGCCGGCTTAGTCTGTGTGCCAAGCTCGCATCCATCACCAGCAAATGCCCAGCCATGTCACCAGCCCTCATGATCTGTCAATACACATTTAGGCGGCTCAATCCTTCCCCACCCCCCCACCCCCATCCACTAGGAGTGCTCCATTGGTATTCAGCTATCAAACCCAAGCGCTACCTGTGACAGTTCAGCCCACTTATAAAGGTGTATGATGGCCTACTCTGGAAAGGTGTTTGGTTCCATTACAGTCTTTTAAACGAGAGCTAATAGCACCCTGTATCTGAGTGATAGCGCGCCACTGAGCTTGTGAGTGCTGTAATGCATCTCAAAATGAAGGTTGTCTCGCACCATGCTGTGACAGGATGAAATGAATGGGTCTCTTTCATTAGCCATTCCTCCCTTTGTGCCACAAACACCATGCCTCTGCAGAATCCACAGCCTCTGGATAAACATGTCACCTATAGGTGGTGTCGTGTTGCAAACTAGATGGAGGCTAATGATGCTGTAATTGAAACATGCTACCAAGGTTTCATTTAACACAATTTGAGGTGATTTGCATAGACTGTGTACACACACGCCGCAGCCTGTGATTTTTGCAATCATTGCTATTCCCTTGTGGGATATTTTTGGAGCTGATTGTTTGGGAGCTGAGGCATCTGTTTAATCTGCCTCTCTTCAACACATGTATAGATCTAGTGCCACTTCCAACTGTGTGAAATTGCTGGAGAGACTGGGCACTTGTGCTATCAAACAACAGTGACCCTTTTCTCATCAGAGCCCCAGTGTCTCTCTCCTCCCTTTTTTTGTGTTCCCCTTTTCCTTTCCCCAAGGCGGTGTGGCCTTCACGGCCAGTAATTACAGGCTATATCAAAGCTATATATCACCTTATATCTCAGTAGACCTCAGCAGGCACCTTAAGGGACAGCTGATAGCATTGTGGCAGGCTTGTGCATGACCCCTGAAGGAGAAAAGCAGGTCAGGAAGGAGCAACTCCAACACATACACCCAAACACACACATACACATTCTTGTCCCTGTCTGTTCAGACTCCCCTTTTGTCTTTTTTATCACTTTTATTCTTCCCCCCCCCCCCCCCCCCCTTCAGTCTCTCTGGGATTCTCTCCACTGCTGTGTCATTACACTTGCCATTTGAGGGAACAAAGAACAACAAAGCACATTTTTGTCTACTAGCATTTTGTGTTAATGCATATGACATTAGTGATGAAGGTTAATAAATATCACAGCTTGATGAGTCTCTTGAGGGTGATAAAAACTAGATGAGCACAACCTGTGATTTGAACCTGCTGGCCTTGTGACAGTTGATATTTGACAACCTTCCTGTTTAATGACGTTTATGCGGAAAACAAATGCTTCCGTGCCATTATTTACTTCACTGCACTTAGGCTGGAATGCCTGAGACAAATGACTCCTTTCCCGACGAATGAAAGCATGTGCTGAAAGAGGGACAAGAATGATTGAGGATAAGGAGGGGAAAACAGATGGGAGGATCCTTTCTCTTCTGCAGATGATCTTTCCCATACGTTCCAGTTCTCATTATCCTTGGCTTTTGACCTTATTTCAGAGTTGAAGGATTTGATGAGATATTTGTTTTAGCAGGAGAGCAGGATTAACTGAAGAATCCCCTTCGGTTCCTTTGCCCATCTTCATTTAAATCCCCTCATCTCAAGCAAGATATCATGGGCATCGGTTTTATGGGAGGAAAAGACATATTCTGGGGTCTATGCCAAATTTCTATATATCCAAAGGTATGGAGACCAAGCGGAAGTTAAGATACACATCGACACTTTTAAAGGGGGTAATGAAATTCCTATTCCCTATGAACTTATATACCTTATGATTAAATTTGAGCAAGAAACACTATTCTTCATGGGACAAAGGAAAATAATATCTAATGATATATATATATATACAAAACAAAAACATCATAGTTGGAATTCCAAACTGCTTAAACCACAAACAAATGCCTACATGTCCTCACTCAACCCCCTCAGCTCAGAGGGTGATTAGACACATATGAGAGAATGACCATCTGCCTCATACTCTCCCACATATCCCTTGTCTTGGTTTTGTTTTTAGAATTTTGTGCAAAGATTCAGAATACCTTGCCTTGGTGTATCTTAAAAAAAAAAAAAATTCAACATTTTGGACTAACTAACTCCAATGTAAACCCACCTACATCATTAGACGCCATGATGACGATGCCACTGACGTCTATATAAGGTAACATTTTCCTTCTTAGAGGAGGCGGGTTGAGTGGATGGTTAGATAGTTAGATGGCAAAAAGAACTTTGCTGCAGTAGATGACTGTTTGCCTCCCACTTCCAACCACGAGTGTCACATTTCCAACCATGACTCGGGATAGTTTTTTGTCATGGAGTTTTCTGTTGCCATGATGACATTTCAAGTGATAATTTTAACCCAAACCACGATCTTTCCCTAAACCTAACCAAGTGTTGGGGGATTTTTTGTTGGTTTTTTGTGCCTAAACCTAACTAAGTGCTTTTATTGCAATTCAATCACAACCCCTAGGAATTTTGTCTCAAAAACTCTTTCAACATCACAGATTTTTAATTCAGTATCTCCATCAATTTCTTTTCGATTTCCAAAAAACATAAAGCTGGTGTTCTTAATATTGAGAGATAATTTATTTACATTAAACCCAAGTTTTGAGGGTTTTTGAGGATTTTTTATCATCAGGCATAACAATTTTGCTGGCCAAAGTAGTGCCAACGCCCACAAAATAGTCACTGAAATCATCAACGATGCTTTTTGAATTGTCCACTGTAGCATCAAAGCTATTTAGGAAATAACTTGGAAATTCCGATTTTATAACATCTATTCCGAATAATATAATTGATGACTTTCCAAGTCCTTTGAATGTTATTTTTACTGTCTTGTAATATTTTATTGTAGTATTCCTTCATCTGTAATCTCATAATGGAAGTCAGTTTATTCTTATACATATTCTTACATGTTTTTTTTTACTTTCACTGGTTCTCAATTGTAAATATTTCTTGTAAAGTATCTTTTTGCACTCTTTGCAGACTTGTAGTCATCCATGGCTTTCCTTTATATTTATCCTTCACCCAGCACTTTCTAATAGGACAATGTTTATTGTAGAACTCTAAGAATGTGAACAAAAATGCATCATAGGCCTGAAATGGATTGTCAACATACACTTCATTCCAGTTGTAGTTTGTAAGGTTCATCTTTAAGGCCTCAGTTCTTTCTGGTGTCCTTATTCTTACCAATTTACAGGAAGGCTCTCTAACACCAACTGAACCTTTAACCTTTAAATGATGTAAGATCACAAAAATAGGAAGATGATCACTGATATCACTTAAAAACAAACCACTTGTTGTAAAATGTTATCAATAAGTATGGCACACTATCTACTAAGAGCAAGAGACCAAAACTAAACATTTCATTTCAAAAGTCTGTTGTTAGTTTATGTTCATTCCATTTTAACAAATCAATATTAAAGTCACTTGAACAAAAAGTGATTTCTTATCACATACTTTCCCAACAATACCAACTATGGTATTCATAAATTGATCAATACAAGAACTAGGTGTTCTGTATATGCAACTCAAGAATATACTGTTAAATTTAGTGGAATGAATTTCAACTGTCAAACTCTCCATGATATCTTTAACAATTGTACTATCCTTTACCTTATATTGAAAGTCTTTGTGTACATCAAATACAACGCCGCCACCCCTTTTATTTATCTGGTTTACACTAAAACAACACAAAATTAGAAGCCTTTTCATTTGTTAACCAAGTCTCACTTATAGCAATGACTTGAAATGTATGTTTTAATGATTTTAAATAGTCTTTGATTTGAACAAAATTTGTATAGAGGCTTCTACTATTAAAATGTATGATTGAAAAACCATCCAAGTTAAGGTTATTAAACTGATTCTCAGCATAATATTCAGAATTTGATTTGTTTTCATTGTAGAAATTTGCCTCAGGATCAATGCTATTTTCAAAAGTAGATAATTTATGTTCAGTCAAATTTAGAAAAGATTTACTCATCACATATTTTCTTGTTACAGCTATTCTCAACTAAGGAATTTACGTTCTCAGAGAGATCATTCCTCTCAGTTTCTTCAGTAGGAAAATGAAAATCATCATCTGTCATTTTATGGAGGAAAAAAGGTGGTTTAGCAATGAGTTGCAGAAATTTCCACTGCAAACTTTGACTCTGTGACAGAGTATGCTCCCCAAAATGACATGACCAAAACAGATTTTAAGATGTTGTAGATTCTTTGTCATATGATGGATGCTGTGATAGCTGCTGTGTCGCCCCATGCCAGGGCACAGTTCCCATCATGCTGTGACCTGACCCCATTTATAAACATTGTCACTTATATTGATCCAGATCTTTCAGATTCCGTACCACAACCACCTTGGCTTGCTCTGGTTCTCCATTTAACCTTATAAATACTTTCCATTCCTTGTCCATGTTGCTTGACTTTTATTTTGCTTTCTGAGGATACGGTCATTCCCGGGTATTTCAGCATTTTTCTTCATCAAGTGCTCATTTACATACACCCTAGTACCCTTAAGTTTTTTGGACTGTTTCAACATTTCAACCTTATTCTTTCAATTTGCAAACTGGACAACAATCATGTGCTTGGTTGTTTTATCCTTGCGTGGGAGAATGTGACAGGCTGAAATTTGCTGTCTCATTAGGTGAATGTTCTTACTGCTCAGGAATTGGACCACATGTTGCTCTAGGGTGTGCAGCTCCTCAGGTGGTGCGTCCTCACCTTGTTGGTCACCGGCTGCAGCCCTGGCATAGCTGTGATGTTTGGTATCCAGCCCAGTGATGATAAGGTCATCAGCATGGGAGTAATGTTCCAAGTCGTCAATCCTTTGTTCCAGCAGTTCGATCCTCTGGCCCCTTTGGCTGATTGTTGCCCCCAGCTCACAGACCTCCTCCATTAGGCCCATAAGGTTAACTTGCTGTTTAACCACTTTGCTGATCTTCTCAGACATAAAATTGAGGGATTTTTTTAATCTCTCCTAATTCCTCTGCCAGCTTTTTGTTTGTAATCGACATATTTTCTCATGAAGGTCACAAAAAAGAAAAAATAAATTCTGGGTAGGCTTAATGAGGTCCTGCTCTGTTGCCAATCACCATGTGCTCCCATGTCCTTAAAAATGTCCTTGATCAAAAAAATAAAAAGTTAACAAAATTTCTAAAAAGATAGAAGTAAAACATTACCATACCATCGCCAATGATTTCATTTTTAGGGGATTGCACCATATTTTGGTGATTTCTGGAGGATTGTAGGGAGACTCTGAACAGGGAAAAGGCAGTGGCAGCCATCTTGGACACTGAAAATCATCTACAGCCCTCAAAAAAAACAAAGAAAATGGTATTGATCTCTTCATCTTACTCTTGGCAAGAGAGAGATTAGGCGTATTTCCCAAATGTCAACCTTTTTTATTGATCTTTAGTTAGGATGCTACCTTACAAAAGTAAAAGACCAACAACTTTTGATCACA
This sequence comes from Thunnus albacares, assembly GCF_914725855.1. Lineage (NCBI taxonomy): Eukaryota > Metazoa > Chordata > Actinopteri > Scombriformes > Scombridae > Thunnus > Thunnus albacares. Next base: position 16,053,055 of record NC_058127.1, on the reverse strand, counting down.
CTGTAGAGATAAAATATTGATGTTTGATAAAAAAATGACATTGTCAATCCATGCGGTGTGTAACCTTAAAAAGTAATCTCGTGGTTTGTATGTAAAACAGAGTTGGGTATTTAGGGTCCCCTTAGTTATTTGTCATTGAAGACCAAGTAGAGTGATGCATTCACGTCCTTATTGGAGTCTTTTTTCTTTTTCTTGATTTCTTTGCAGCCATAATGCAGTCTCTTGTTTCATAATGCATTACAGGAGACTTAAAAGCGAGCATGACCATATACAGATCTTAAATTTTTAACATAATCTTTTCATAGCAAAAAGACAACTGCCAGTGACATGAAGAGAGCTTATCATGCAGATGTGAGAGTAATTCCGTCATTGTTCATGCATGAACCCCCGAAACCCAACCGCAAGTAGCCTCCCGTGTTTAAAGTTGATGTTTGCATAAACATTTAACTCCCCAAACAATGAGATGCTGGATGAATTAATGCATGACTTTAACAGTGTAAGTTTAAATATCATAAATATCATACATCTATATTACAGGTTCTATTAAGCAGATTGGAATAAAAAGAGATTTGTGGTACTTAATTATATGGAATGATCCACTGACGCTGCTACTTTTAGGGATGTGATACCAACTGGGCATCCCTTAAACTAGAAATACAATGCAAAGTATACATATAAGTATGATTTTCAACAGCATAGTTTGAATCAATCACGCAGCAGAGTTTCAGTGAGGTCCTGACTTCGGGCTTTTTTCTAACAGTTTTTCTATTCATGCAGGAGCCATTGGTTTGTCTTGCTTACTCTTGGTTGGAGGCTGTTTTTCTATGATACAATTATGTGTTGAGAACCTGACAATTACAGAACAAAAACATGACCGATGAGCACAGCAGGGGGCAACTGCCTGTTGTAATAGTATGAACAAACAGAAAATGGTGGGTGGTTTTGCAGCCAGTGTTAATATGCAAAATATATTAATAAAAGCTCTGACAGGAAGAAAAGATAAAGACTCTCTTTTGCTATAAAGCAAACATGCATGGTAATAAACACATTCCAAAGTTCCTCAGATTAGTATAGGAATTCAGACACCTTTCCATCTGTGCATGTTTACGTCCTACCCCTGAATAACGCTCTTTTCAGACTTTTTTAAATCTTCCACATTCTATTATTTTCCTGCATTGGATGACATCACCTGACATTCATTATCCTGTCTCGTTTTTCAGCCCTCCCTGCTTTCACCCAGCCTCCAACCATACTCAAATCCTGTTTGATACGAATCTGCCGCATTCAATTTTGGCCAATTAGTTGCTGTAAATTTCAAGCTGGCAGCCTATCCAGTCAGCCTTTGGGCAGCCTGGGTCTCCCGACGTGGCCATACAAGACACTGTGGTGATTAGACGAAAAAAGAAGCCAGAGTTGGCAAATGGGAAATGTTTAAGGACATCTCCCCATACGAAGCGGATTGGTATCTCTCAGGAGATGGAGATAAAAGAGGAGCGGATTGACTCCAACCAAGCCAGTGGTTTGAATCGACCATAACGGTGTCCATTTTGGGATTCTGAGCTGAATGCCCTATAGACTTTATTATGCCCCTACAAGTTGAGTGCATTGCCAAAGAATCCAGAAGTTTGGGAGTTTTCAGAGATGTTTTCATTCCGGGCCCCTTTCATTTTACCCTCAGGAAGCCTCGGACCGGCCATAGGGTCTTTTGGTGTCAGATTAATAGCCGTCGCAGTGGTGGCTCACTAAACATGGGGTTTTATAATGTGTTAAAAAATGGAAGTAGGAGGCCTCAGTCCATTTGTCAGCTAGGGGAGTGAGTTTCACTTGGATGAGTCCAAACAGTAAAGAAAGGGCTAATTCAGACAGGAGCAGGTGGTTAGTCAGAGTGCAGGGAGCAGACTAGGCTTTTTCCTTTCTTCCATCTGATATTTGCCCTTCTCTCCGCTCCATAGTCTTTCATCCTTGTTCCTCTAGTTCTGCTTCTTCCTTTTTTAATTGGCAGGTGGGAGTAGCCAACACACACATCTGATGTCTTCTGCTCCGTCTCTTCCTTCTGCCCTGAAGCACTGGTTCTATTTTTTTTTCTCCAACATAGAGGGGGCATGCAACTTCTACTGACCTTTAATAACTTTGCTGGCTATTAATCATCTCTCCCCCAAGATAAAAAAAACAACATGCTTTCATGCTGATTCATGGCTCATTTTTGGAATGAGCTCTAAAACGTCTTGTGGCTCTTACATCCACTTTACCATAAAAACAGCTCTCGGTAACACTTTGTATGACACCTGTGTCTACAATGTTGTCACTGTTTGCTTTAAGTAAAGTGAAAAAAAAATTAAATCTATGCAAGAACAACACAAAACGTTGTAAAATTAATTTATTTGTTTAACGAGTCATAACAGAAATTGAGTAGTCCAATTTGACACAAGCTTTTGATGATGAACAACTGAATGATGGACATTTACATTTCACTAATATAATGTTTCCCCAGAAAACTCACTCTAAACACTAAATTGACTCATATTATAGATAATACCTGAAACAATTTCTACTTAACCTGTAGCTGTATATTTTACTTTTATGTAAACCTTTGATCAACAAAAGTGACTCCTTAAAAAAAAAAACTTGGTAAGTGATACGTGATTATAATGCATTATAACAGTGATAATAATGCATTATAAAATTATTATAATGTATTATAACTATAATTATATTACGCTATGATCCATGCAAAAAAAGTCAGCAAGTCATATTATAAATATGAGTGTTATAAATATATTAATATTTATGAGTGCTCTAAATATACAGTGCTATAAGCAGATTATAATGCATTATAAGTATGTTTATAATGCATTATAGACATAGGCATCATAGAAAGTGACTCACCTCTTCTTTGATGGCTTTCCTTCAGATCAGCATCTGCAAATGCCAAGTTGCACTATACTGTATTAATTGGGGGTCTGACTGGAAGAAAAAAGTTGTTAGCTGGAGACTCTTTAAACTACTCTTTAAACTAACTAAACTGATGATTTGTGCCCAATGTACATCAGCTACGTATTTACTTACTTATTTATATACTTAAGATTAAGATACAATTTACTTAAGATTGATCCTTTAATTACACCAGTCTGCTACCAGGCTTGATATTTTCCCACAGACTTCTAGATGACACATTGAGCACACAATGTTCAAAGTAAAAACTCCTAAAGTACAGGCTCATAATTTTTTTAGTCTCAACAGTCAGGTGCCAAAAAGAACATTGAAATATTTTTTTCATGCTGTAATCATTCTTCCTGTTCATACTGGCCTTTAGAAGATCCTTTCATAATGCACTTACAGTATAAGTGATGGGGGACAAAATTTGCAGTCTTCTCTCTGTGCAAAAATGTATTTAAAAGTTTATCTAGAGCTAATATGAAGTTTCAGCCATCCAAATGAGTTAAATCAAGTAGATATCTTTCAACATCACAGTCTTTTTAGTGCCAAAGTCCCTTTTTTTGTGACTATACTTCCACAGCAGCTCAACAGGGAAACACTGTCTGAGGAAACCCAAAGAGGGAATTTTATGCTAAAAATACTGTAAATGTGGCAGATATCTACTTTATATGACTAACTCAGACTCCTGAAGCCATATTAAATGACTGTGTGGACACACTGTGGATTTTGGCCCCCATCACTTATATTGAAAGTGCATTTGAAGGGGATCTTTTAACAGCCAGTCTGAACAGGAATGATTACAGTGAGGAAAACCTCTTTCATTGTTCAGAAAGGAACCTGACAGACTTGAAAAATTGTGAACCTATCCTTTAAGACAATTCAAAAGTTCTTTCTTCTACCCAAATTACTGAACAGTCTGTTTGTTCCCACCAGTCCTCTCTCCTTATCCTCATCCAAAAAATGCTGGGTTGCCAGGGGCAACAGCTGTGTGAGTCATCACTTTCGTTTCAACTTGTCTGGCAAGTATTTACAGTATAATCTCTGAAATGCACTTTTAATTTCCAATACATTGTTATGCAGCAGAATTATGATTGTAATAGTTTTGATTACATTTGATACGGGTGAAGAGACAATTTATCTTTTCTAAAGGAAAAAATCCACCACTCTCTCTTGACAGTCATGTAAACAGGATTATTATGGGGTATTGTCAGTTTATGCAATCATTTAAACAGCTTAAACAAACAGCTTCACTCTCAGTTTTGGCAGCAGCAGTGTTATTGTTGCGTATAAAAGCAAACATATCTAATTGAATCCAACCTTATTAATCACTTAAGTAACAAAGGCAAACATCAAAATAATGTAATACATAATTCATTTAAATTTATTACAGAGTCAGTGGTTATTGTTTGGATCATTGCGCTGCCACTAAATGTTTCAATATATACTTAAACTTAAAGTCCCCCTTCACTCAAACATATGTTTGGCTTATTGTTACTTTAGTTGGATGTTTGAGCTTCACTGTGCAGAATGATGTATGCACAGAGGTTGACACTAGAACGTTATTTTCACATTCATCTACTGAAGATGAAAAGTTTTCCTGTGCTCATCTGACTTTAAGGGGCAGGCCTACAAGCATAATTTGTGACATCACTGCTAGTTTGGAAGCTAATCATGGTCCAGTATACAACTTAAACTTGAAACCTCCAGCATTCATACACTGAAAATTGACTTTTCAGTGATGCAGGAGTATCTTGTGTCCAGCAGTTGAACTTTTGAAAGGAACAATATTTGCATATTTATAGATTCTGATTTTTTCAATGAGGGGGAAAGGAGGAGATCTAATTTTAAGGATTTTAATGAGGTAATTGGACTTTTTGGTGGAAAAAAACATATCAGATACATATTATTATTCCCAGGAGAATATTTTTATACATCTTACAACATGTCTGGAGGGGATAATTAAATTCATCTTACAAAAGCTCATCAACTGCTTATGGCAGCATACAATATTTATGGTGCTGTATCGTGCCTTGCCACTGTGAACCCTCCGGACAACATGATTTTTATTCTACCTGGAGAAGAGAGTTCGCACTTTGCCCTGCATTGGGGGAATCATTTGTGTCAGTCAGCACTGTGTTTGGCAGAACTGTTTAAAATGTTGAAGAACTGGACAAGAAGATGATGTGTTATCAACACATCCCTAACCATTTTGTGCACTATCTAGCGCTATTCATGTTTACGCTCTGGTAACACTTATTTGTTTTGTAGCTACAGTACATCACCTGTTCTACTTGTCTACGTTGCAAGACAGGTAGATATAAACCTTTTAGACCACTTTTCAAACGTGGGTTAACCTTGTGTTAGTGGTTGAACTGACTGAGTCAATGAGCGTCATTGGACTTGAAGACCCTCCAACCATCAGGGGTGTGACAAAGGTCTGATTCTACTGAGATTTAGTCAACAGGTGTCTCTCTTAGGGGTAGCAATTCACTTTAACATCATTGACTTTTTTCAATGTCAGTGAACCAATTCTCCAACCATCAGGGCTTCAGTAGACCCATGTCAATCATGCATCTTCTCCATGAAGTTGTATTAGAGCTTAGACATATTAGATCTTGTTATTTTATTTAGTAACCTTCAATAATTCATAGCATCTAAAATAACTTTGATATATCATGTTTTCCAAGCCATGTTTTCCTTTGATTGGGCATTTCGGCATTTTATCATGGATATTAAAAATGTGTGATTGCTCTGTGTGTTTTTGTATCTGTGTGAAGGGTGATGTTTGTCATCTGGCTTGGTTGGCAAGGGATATTGCTTGAAAATGACTCATTTTTAAGAGTCTACGCTGCTGATGAGGCACTGTGGTCCCACTGAAACGATGGATGGCTCAAACTCAGCTTGGCTAGGAAAGCCTCCAGTCGCTGCTCAGCCCAGCATTACAAGGCACTTTCTACCTCTCTTAATCCTGCTATCTTCCCCTCTCTCTGTCTCTTTCCCTGTCCTCTCAATTACTGTCTGACTCAATCCTTTTTGCCCCCCTTAGCACTCCTCTTCTACTATGTTTCTTTTATTTCGCTTTAATGATTCACTTTTTTCTTTGTGCCTTTGTCACATCACTGTTTTTCTAATGGGCTTACGCTCGGCATGAATGAGTAGCCACAATCCAAATTCTCCGGATGCTGTACTTGCAAGGGCAGTGAAATGAGTATCTACATTCACGCCACATGCCCTCTAACCTCGGCTAGACAAAATCAAGGGAGCGAGACAAGGTATGGTTTCACCTTGTTTCCTCAGTGATTCTCTGATGGCTGCACACCGTTAGCACCTCACAAAGGACCTGTTTTATTACCTTGGTCTCATTCACCCACAGTCACCACTCTCATCTTCTTCCTTTATTCCATTTCTTCAAGAGCTTATACCTGGAATTGTGTTTATGGTGACTCTGATACAAGTTTCATAAGTAACTTTTTTTATGATAAATGAGGCAGCGGTGTTTGTGTTTATCTGGGAAATCAAAGGGCGGCTTTCAAAGATTTTAGATCCTCTTTATCTTATATATAACTATATAAATCTTAGACTAGATTATGGTGAAATCTTAACAGATATAGGGTTACAATTTTCACATTGAAACATGACAACCTTTAAATCCTCATAGATTAAAATGGTGCAGTTATCCCTCTGTTTGATCTTTGGCTGCTGCACCCACCTGCATGGTTGCTATAAAATGGAAAACTAAAGCATATACACAGTATCAATCTTTAAGCTGAAATCAGTGTAATCAATGTTTCATAGCACAGCTTCAGATTCACTTTGATCTCACCCAAGCAGCTGAATATTTATAGTTATTACCACTTGAACTCTATACATATCTAGTAATCCATATGGAAATACTCAGCAGTAGGTCTGTATATTGAGGGATTCTGTTGCATTTATTCGCATGACTTTCAGTGCATTCAGAGTTCATGACAATAGACAAATGTAATTTGGGATGCCTTGTCCCTGAAGTGACTGACATAGTTTACATTATTCTGGTAATCACTACTAATGAGTTTACTTTATCATCAACCTGGGGCGTCATGCAAGCCAAATTTCTTGGGGGGAACAATTAGAATGGTATGAGGGTCATTCCCCTCCCAAAAAGCAAATAATGGTGCAATTTTCTGCAATTTGACATACATTCAAAAACTTTGGGGGGATTATTTTAAAACTTCACTTAATCAGTTTTTATAGCTCAGTAATCTCCCACTTTATACTTGTGTAAATACAGTATATTTATTTAGAGATTTTCATGCCAATTATTTGTGTTGTTATGGTTATTGAGAATGACACTCACTTCTACACTAGCTTCTACACTGCTGCCACTTTTCTTAAAAAAGAGCTAAACATTGTCTGCTTCAACCAGAAATTTTAAGGGGCATAAATTCACATAAAAAGACTATAACCAGAATGCAAATGAATTTAGATAATAAAGCCACAGATGAAAGGAACCTCAACATGGTAATAGCTGTATTTTCAAACACAATGCATAAGAATCAGCATGAGTACAGATGACATCACATAGCAGTGTCTTCTCCACTGCCAATAAATGCTCAAGACTGAGCAGTAGAAACCTTTTTTACAAAATGCTCAGGCTCCCTGAAAGATCCATCATCACCACTAGCCTAAGTACATACAGTGATAACGGTAAAAACCATCAGCTCACGGCCATAAGATTCACACAGCTCTCCTTTACCGAATAGGATGCTATGCTATCACAAGTCATGACTAGCTAGTGATTCAGAAGGCTAAACAACCAGATTGAGGGATGGCCACTAACTTTAACTAGTACTAGCCAACTATCTTGCAAAACAAACTATGCCTATATTTCTCAAATGCAAGTAAGTGTGTATAACTAATTGTATTTAATTTTCACACTTTGAAAAAGGGATTGATGCTCTACTAACCACTTCAGCATCACACTGTTAAGCTGTAGCCTACATGTCCTCCAGCACTGATACTCAACAGATTGCTGTGTGCGTGCATACCTGCTGTTGAGAACAGATTTCATCCTGCAATTTATGGAAGAAACCATTACCATAGGGAAAGGGGGTGTGTAACTCTTTGACATAATTAAAGGAGACTACGCTTGACTCATGATATAAAATGATCATAACTAAATGTTATAAAAATAATAGTAATACAATAAAAAAAAAGAAAAATCCAGATATCAAGATCAAGATTCAATTATCAATAACATCCTCATTTAATGACATTTAGAGACATTTTTGACTTTCCATAATTGTAATCTTTAGACACATTTGTTGGATCTTACTGTATTCTATGCCTATTGTATATGTACAGTACAACCAAAGGTGGTTTAAAGTAATTTTTCAAGGCAGGTCTTAGGTTTTGTCAAAGCAAGTTTTGTCAAAGCAAGCTTCAATTCATATGTCAAGTCCTTGAGGTCAAGTCTAAGTCAATCATTCATAAGGTAATTGTATTGCAAGTCAGTCTTTCAGGTGTCTGAATACTGACTACTTAAATGACACAGCATTTGAACATAGTTGTGCTTTCTTTACATTTACATTTTGTCGTTTGGCAGATACTTTAATCCAAAGCAATTTACAAGTGAGGCAAGACAATTAAGCATTAGAGGACAGTGACTAAAAAAGAGCTGCGGTGCAAATTAAGTAATTTGTACCAACATCTTGTATCTGAGACCAAGTCACTTTGATGTATAGGCTAAATGATTACATTTTGAAAGGATATAGCCATGCAAGGTCCATCTGTCACTGTCTTATTTATTTTTTTATTTGTACTGGATTTTACTTGCTTTTACTTACTTGAGCACTTACTCAAGTCTTTGGTCTGGAAGTAGAAGTATTTTACAGCATTCATGTCCAAATCATTTCTCAGATACTCATTTTTGTGACTTATTCAGGTCCATTTGTCAAGTCTGCAGCTCACCCCAGTAAGCTAAATTAATAGGCTTAAAAAATGTTTTTCCTCTCCTTATTGTTTGAAAATTTAGACAGATTTAGATTATATTACAGAAATGTCTAAAAGCAGTGCTTGACAGCAATAATGTATATTCAGTCTCTCTCTAAACCAGCATTTCTTGGCCTTTCCTGGCATGTGATTTTGTTTTTAGGTTCCACAATTCTCTACTCCAGCTACTGAAGTCTTGTACATTTGTTGTGTGAATTGACATATGCCTTTCATATGTACTTTCAAGCACATATAAATAAACTGCAGTAAACTATTCTGATGGAAGATGTGGTTTTCATCAGCTCTTACTGATTGTCCCTTCAATTAAGCCTACCACTCACTCAAATTCAGTGGCAGACATGTTCCTGTCATGGGTTTCATCTGTATCTATAGTGGCCTCTCCTGCTGGCTCCATACTCGCTGCTGGCATACTACGCTATTTTCTAACCAGGAAACATGTCAATATCACGCAGTGGGAGAGCTCTCAGTCGCCTCACACTGCATTCTTATTCATGAGCCTTAATTCCATCAGTGGACTCCTCAGCCTTTGGACCGCAGTTGTTCCTTACTATGGTGTGATTTTAAGGAAAGTGCTTTTAGCTGCCACACAGTAATGCTTCACCATAAAAGAGTGCAACTTGTAGCCCAACCGCTATGCCATTTGCCATTCAAAACCACAGCATATAAAGAAAGAGAATGCCTTTTGTGGGTGCCGACATGGACCTAATTTTCTCATGTATATGCTCAAAGGTTTGGAAGAGTGGAAGTTAAATGGCTGTGGTGGATGTTGTGAGGCTCTTTTTAGGGATGTTGAAATTGCTGGCGCGCTGTAGGGCAGCAACACTATTCGTTACTGAGTTTTTATTTTGACTTTGGAAGAAATGGGGTAGGCAAAACACAAACATAAATTGCATCTTAGCTAGTTTACTTACTTCAATAACACTGCAGGAAAAAAAAGGGTTCAAACAACATGGATCAGGAGAAATTTAGCTGATAACTGCTTGAAATCATGTTCTTTTCAGTCAACCAATTATACGTAACCTCTATTAAATCAGGTAATTCCCATTGAGATTAAGATTATATTTCCAAGGGAGAACTGAATGCATAGAAATGATTTTAAGTTTAATTATTCAGGTTATAATTACTTGAGGCTACACTATGATGACCATGATCTGACAGAGGCCAAAACAAGCAATCCCCAAACTTTTCAAGAGAGAAGTTGTGAAAAAAATGTACACAGCTATGGTAGAGTATGCATACTCTGCCTCAGGAGAAGTGCTTAAACTGTATTTCAGATTTTGTGCGTAAAAAGCATTTACACACCCTCACTACACTCATGGTAACAAATATTTCAGCTCAGAAATGCTTAGTTTGTCTCAATTTTTGCTGCCTCATGAGCTCCTCCAGAGTCTTAAAAATGGCTTGTCTTTATTCCATTGTAGATGGAGGAAAACATTTTTGACCCACTTGTTCATTCATAGACTTCTCTTTGTATGCGTTCACTCCAAGGAGTTGACAACAACACAACTGAAAATTAAAACTGTAGTTGTAAAATGTATCTGTGTAAGACTTATCGGTCATTGCTCAATAGCAAAGAGGTAGAAAGATTCAGAGAGAAAGTTTGGAAGGGAGGGAGTGAGACAGGGAGTGTTTTCATAGTTGGAGAATGACTGAGAGGGTTGCAACAGAGATAAAAAAAAAAAAAAAGATGGTTCATCTGAACCACCACTGCGCCCCTTTTCCCTTATTGCCTGCTGACAGTGTTGCCACACAATCAGGTTTCTCATGTCACCTTGAAAAGTGGATGGAAATTACTTTACATCCACTGATACTGTTGTTTACAGTGCTGTTCACTTGCAGCTTGGACATCTGGCGGTGTTTGATTAGTTGTGAGATCAGAATTTGAATTTGCCTTTCCAAGGATCTTGGTTTATCATCACAAATTACAGAATCGTCTTGTGAGTAACTGCTGACGGTCATGGTCTACAAACTCTCATACACGTATTAAACGCTTTGTTAATTCCTCTGCAGACATTTTAAAAGTGTGGTTGCCTTCTGAGAATAAAATATAACATTTTCTTGATATTTTCCACCTTTGACCTGCCACTGCAGTCTTGTAGAATTTCTCGGAGCCGTTTCAAGAAGGTATGCCTATTGCTCAGTTTGCCGTCACATCTGAGGGCCTCCTCTTGATGCAAGTTCACACGAAAGACGCACGGATTGTAACAGTCAATCATGTGCAGTCAGTATGTTGATGATTTCAGCTGGGAAATTTGATTAGTGCAGTAGCATAAAATGATCAAATTCAGCAAGGGAAAAGACATATAAGCACACAACTAGAATATAAAAAAGCAAAAAAGGTAGAAAACAATACAGCAATTAAAAAAATTAGAGCAGTGACTACAAATAAGCGTATAATACAAATTAGATATTATGAGGGCTGTTCATGGAAAAGCAATTTTAGCATTTAAGCGATCAGAAGAAATACAAACCATTTTAATTTCTAACAGTAACATTATTTCTGCTGCTAATGCAGAGCAGAGTCTTACAGGAATACTGCACATATTGGAAATGAGTGTTTCACAGTATTCTTTTTTTTAATCAACACCCATCAGAATTTTTACATTCAAGTCACTTCATGTTCCTAAGAACTGCAGTGATGGAATTTTTAATTCACTGAACCAATTACTGTCAGGAATACTGTGGAATAATTTAGCAGCAATTAATACTAAACCATAAATAATATTTGTTAGTGATATTAAGAACTAGTTTCCTACTATTTCTGCTTCATGTTTCATAGCCAGAGATTTAAAAAAAACAACAAAAAAAAACTGGCTGTACAACAAATATTAATTGTATCACTGATGTCATCTTCTAACTATCTACTTGTGGAGAAGTCACTCTGGCCTCCTTTGTACTCCACTGTGAATGCAGTATTCTTGTCTCTGTTGGGACCCTATAGAAATTCTGGCTCCATTTGTCCTCACAATCGATTGGTGAGGAGGTGATCTTTTTGCACGTATTTATTCACGAGCTTCGACAAAAACTGCACCTTGGAGGTTTGGTCTCCAGCTGTAGAAACCATGGTAACAGAGCTTGGTTTGAACTTGAGGCGTCATTGTGAGAAATGGTGAGGGTTAAGCCCAAAGTTAGCAAACCTACCCGCTAATCCCGCTTTGTAAGACAGGCCTCGGGTCATAATAGATACCGGGAATGATGGAATTAGGTGAGGATAACACATTTTCTGTACCGAACAACACCGCAACAAAATGCGCCCCAAAACACACTGTCATTTTTCAAAGTGTTTTGCACTGAATCTTCTGCTACAAACAGACGTTGACACCAAACGCATACCGGCGTTGGGAAACAAGCCGAGCAGAAACAAACAGACAGGATGACACACTCTAGACTTTGTTTTCCACCAGAATGTGACTCCTCTCCTCCTCAGGCTATATCTCAGGAGACCTGATGGTATGGAAGAGAAGTTAAAAGACAGCTAAATGTTTTGGCTCCCCTTGACAAATTCTATGGGACAGTGGTGCTGCGTGGGGTGAAATACAAAGATCGCCTTGTCACCTCTACCGGTACAGAAAAGGGCCAGAACTATATCAGTCTTTGTAGTTCCTGATCCCTTGTGTGAAGTGTTCTGAATTAAACCTATTGTCATTAAAGCAAAGAACCTGAAATGTTTCTAGACATTTTTAAAACTGAAAACAATTCGTCAATCGATAGGCTAGTTGATCCATAGAAAATGTATTAGGTTGTAAGTGTGGGTTCTGAGAACTTGTGATTGGCATGTTTTCACTATCTTGTTGACATTTCATAGGCTGAACAATTAGTAGATTAATCAAAAAACACAATGAACATATTAGTTGATAATGTAAATAATCATTAGCTCCAATCCTATTAAACTATGACATTCACATATAATGTTTTCATTGTGTCTACAGGTTTCAAATATGTATCAAACCTTCATCTGATAGATGACTACAAAAAATAATACTGCACAGCATTTATGTTTGCCTTTAAAAATATAGTATTTTAGAGAAAATCTAAAAATTTCATTTATTTTAATGGACTCAGGTTGTATTTTGCCAGTGCTGCCATCCTTCTGTCAACGTAATTGGTACATCTTGTACTGAATTAGGACCTCTGTGCTTTCATGGGCCAGTAAATTACTTTCCTATCAGGCTAAAGTTGCACAGAGTGACTGACAGTACCTTGGGCATATTGAGACAGAGGCAGCACAGTTCAGTCAAGCCCAAGCTTTTAATCCTAACCATGCATCCTTGGGGACAATTCCTTAAGACCTGTGGTGATTTCCAGCATGCCAATGCAGGCCTGGACCCTTGCCGAGCTATCGACGCCTGATCCCTCCTGTATCGAACACTAAGGTTACTCATAACCCCTGCTCGTCTTTCATTATTGAGATGTGAATGAGGAAGGTCAGGAGGTGGCTCGTATCGATCGGTCAACACAGGAATATTTGACTGTCGCTCAGCGTCTCTGCCAAGACACTCTTCTTCATGACAACAAAGGTGGCCATTTTGAATGTACAAAAAGGTGGAAGTGAGGATGTAAACATGCAGATTTGAAATGGTTGGTTATAAACCTGCAAGGTCATGCTCAGTCTTTTTCATTCTTTTCTTTTACTTCAAGGAAACAGCAGCTGTAAACCTTGCTAAACCTTATGTCTTGTATAGATAGAGTGTTCTGTTATTATAGGCACCTATTTGTCCCTTTGTCATATGAAGTAATTAGCAGCTTAACACCCTCCTGGAAGCTAAGCACTATGGGTGACCGTTAGTGAAGAAATGCGGTTTTGGGCTTTGAAAAAGGGCTTTGAAGAAGGAAAGTGCTGGAAGCACATACTGGCCCAAGTCGGACATTGGAAGTTACCATGGTGACAGCGACTGGAAATGAAAAATCTGTGCTTAAAGGCAGGCCTTTGTGTGTGTGTGTATGTGTGCGTGTGTGTGTGTGTGTGTGTGTGTGTGTGTGTGTGTGTGTGTGTGTGTGTGTGTGTGTGTGTGTGTGTGTGTGTGTGTGTGTGTGTGTGTGTGTGTGTGTGTGTGTGAAAGTGAGAGAGAGATGGTGGGGGGGGATCAGTGATAGCATGCTTATTGATTTGTGTAGATTATAAATACAGTGAATGGAGAGCTATTTTTGTGTTGGTGTGAGTAATTTTATACTCTTTGTTCAGAAAAACCTCAGAATCTCTTCCAGTCTTCCAAAATAGAGATTGAATAACGGTCCAAGGAAAGGATTAAAATCTTTTTTGTTGTCACCGTGCAGATCATGCAGCCACATAAGCTCCCCAAAGCACTCCTTTGACTCTACCCAGCAGCAGACATCACTCTCTGTGCGTAACAAACAGGACTTGATGCCTTGAAAAGTCAAACTAGTGGCATTTCTGCCTCTCTGTTTTTATTCCCCATCCATCCCTCTGAAGGCCAGCACAGCAGTGGCACCACTGGGGATCTGGCTGAAGAATCTCACGCTTGCAGAGACGCTCTTGAGATGGGCTTAGCATCTCAGCAGGAATAGTTCAAAAGGTTAAACCTGGTCAGCATTCAATAGGGCCTGTCACTGGATATTCCAGGATGGATTCCTTTATGTTGTATAAAGAGTAGATTGAGTGTTTGCATGCATGTGTATGTTTGTATGCGCACTAGCTTGCCTACAGACATGCTAGTGCTCAAACAAACACTTTTTCAATTTAGTCACTGATGCACATGTTTGTATGCACACACAGCATACACCCATCAGAAATCTTACCTCACACCTTGCATGTCAAATAATCGTTTTTCTTCAATATGTGACACATTAATATTCATATGACTTTGGTTGTAAAAAATATGACCCAATCCTCACTTTTGCAGATTCCCCCTGGAATGAGCCTTAGCCTAAAATGGGCCTACGGGCTGAGAGTCCCAGGGGTCTTGCTGGAAGATAAATCAAGCATCACCAGGAAGATAGGGAGCAGCATCATTTGTTGGCAAGAACAGAAAAATTCATCCTGGAAATCGTAAATCATTAGACGGGCAGGCCCCAGTGAATAAGCCTCACCCACCAAACAAATCGATTTGTGAAGTTATTGCACATTTCAATCTCTCCCAACCTGGAGAGACACCGTGGGCGTTATGATTTACATACCCGGAGATTAGAAGCTTCTTGTTTTTGACAGTGACAGACACTTAAATCATATATTGAGTTTTATGTATTTGTTTACTTTTAACACAAGAGATGTATTAAGCACCTCTCAACCCTGAACTTATCTAGACATTACCCGCAGGAGCTGTATGTGGGAATGCAAATGTCCAAATCAGTTGGACTGGACGTTAAACAGACTTTACCCTGCCAGCTCCCTAGTACAAAGTCTGTGTAATGTCCGATTGAGCCCATGTGCAAATAGAGAAGGTCACTGTCAGGAGGATCACAGCGGGCGAGTGGGCGCGTTGATAACGTTTCTAACATTGTGACTGGCGCGGTGAAGAAGAAGGGTCATTTACACGAAGACGCCAACGAAAATGTCCAACCGGAGAGACGACAAGATTAATATCAACGCAAAAACAGTCATCATTACAGATGAGTGGGTAGTCTCGTCCGCCATCTTCAATTTGCTGTCAACAAAACACTGATTTTTGCAGCATACTTTTTGCGTTATGTCCTGCCTCCTGCAACCTCTACCCAGGCGCCAACCCTCGTAATATAATCTCCTGCTGTGTGCTACATGTGTGGAAAAAATCCGGTCCGTACATTGTGTGGAGTTCATATGAGAAAACAGCTTTAGAAATATGTGATTAGGCTTCTGTAATGAATATCAGTGTCAGCAGGTTAGTTTCATGGTGTGGGTGTTTGTAAGTGGAGGAGGAGTAAAAAGCGCTTTTCCAATCAATGCATTCTTCTCATAGCAACGGATTTCAAAACATGTTTTAATGAACTATTGTCCTGGAGCTAGTGGAAATAACTTTTGACTTAGTAATAAGCTGTCTCATAATAATAATAATAATAATAATACCTGGTGCTTAAAATGACTTCATGCATACCAATTACATCCCATCAAATATCAGTTTTCAGGTTGAAAACCCTTATTGAAGATGTGTGTTTTCCGCTAAGAAATTCCATATTCATAAAAGTTTAATTCCTTTGAGTCTTGTCTAATTGACATGTAACATACTGATCAGAACAGAGGGAAACAGCTTCCCCTTGGGAAACCATTCAGTCGATGCTGTAAATAATGTCTTATGAACTGTCACATATAGTAAGTTGTCAGTCCTCCATGGCAGAAATCCCTGTTGTCTTATTTTGAATAAGAATAATCAGGGGATGTATTGTCAGGAGCACTCATGCTTGCATTTTAATTAGTCACCGCACTATATAAATCATATATGTCCGCATGTATGATGACAGAATTTACATACAACTGTTGCTAATGCTTCCTAGCCATTTCTCTAATCATGGCCACAGTGTGTAAATGGAGTGGTGATAATAACAACGATCATCTGTATGGAAAACATATTATTTCAATACACATTAGTGGTGGATTCAGTTCATGCACAGGGTAGAACAAAGAAAATAGAGTGCAGATGATGCATTATTTATTGGAGTTTCGACTCTGGCTACAAGGCTACGCTTTAGTGTGTGTGTGTGGTATTAAAACTAATATTGGCAACACTTGGAATCACTATCACTTTTAAACAAAACTTTGCTCCCTGCTCTCTTTTGAGCTGCGCGGTTTTCAAGATACGTATCTCCCCCGACATCCAAGGAAACGGTTGAGGATTATTCTAGTGAGTTTATCTTTGCCCTTTTGAGATAGAACTCACGCACTTGTGTCTGCGCTCCAAAAGAACACTTTCCGTGTCCCTGCCTTGAAGCGGAGATAAGCTGTACATTTGAATACATATATGAAAAGGGTCTAGCACTTGTGTCAAAAGAGGATTCATTACATGAGGTCTATTGTCTTCTAAAGAATGGTTGTATATTACCAGTGTTTAAGAGAATGGAATTGGAGTGCAGCTATATGAACTCTAACACTCATCTAAATTAATTATCATACAGGGCCAAGCTTTTATTGTATAATTTAAACAATACATGCAGTATAAACTTTAACCGCACTCCTCTCCTGAAAGCATTTTTACTGGATTTATTTGGATTTTTGTTTTTTTTTTTCTAATGTTGAATTTGAATCAGCTCTCTCCAGCATGTGCCATATTTAAACATTAATGGAATTTTTGGTGCGCACAGCCAGATGGATATCTACAACATGTGCAGAGTCACGGCTTTACCTTTCAGCTGGAGGAATTGCATCACCTAATGCCTGTTGTGTTTAAAAATAAAATATATGGATTAATTTCAAAGAGGCTAGCTGAGCAAGTTTGATCTCAGTGCAGGTGGATTACTCTGCCTTCAAAATAACAAGAAAAGGAGTCTTATTAAAAATTCTAAGAAATTGCAACAGTCCTCAAGTCTGATATGTTCCTTATATAAAATAGAAGTATTTATGCACATGAATTCCTAAAAACAAAACATTAATCTAGCTGGCAAAAGTAGTCTCTATTTCCCTGTTTCTTTTTTTTGATTCAAAGTAGTTTATTATGGTCACATTCAGTGCAAAAAGATTAGATTTTCCTTTGTTGTAACTCTTCACATGCACTAGCAGTGGTTTGGGGTGAAGTAAATATCTACTAAGGTCAAAGATTTGTCTTTCAAGCATTCACTATTACTCACAGTAGCACTGGAATTTCTGAGATTCTGAAAAGAGTTATTTGAGTTATTTAAACATTTAATAGTTGTCATTGTTGCTACGATCCAGTGCAAAAAAAAAAAAATCAGAAACATCTCTGTGAAGACCTTTCACGTCCAGACAAAGCTTGTGGAAGACAAGGCCAAATGCTTCTTCTTATTAATCAGTTACATTCCGAAGCACAGCAGCTTCTGAGTCCCTAAACTTCACTTAAGACATCATTTGCGCTTTGTTTCGTTTAATCTGTACGTGTGAGCGCTAGAATTGAGTGTTATTTTGTTCTTTCAAAAAATGTCTACCGCTGCTGATCAGCCTTTGTGGTGTCAGTTCAGGTTTCTCTACTCTCATGAAACAATGTGGGGTTTAGATGTCGCTGGGAACAGCAGCTAACTGGAGGTAAACACATTCTTTCTCAGAAGAAATGCCCATCATGGGAGGAGTGCATCCCCTGAGGTGATAACCTTTGTCTGGACTGACCTCAAATCCGTGTGTTGTCTGACAAACTAAGAAACCAGAAAAATCTGTGCAGCTCAGTCTAGTTTTTCTCCAGTTCTTCTTTTCCTTTTTTGTCCGTGTATGTATTAACACTATGTTTTTATTTTCAGGTTTATTGCTTCTTGTTAATTTGAGATTTTTCATTTGAAATCAGTAAATAGAAAAGTAGATATTTTACATAAAATACACTCACTGCTGCGTTCAGGATGTAGATATCGCTGGAGGACAGAACATTAGCGATCTGAACTCACATATGGACCTTAATTTTTGCCCTGCAGAATGTTTCCATTAAGTTGACACTGTTGTTGAATACAGATTATTGAATATACAGTCACCACGAGTTCACATGTGCTAAACCCCCCCCCCCCCCCGTCCCAATACATTTCTTCTCCAAACTAAGTGGTAATAAAAAGTAAATAAATTGGAAAGAAAAACAAATTACGAGGCAGGATTTGTTCTATGTGTAGGCTTCAGTGAGTGGAGGAATGTACAAATAGAACAAATCAGGGAGGGAAAATGTTGTGACTGTTGTATATATTTGTCTCATCCATCATCGTGAGCCATAAACAGGCCCATTCTCTCCTCTCAGTTACAAGACATTATTTTAGTCATCACCTCAGCGAAAGTGCCCACTCGTCCAAACACGCAGCAAAAAAAAAACAGGAAAAGCATGTGTTTATCAAGCTGAGCTCGTGCTTCACTTAAGTCTCCTGGACGGCTGCCAAGCAAAGGACCTCATAGATGAATCCATATGTCGCCCCCATAAACTCCCAGTATGAACTCCGATTTTTTTTTTTAAATACTCAAGAAGTCCGTGTTTCTAGTTGATCATCTCCACATATCCAGAGTAGTAGTGCCTTAGTGCCACTGTATTTGTCTCAGCTTCTTGTTGCACTGGGATGAAGTGCGGCTTATCTTCCAAATACAGTATTAGAGAGAGGGAAAACTGTGTGATGTAAAAATCTTATGAAAGCTACTAATCTGTGTGAATGGCTAAGAGGGATTATGCTTGTCAGGAGGAAGAAAAAAAAAATGAGCTCAAGATGCTCTTTTTTTTTTTTTTTGGGAGAAATAGCATTGAATTTATGTAAGCGGAGGAAGTAGTTCATGAGAGATGATCAATCTTGACCTTTGTTTGACCATCCCTAATGAAACTCTTATTCCCTACTTAATAGAGTTAGATAAAGGTCATTCATATAACACATGCACATAAACACTCCGTCTTCCCTATACTGAACAGTCACTTTATTTATTTCTGCTTAGTTCCACATAGTTAATCCTATAAAAAAGGAATATGGGTGATGTTTTGTCACCCATAATGTTTGTGCAAACAGTCTGACGGAGCTTGATGTGTTTTTTTTTTTCCTCCGGTTTTGCAGCACGTTGCCGACGCCACCCAGCAGGCAGGCGACGCGGCAGTGCGTTAATCTCAACCGCAGTTGTCTCTATCATCTGTGACTGTTCATACTGATCGATCATCTGTTGAATATGTAGGTGCACGGAGGTGTTCATCCGTGTCGGCGCGGTGATATGTGAGCTTAAGCACTTGAGAACAGTGAGCCCCTTCAGCGATGCACTTTAAATCCTCCACACCCACACTCGGCCATTGTATTTATGTTGTATACATTCATTCCCCATTTTCCCACTTCTGCCTTTTTTTAATCTGCGTTGAGCAGCTCTCTCTGTGTTTTTTGGAAACAAACTCACGCAGCTTTAGAATAAAGACAGAATTTGGCGGGCGGATTCAGTAGTGCCATTATAGATAATTTGTCAACGTGCCTGTGTGTAGGTTGTTTGAATATGTATGTAGCAATTCTCCATAGCCATCCAGATTTGCATATAACCCCGAGGTTTAAAAGGTTACTTCTTACTGAAGGCTTGTCCATTTGAATACGGACACCAGAAAAGAAAACCGTACGTGAAAGTGATTGTAAAACAGCGTATTGTGTACTTCCAAGTTGCCCTCGACCTTCTAACCCCTGACCGGTGTGATATAGCTGGTCAGTATATAATATATATAATGTGATGCATAAGGTTGCCAGTACATGTACATACAGCACAGAAGCAAGAAAAAATGTATAAAAATCAGTCCTATACAAACATGTGTAAGGAACCTTTTTCACAACTTTTCATATATTGTATTCTGTCATTTAAAGATGTCGAATTTCTTCTGTTATAATTCATATATTTATGTGACTCAGATGGTGCTTTCCTGCAAAATTATGATGATGCTTTCGAATGCAACCAAGACAAAATGAAAAATCTTTGAAAATTCGACCGGCTGCAAACTACTGCTGACCTTTTTAGAGAAGGGAAAGAAACAGAGTGTCCAAGAAAAGGAGGAAGCTATCAAATTAACTCTGTCGAGGATGCACAAATGAATTTTGCTTTGTCGCTTCCTGGCATGACTGGGCACTTAGAGCCTCGCATACTGAAAGCACAGTGTATGCTTATACGGTGGATGTTAAGCACACATGAAGAAGCCTTACCTTAGTGCCTAACAACAGCACTATGAATGAAATATTTAACTCTGCAATAATTCTCTCACTTAAAATGTTCCTTTGTTAAGTAAGTGTAGTTTCACTCAGTTCAATCTTACACACTCAACCCTCCTGAGCACTTAGAGAGCATTAGCATGGTTGTTAGAGTTTGTTTTATAATCCCCAGCTTGGGGTATCTTTGAAGTAACTCCAAAAATAATTGGAACATATAAAAGATACATTATTCTATAGCAGCTCTACAACAGTTGATATATGCTCCTTAACAAGCTTCTTCTACGTGAACAATAGGCTTCCACAGGGACTTGAACTGATAATTCTTCTTTTCGTTAAGGAGCTACATTAACAGTTACCTTGTAATACTTCTTCTCAAGAGTCAAATGCACAGTGCTTAAGGCCAATGGTTCCCTTCTTTTTGTAACATTTTCCTCAGGTTTTCATGGGATTTGTTGTTTTTTTTTTTGTTGTTTTTGTTTTTGTGTTTTTTGTGCTGAGCCAGGAGACAGGCTGAATGAGAAAAGATGGATGTTGCAGCGTACAGCTGGGAAAGATAATGAATGAAGTCGACCGTGGGTGGCGAAGACCATCACTAAAGCATAATGGGTCCCAACAGAGGGATGGGGATATTGACCCGTCCGTCACTTTTTTTTTCCTCCTCGCTCCCCTCCCTCCCTTTCTTACAAATACAAACTCTCACAAGTGTGTACACAGCCTGACACGCGCACACACACACACATACAGACACACTGCAGTAAAGCAAACAATACCAGGATGCACTTTGTCTTTGCGCACACACACACAATTATACAACTTTCTCTCTCCTGAGCCTGTGTGTGTGTGTGTGTGTGTGTGGACACTTTGGATGTGTTTGCACTTTTTAACTGAAAGCAAATGGAGAGTTTGTGCTCCCTGACAGAGACTGTTTCATCAGACATGTAGGAACTGTGGAAGAACTCCAGAGACATCCCCTTAATGCGGAATTCCAGCTTAACCATCTCCGTTCTTATTTGACTTACTTGGGGCAAATGTCTTTGATATTGATTCTATTCTGGAAAATCCCTCAAAGCAATTTGGTGTGTTGGAAACTTGGAAATATTTAAAAACTGGCAAACCCTTCTGTCTTTCCACTTGTTTGGTATTTTTCCTCCCGATATAAATCATATGAGTTCTGAAAGGGAACGGTGGTGCACACCAATTGTCTTTTATTACTCTCCAATGTGGATAAATCTGTTTCGCAGCTGCACTGTCCCTGTCTCAAGTCCTCTAGCTGATTCCTTTTCCCTTTCTCTATCTGTTATAGATTCATTTATTCACCTATTCATCCGTTCACTTATTTTATTTTCATCCCATGTCAGTGGTCAATAGACTGAGGGGACTCAACCCACTTACTGTCATCAGAGGCAGCAGTGGGATCAGCCAGTGATTATAGTGATTACAGTTTGTGCTTACATAGGGCTCGGGTGCTTTGTGCCACATCTCCCCTCGTCAGCTGGCAGTCTGAGCTCTAATCTGCCAGTTATAACAAACAGCAGACAAGGGAACAGGAGGAAAAAGCTATAAGGGAGGAAAGGCAGGGATGTGGATATAAAGGAGTGGTTAGTAGCCAAATTACAAAGTGGGGTTTTGTGTCCTCTTTTAGAATCTTATAACGAGTGGTATCCAGTTGACCATGTAGTCCTTCAACAGCTTCTGTCCGAATTAAGAGTTTATAACAGCTGGAATCTGTGTATTATTGTTTTATGTATGTACATTATCAAAGGAGGAAGCAGTTTTGTTTATTGTGTGCTTGTGAATCCTGAGCTTCCAGCAAGATGCCAATTAGAGCATTTAGCTTGCAGTAGCTTCAAACCACCTGCTGTGTATTTTTTTCCCTATAGTGCATCTGTGTGAACCAGTTATTCATTTATATATATAAATCTATCACTCAAACTGAATCCATTTCCCTCTCCCCCACCAGTTCAAAGGCCTCTATCAGAGCCAAGTGTCTGATGAAATCCTGATTACCCCCCTAATTGGTAATTGTGAAGTCGCTGCGGCACGTGGCGTGAGCAGCTTCTCCCGCTATCGATCCCCTCCCACTCCACCATTGATTTGCACTTAATGCCTTTAATTAGAATTATTTCTCCACCTTATTTTATTCCCTCACAATATGCAGGCGCCTTCAAGACGCTGTGGAAAAACAGATCAGGAGGTATTTGTGGCTGCGTGTTCAGAGGTAAAAAATAAATGCACAGCGGTGATATAAAAAAAAAAAAAAGGGATTTTGAATATAGGTCAAGATAGATGTTAAGGCTGGGATTAAGTTTGCAATCCACGTTTAATGCACGTTATGAAGTTTAATCCCTCAAGAGGAAGTTATTACAAATTGATTAAAATTCCAGATTTGGTTCTAGCTTAACTTCTGTGGCAGCATTGTTGAATTTAAAAATAATCCTATATGCACCATTTCATTGCTTCAAAACATAAAATAGTGCTCTGCAAAAAAACCCCAAAACAACAGCTGGAGTACAAATCAAACTATATCTATGTACGTGTCCATTCATGCAAGAATCTGTCTGTGTGCCTCTGCTCCAACCCCTGGCTAGTTACATCTCTCCTATCCATCTCACTTCTAATTCCATGTGACACTTAATCTTAACTTGTGTTCTCACCCACTGATTACGAAACCCCCCAGTTCTAAATAGAATAAACCAGAAATGGTAGGAAGTGTGTAGAGATGAGAAGAGCTGCCTCTGTAATTGTTTCTCAGTTTCATAGGCTTGACCCCTTATTTATTTGACTGGCATTTACTGCCTGGGAATTAACTCTTCATAGGCAGGGATGGGTGAGACAGTGACTGAGGGTGAGTGAATGAGTGGCAGAGGGTTAGGCCAGGGCGGGAAGGTTCATGAACCCATAAAGAGAGACTCGGCAGACCATATCTCATTACTGGGTCGGCTTGAAATGAGATGGGCCCCTCTTTGCTTGTCCCTCACTGGTTCGATTGATTAGTCGGCAGCCAATCAATGTTAATTAAGGTGTAGAGAATCCTTTAATTGTGGCTTATGAATCATCGTGTCAGACCCTGCCTTGACCTTCACCAGACTTACACTGCGAACGGCCTCGCTGGAGAATAAATACCTTTTTATATATTGCAAGATAATGATAGTCGGCAAATGAGTATAGATTTGATGGACGGCGATCCTGTATGTACTGTAGCTCCTAGCAGTGGGTCTCATGAAGATCACACACACAATGGGTACTCAAATAGAAACCAGACTGACCTTCATATCCTGTTTCTCATTTTGCAAAACAGATGCAGAGCACCAGCAGATCAATACTTGTCAAAACGTTTAAGAGTTAATGTTGCGAGATAAGTGTTGCTATTATGTGTGACGAGAGGCTCTCCGTGCATATGAAGTGGGGCTTTGATTGATGACTGCCAAAAACAAAATGGCACATGAGAACACCACCGGCACCATAATTGTGTTTTTTAATGAAGACCTACATTTCACGTTGGAGCTGATTTCCCACTCAGTTGATTGTGTCCCCTCCCCTGCCCAATCCTCCTCCACCACTGCTGCCACTACCATCCATCATGCAGTAATAACAATGTAACCTGTACATGGTTTAAAGCCTGGTTGTAGGTCCATGACTTCCAAATCTACTCTTCAACAGACAGATGAATTTACCCATGACAGTGCGTCCTGACCCTAAAAGAAGGGTTAACTTTACAATTTTTCAAGATTAAACCTGTCGCACAGTTCTTCTCCAATATACCATGCTTTATTTTCCTAACTTGCCTTCATCCGAGGTTGTTTCCTGTTTCTTTATACTGTCTTTAGTGGATCAATTAGTCATGTGACTTAGAACCCTAATTACAGCTGCAACGAATACATTTTTTAAAAAAATGTATTTTCTTGATTAATTAAATAGCTGTGCGGTCTATTAAATGTCAGAAAACAGTAAAGAATGTCTTCAGATGTCTTGTTATTTCCAACCGACAGTAAAAAATATTAAATTTACACTGATACAAGACAGTAAAAGCAGCAAATCCTCACATGGGAGAAGCTTGAACAAGAGAATGTTTTAAAGAGTGATTAATCAATTATCAAAGTAGTTACTGATTGATTTTGTCCATCGGCTAATCTATTAATTGACTAAGTGTTTCAGCACCACAGTCAGATGACCTCAAAACATCCGTCCTTTAATTAAAATTCTTATGATTTTTAAAAGATCCCATTTTTTGAGAATAAACATAATCAACTGAACCTAAAAATGGTGTCAGATCACTTCCTCATTTAACTCTCTCTTGCTTAAATTGCCAAATTTAGAAATCTTATCAGTCACTATATATTGTATTTTCCATATATGTAAGGGAAGAGACCAGATGAACCATTTCCATAACGGGTGAAGACAGGATTAAGAACTTTGAACTGCATTAACCACACACAAAGCATCTAAATAATGTGCCATAATGTGTGATTTTGCTCTTGTTGCTTTGATTTTTTCTTCTTCTCTGAATTAATATGACCTTTTCTCTGTTTTCAGATGTAATAACCGGACCCAGTGTGCTGTCGTGGCCGGACCAGACGTATTTCCTGACCCGTGCCCAGGAACCTACAAATATCTGGAAGTCCAATATGAATGTGTACCCTACAGTATGTATTCCTTCATTCTCTCACACTCTCAGTCGTCTCCTAATGCTCTTACCCATCCTAATTTCCTCCTAACAGCGGTGGTGACTCATCAACAACCCAATCAACATGCATGTCAGCAATGTTCCAAATGTTCAATATATTGTGAAAGTGTCATCCAGTTTTGCAGAAGAGATTAAAAATTTAGCAGTGGCTGTGATGTTTCCTGTGATCTGAAAAGCATAACACCCTGCAGGAGAACAGGAAATATCATTGACAGTGTTGTTTACATGTGAAACATGGGACAGTATATCATTGTGGAGGAATGTTTACCCATTGACAAGATACTGCTGTTTGTCAGTCCTTTTGTTGTAACTGACATGAGACACACTTTCTTCATTTTCTTCATCCTGCAAGGTATCTATTATGTCAACAATGTGCCAGCTTATGCTCAATTTCCTTATGACAGTACCAACATCTTCTTTGTGTGTGCCCCACTGATAATATAGTAAGTCTAGCTTAATACTGTAGATGTTATAATAGTAAGACATGCTCAATAATTTCAGACTCAGAAAAATAACACAACTGTGAGAAGTGTGGTGACAACAAAAAGAAAGAGAATAAAAATGCTCATGTGTTATATGTATTCAGTCAGAGATAGTTTTAGCTACGTTTCACATTTAGATGGTGCTTGTCAGTGCCTTCCCATCAGTTCCCTGAGTTCACAGCACTTTAATATCTTTGAGGAATCATGTCTGATCATGTCATGTCTCTGTTAGCATGGCAGCAAGAAAGGCTGTTTGACTTTCATCAAAAATGAAACATACTTGTTGTTTTCGGTTCAATTCAGCTCAGTGGATGCCAGTTAATGTTCAGACTAGTGAGGCATCTCTTAAGGGAGAAAATAAAAAAGAATTTAATTAGTGCAGCAGGTGAAAAACACTGTCAGCCGGCACATAACTTGAGTGGAAACATTTGGGCAGGGAGTGGAAGGATCAGCATGGGGTGACAGGATGAACACACAGCGAGGAAGTCCAGGTGAGGCCAGAGGAAGTAGCATGGACACTGCCATATGACCTTAAGTATTGTGCATTATGACCTTTGAAGTGGAACACCAAAGTCATAATAATTATTCCTGCCAACAGCCTGACAAATCATGTGGCTTGCTCAGAAATGAGATAAAACTAGAAATATTGGGTCATGGGCATTTTTCTGTACAGTCTGCAGCTGCTCAGTTCATATGAACTCTAATAATTCAAATTCAAATCAAAACCATCTTTTTAACATTTGATGTCCTTACATGGCTCCCTCAGTAGTCTGCCTGACAGGAGCTTTCATGTGGTGAAGTAAAAATAATTTCTACCTGTGATCCAGAGCTGGCAGATGGCTCTTTCATACCTGGCTCTTTGCAACATGGACATTTTGCTATCCCAGCCACCCAGTGTCAGTGTCTTTCCTAGCTGTTCATGTTGAACACACTGATCCAACCAAATGCAAGCTACTGCAACACTTTTTTTTCAGTACTTAAACAGACTGTGTGGTTTGCTTTAAATGCCGATTTTGGACTTTTCAAGCAATATTGTTGAGTTAAGCTCTTGGCAACTACTCTATTTTAACCTAGCATGCCGCAATTTGTCCTAAAAAGCTTACCTGTAGACGTGCCAGTGTTGGGAACTGGCGATGTGTAAATATTTTCTACCTAGCATAGCAAGGGGTGATATATGGTGGTCTTTGTGTGCGTCTTGATGACAGTCTTGCTTTCTTTGGTAATGCTCTTATGGTGGTCATTGCCCACTAGAGGGAGGACTCATCTTTTTTCATCTTGGTTTGCCCAATCCTGATTTCTTTTGTTCCTGATCCCACCAAGTTACATGGATTATGCCATTGCCGGTCCCATCCTATCCTTATCCTATTACTTTTAAATTAGGCTACCAATGTATGCCTGAATTTAAAAGTAAGAACACATTATGACTCTTGGTAAAAATGACTTCTGTCCAATGCAGAGGCTTGGTTTTCCTGCTCCCTGACCCAATGTAATGCCCCTCCTGTCCCAAGGTAATCCTGCTTGACCCATTAGACCCACAGCATTCCCAATTAGTCGTCTGCCCCACCAACCCATCTTACACCACTGGAGGGAGACACAGGAGTGATTCTTTTTTATTCTCCTTCGCCCAATCCAAAATAATTTCTTTCCCATCCCCCATGGTTGCATAGTTTATGTCATTTCCAATCCCACCCCATCCTGATACCTTTACTTTCACTTTCATATAATATTGATGGCCGTCCACTGCAGAGGCTTGGTTTTTTAGTCTTGACCCTGTCACCGCAACACAATGTAATAGCCCACCTGTCCCATGGGAATCCCTTAGCAGTAATGAATCTCATTACCAATTAGTCTGCCTTGACTGCCCATCTTCCACCACTAGAGGGTGACACAGAAGTGATTCTTATTTATTCTGTTTTGCCCCTAAATTATTTCTTCTCGACCCCACACAATTGCATGGCTTATGTCATTGCCATTCCCATCGGTATCCCATCACTGTCAACTTAGACTACTGAAGTGTCCTTCCTGACTTTATATTGACAACATAGTGACACATTATGACTCCATTTAAAAAGGCTCCCATCCAATGCAGGGGCTTGTTTTTCCCACCCTGTCCCAATCCCTGTGACACAATTTAGTAGCCCTCCCATCTGATGGGAGTTCCACTTCCATTCCCATTCTGTTCTTTGCCTCAAGTACCCACCTCCCACCTTCTTTTACAATGTTATAGTCAACTTTTTCCTAAGAAAAGATAAGTCAAAAAATGTAGCAGTATTTTTGGAAAACTGTTACTGGCAGCTTCTTTCCTTGTAACATCAGGGCCGCCTATTAGGGGTGCACTAGGGAGGAAAACGAGGGCACCTTGTCTGCTATAACGATGGTTTTTGCCCAGAACCATTGAGAGATACGAAATTCTGCTGGCATTGTATAAATATTGAAGCAATGTAGGCGTTTATTTGTATATTGAGCAGGGAAGAAAAGTGTAATCACAAACAGTCACTGGAGACAGATTTTGAGACCCATTTTATCGTAGGGTGTGAATGCAATTCATCTGTGACAGCCCAGTGGACTATCTTCTTACCTCCCAAATGAAGCGATCAGATCCTTCTAGTTGGAATGAGCCACATTTAGAGACGGTTCCTTGTGTTTGTTTTTCTTACTTAAAATTTTAACAGTTTAAATTACATTTCCTGAGTTTCTATCAATGGATGCTGATTGGCATTGAATGGGCAGTGAAATCTTCAAAAAAAAAAAAAAGGCTAAATAGTTTTCGAGTGGTTTGTGCGTCATTTGTTGACAAATCATTAGGGATTTACATTGGCGAAGTGGTAAGGTTTGAGACATGGTAGCTCAATTGTGGATGGGATTTTAAAACAAGTCTCCTTACCAAGTTCCCGAGACAGACTGAAGGATTTGAGTGTCTAATAAGAGAATCAGCCACCCATGACTTCAACCCTCCTTCAGTGTTGGAGTCTTGACTCTGTATTCCACTGACAAGCTCTCCCTCTCAGTCCTAATACTCTTTTTCTTCCAAGTCTCCCTCACTTTCACTTACATTGTGTCCTTTAAGTGCTCTCACTGCTTTTTCCCTCCCTATATCCCTTTATTTGCTCCCCTTGCTCCCTTTCCTCACAATCTCAACTACCCCTCCTCTCTTCTCCACGACCTTCACTGACGGCTTTTATCTGTATTCTGCTTGGGGAGCTTCTTTTCTTTTAGGGTAAATTACCACACTCCTCTCCATATCTTTATAAGCTGGCAATATTGTACAGTCACATCTGCCATTAATAACAGCAGAAGAGTGTGCTAAATCGATGGACACATGCTACAGATACAATATTGATTTTATTAATCAGTGATTCGATCCGCTCCATCAGTTGTAATGGGGAAAAAAAAGTTACAATTACCAACAAGAGTGCCAGTGTTTGCCTGTGCTGTGTGACAGTGTCACCGCACAAGGCAATCCATCATATTTTCATTTCAGCTGCCGTCTGCATAATTATTTTATATGAGCAACTAGCATGATATTGAACAATGAATGAAATAAAACAGCACTGCTAGAAAGGTGAAATGGTAAAAAAGAAAATTGATACGTCCTGCATTTGAAAAGGAAGTACTTAATACATTCAAACTAAATAGAATTTGCTTGTATTTACTCCTGTAGGTCATAATGGAGTCATGTGAACATCAGAGTACACTCATTTTTCATTTGCCAGAGGAGACTTTCCTCTTTGTACTAGTGCAGTTTGTGCATGCTCCCCCATGCACTTTACAGATTAGTAAGGCTACCCTCAGGCAGAAGTGATGTGCTGACCCTTTATGATGACTCATAAACATGACTGTGCTCCAATGGCTGACACATGTCTCTGTCCCGCCCTCTCACCTTGACTCTCCATGGTTCAGTGGAGAGATGCCCATCTATTCTCTTAGTGCCTTATTAAAAGCTTTCTTCCTCGCTTGCTCTGTCTTTCTTTCTATGTAACTTTCACTTTAACAGCTCCTTCCAAAGGTCGTGCTCATAAGAGGTCAACACAACTGTGCCTCCCTCCTACCCACCCAGTATTCTTCCTCAGCAGTAATGAAGCTCTTACATCTCCTTGGTGGCACCTCAAATTCTCTGACTTGTCACAGAGGGAAGTGCATTCAAACCTGGGTTGCCATGCCCTGCTGTTGAAATTGTCTTTCTGTTGCTGACAGCTTGCTGTTACCTTTCTTGTCCTCCTCCCATAGCATCAACCATCTCCCTTCAGTAATTAGGTGTACCTCTCTGTATAGTTTCCATGGAAAATTGACTGATTTGGTCCAGGCGGGTGGTCAAACCCCTGTCCCTCCCTCCCCCCAAAAAATGAGGTAGGGAATAATTACACATCTTTTCAGGAAATGCTTTTGTTCAGTTCACTTTTCAAAATTGACACTTCAGTGTGTATGGCAGATGAGGTAGAGGGAAAGTGAGAGACAGAAAGGCAGAGACAAGAAGAGAGCAGGAGAACAAAGGAAGAAAACCTGCTGGTAGTCTGTTGCTATACATAAGCTACTAGTTCCCCCCACTGTTTGTAGCTAATAAGGACAATGTAAAATCCTGTCTTGCACAGTGGGATCCAGCTCAGCCCTGTCAGATATGGCTCACACTTTGGAAGCTAAGCCAGGACATATAATCATGCAATCAATTCTCCAATTTGAATGGTGCAGCGTAATCCTGAGCTCATACCTCATCACCACTTTCCATGTAATTTTTCAAGTTCTTTTATTTCCAACGTGCCTAATTGGTTTTTAATTCATTTTGCTAATAATAACACACCTAACAGGTTCGGGGGGTGTGGGGGTGTGGGGGGGTTCTAATTGAATAATGGAGTAGATTGTTTTGGCAAGTTTTACTCAGCACCTGCTACCAATCTCTGCCCTTCTGTGTTGGCAGGTGAAACCATGAAATTAATGCTCTACACATGGCTATCACTTACAATGCAGCTTGGGCATAATACGGTGTGATTACAGGGACCATTATGCAGTGGTCACACCTAAGGTAAACACCACCTGTGTGACCAGGATGGGACTTCATGGTTAGAATGTGGACTCTGCGATTGGTTATGCATTTCAAATCTTCCTCTCATCAGGGTAGATAGTTTTTAAATGTCTCTAAGCATCTAAGGATTTTAGATTATTTATACAAATGATTTCTCAGCTGATGGGTAAATGTAGATGTGCTTTAATAGTTGCTCGCACTCAGTACTCAAGCACATCATCAGCACTCTAGCTTACATAGACCCAGGCTGTTCTCTTTGCCTTGGATAATCTTGTGGCAACTTTTAAGCTTCTTGAAGAGTAGATCACTCCATTTGATGCTATCAGTAAATCTACTAAGCAGATTGTATGGAAGTTTAGTGGCTTTTTGCCCTTGAGCTCTCCTATCCACACGTTCATCAGGTCTAGTGTGGGAGTCGGCACCGTGACAGCAGATACATCACACAACCACACCCTCCTCGCTCCCCGCTGAAATGCCAGTGAGCATTAGCCGGCTTGTTCAGACAGCTTTTTTTCTCTTCTCCCCACCTGAGCGACCAGCTCCACTTCTTCCCATGTGTGAAGGGGGCCTGTAATGCCATCTCATCACTCAGTGACAGCTGACCACTCCCCAACCCATACAGCAAGCTCTGATGACTATGACTTTCTGTCACATATCTCACACGCCAGATCCACACCGGTGTTGTGATCTGAATTTGCAGGGATTGATCTTGTCACAACACATTGGCTTTAAACTGTTAACGTCTTAACATTAACTGTTAACATCTGAAAGTCCAACTGATATTAAGAGTCAAAAATAATGTAAATGTGATTTTTATTTATGTAAATGTATTGTTTATATTATCATCACAAAGATGAAATAGATTTGAGATATTTCAGAAATCCTACTTTTATCTAATGCTGTGTGTCAGTGCCAGATTGACAGTCCAGCCAGCAGGCTGAGACTGCTGCAGGAGCATGTACAGACAAAGTAAACAAAGTTGCACTGGTATCTATAACTGGTATCTGACACCAGCATCTAAACTGACCAATCTTGACATGTTTTCAAGCTTTTTAATTTGCTAAAGTTACAGCTTACGAGTTGATTAACTATCTAGGCTGAAAAATTACATCAGCAATGCAGTATGTTATCCCCAGTGGATAGTTTAGTACCAGCAAGCCAAGGTGCAGTGCTAGGCATACCTTTCTATATAAAAAAAAAGGCATTAGCAAGAAATCTAATGAGGGTTGTTGCTAAAAGTCTGAGGCTCTTGTTTTGTGTGGCAGGCTGCCTTCTGGCTGTGAGTCCGTGACTGTCTGCCTATGATTAAACGATGATATGTTATTGCTTAATGCAAATACAGTTTAAATTGAAATGATTTGATTAGCTTCAGGCTAAGAAATCCAGATCTACATAGATGCAGAACCAACAGCTTTCTGGCAGATGAATGCACAGAGGGCACAATTATGAAACCAAAAACTACATAAAAGTATACATTTGCATACAGATTTTTTTTTTTCCCTGAAAGGATAGTACAAGACACGTGATTTACAGAGCAGATATGTATATTGAGATAGAGAAAAACTCATATAATAGATCTTTTCACTGAACACATTTTGACATGTCACAATAAGGAAAAGCACAGGTGTAAATTATAAGATTAATGAGGGCTGAATTTCACAGCTTCAGATTCAGCATCAAGGAACATAAATATCTAAGGATGGTATTAGACACACCTGTGGTTTTCTTACCATGACAGGTCAAAATGTCCGCTGTGAAAAAAGCCTATAGTGCTGGCTGATTCGCTTAAGAGCAATATTGTGATGTCAGTAAGAACATACTTCTTATATTGATATATATCACAAAACGGCAAAATAATATACTGTATACAGCAATTAAATTTATGTTCAATGCAAGTAACTGCATATGTTCAACTGGAACAGCTCATTTTTGGCAGTTACATAATTTATGAAGACAACAGAATTTTGTAGATATGATCATATTATCATGATGCAATTCAATGAAAAGTTGATAAATCACATTTGATTCTTCGCTCAGCCCTATTTGTTTTTACATCATGTTTACGTGAGGCTTTTCAGATTAACAGGAGGTTTTATTTAGAATAAAAGTGTGGTATGACACAGTAACAGAAAAAAACTAGGAAAAATAATCTCAGTTGAGAGCCAAGATAATTGCATGTAGAGGCTGTGATTACCAATGTGGATAAATGGTGGTGTGAAAGGGTTGAATCTGGACATTTGGAAACTGTTTTTCCCCACTAATGGCTGAATAAGCTGGTGTAATATATCAGGTTCTTGTTCCGTAGCAGCTGCTCTTTAGCTCAATGACATACATACAGAATCATTCTTGCATTTTTTTTCTAAACAAAAGGTGTGCGCACTCCAACATATCAGAATAAATGCTCATGCACATTGAACACACTTCCAGAAACGTTCATGAAAATATCCATTTATATAACATAAGCTAAGCTTTTATCTCCATGCTTCCTCCACCAGCCACAGCACATGTCTGAAAAACTTGTTGGGGTGCCAAGTGTCGAGGATATAGCACTAATTAGAGGCTGGTCTCTTCAGGGGGTCTCTTCTTTTAATGATCACCCTACTAATCAAAGCTCAATTTCCATTTCCTTGTCTTTTTTTCCCTCTTTGTTCACTGGTGTTCCACCACGTCCAGCCACACACCAGACTAAACACCCTCTTTGTTTTCTCCCTTACAATCACCGCGTCCCTCTGTTCTCCTCCATAATTTCAAGGTCCTTAGAAATCAAGACATATTTTAGGAGGTGCAATTAGGTTATTTCTGCTCCAGTTGCGGCTATGTTCCACAAAAAATATATTTAATTTTGTTTTGCCTGGGCTGCACTTGTCTTTTCTCCCTCTGTTGGCTGGTCCCACGTGGGAAGCAGTTTGGATGAGCGCCAAGTCCTTGCACCTGTCCCTCAAAGAGAGAGACAAACACACATGCATGCCCACAGACAGAAGAACAAGCACACACACACACACACACACAACATCCTGCATTGTCAAGGTTATAAGATAGCATAGCTGCTTCCCAGTAGGAGGGAGAGAGAGAAGTGATGGAGACAGAAAGGAGACACTAGGGAAGAGATTGAATAAGTACGAAAGGGGAGCACAAAGAGAGCAGACAAGTGGTTGAAAGAAAAAGAGGGCTGTTGAGAAATGGAACCTGTAATGATGGTATGGGAGACTCATGAGCACCAACTGAGGGAAATGATAGGAAAAAAATGAGAGAGATGAAGAGAGAATACAGAGAAAGAGAGATGGTAGCCTGCACGTCCTCCTCCATCCTTAGGCACATGCTATTCAAAGCCCCGTAATTTGTGTCATTAATTAAAAAGCTGACGGGATGGAGTTAAGGGGTTTGCACTCTGCAACTCCTTGGTTGAGAGAGAGGGAAAAGAAAAAAGAGAGGGGGGGAAATATTGCAAAAAATATTGCAGCCATTCCTCCATGAATCTCTATTAGCGGCTAATGATACAATTCTGATACCTCTCAACCATTAGTGTGAAATTGGGAAGCATTAATTATTCAAATGAAAATCCATACGACTGCCGCTCACATGACAGGGTCGGCGCTCACAGTAGCTAAAGGTCTTCATTGTTAGCTGCTCGGCATGTGTCTTGAGCAGGAAGTAGAAGACAGTAAGTATGCAGATTGACTGCTGAGGTGAAAATTATACTTGAAATTATGCAATATCTGAACATACATTTTGGACTATATTATGCAGTGGCAATATAATTGAATTTTATAGGGTATGTTATGGCTGAACAGCAGGCTGCTTCAGCATTGTCTCCCTACATTATCTGCAGTGTAAAAAGCTGACTTCTGTGCATACAAGAAAAAGCACTTTCTCCTTCTCTGTAAGTTTTTGATTGTAATGAACAGATGGTGCATGCCATGATTTTTCTTTTTCTTTCCAAAGGAAGCCACACATGTAGGTTGCCCATTCATGTTATTAAATTTGGTACGACAGCTTGACCAATTAGGTAAGCTGCACAATCAGCCATGTTACTGTTTCCAACTTTATGTGTTTGGCAGGGTGAACGACACAACAGCCAAACTGTTACAAGCTGCATGAACACGGTTCAGTGAGTCATTGTTTTGCCCAAACCTGGATTGTAGCTATATTTACTCAAACCATGGCCTGGAAGAAGCCTTTTCTGATTGGTTGAGTCCATAATTATCATTTTCATAATGTGGACATAAGTGTTCTATTCTCAGTTAAATCTGTGGATAAATCTGAATTGGGGAGTATAAAGTAACATCGACGTCTCATAATCCCAAACTGCTCCAGTGGTGCTGCTCAGCAGTCAAAAGATAAGACCTCTTGCACTGGGCTGCTTTCAGGTGTGCCTGTATGCCACTGTGTGAAGCAGGGTATTGGTGAAAAAGAGCAGACTGGTTCTTTGCACATCTATCCCGGATAATGAATGTAAAATAGAGGACTTCCTGCATGTCCATTGGCAAGTTAATACATCTTCAATACATCTTCAGTTAATAGATCTTCTCCTTCTCTTCTCCCCGCTAATGATGGCGTTCCTCTCTCTGGTTTACTTTGGCAGCCGATGACGGCTGATTAAGGCCGGTCATCTTTTCGTTTTCCTCAAGAAAAAATTTGCCAGAATCTTGAGTCATCCCAAGCCTTGATTATGAAATGTAGCAGACTATAAAGTAATGGACTTCTTTCTTACAGTATTTCAACTTTTTTTCCATCAAATTGGTGCACTTAATTGTCAAATTAACAGTGACAGTTGAAACCACATATGTTGCGTAGTAGTCAAGAGCTTGTAGGGTGCATCCCACAGATGCATCATGAAATTGGTGTATTTTTATTTATTTTTTGCTAAATTTATCAGTGCTTTTAAATAATTTGATGGCCACTCTATGCTCATTATCTCTTATTTAAATAATTACCTTGTTCAGTGTTTTAAAGTTGATTTTATTGAAGCATAGTGTGTTAGAGAGTTGTGTGAATACCATTAACATCGTCAATACACGATTCATTGCAGCATCACCACTAATTGTATTTCTGTATACCTTTAAATGATCTCTAAATGAGTACACCATAGGTAAAGTGCCATTGTAAAAACAGAGTAGAAAGAACATTGGGTGCATGCTGAACTGTATTTTTATTCACTAAATGCTGTGTCCTTAAACATCAGAACAGAGCTTTATCAAGTGTTTTGGAGCAGAAGCACAGACATTCCTCATGGGTCTATTTTATGTGATTGAAGAGGATGAAACCCTTGCATAGTAAGTACAAGTACCTCTGAAAGGGCCCTTATTTCTTTTATTTGTATTTGTGTGCATATATTTTTGTTAAATTTCATTTTTTTCAGACATCACAGAGGGCAGGAGAGAAAGACAAGAAGAAGGAATAGAAAAGGATAGGATAAGACAGCTAAGTGCTTTTTAGTGACTCAGTGACAGCCATGACCAAAATCGTATTAAGGTCACAATAGGGGTAATGGGGTGGAGTAAAGGAGGTTTTCAAATGAATCAATTCTCGGTCTCACTCTGCTTTCCCACTGCTCCGCTTGTTTGTGATACACCATAAACATGGGTGTCCAAGGCTCATATTGCAGGTATATCTCAGCCCGTTCTTTATTTGCAGAGCGACTTGATGAACAAACTGGTTTTAGTGATCTAAAGGGTGACCTTGCTGCATCCAGCAGCGTCTTCTGGTCAGACGACAAGGACCACATACTGTACAGTAGCCCTGGGAGTGGCGTTATTTCCTTGTCAGGGATTTCATCCACATCCTTTACTCCCTTCTCACACCATCTCCCCCGGCGATTGCGTCGTATACAACTTCTCACATCCCCAACGTTAATGCCTTTTTCTATAGATCATTACCCTCCTCTCCCCTCGCCACTGTTAGCGATCGCTCAATCAGAAACGCCGGCCTCCCCGTGGTCCCTGTTGTGTGGCTGTTGCTCATGGGAGGTGAAGAGGCTTCGATCGAGGGACGTTTGGCTGTTTACTTTGATGTGATCTATGAGGTCCATATGCAGTTCCGAGTTATTGGCAAATTTGAGTTGCCAGTAATGGTGATTCAGACTTAGCCCAGAGCTATTGTTGCTGGGGCTTGGTATGGACTTATCGTGTTTCAATGACAGCTGGAGTGTTTGCCGTTGATGAGGTGCTGTGCTGTGCCAGAGTACAATTTTATGATCTGACAAACACAGACGACTTGTTGAAAGCCTTTCCCCTCCCCATTATTTTTCTCTCTTTTTTGGTCTTTCCCTCGCTCGACGCAGCCCCACCTCATTCTCTCTTTTTCATTGGCTCACCACCTTGCATTTATATTGTTCTCCTCTAATAACTTTCCCATCTTTCAAACTTTACACCCCCCGCCCCTACCCACTGACCTCCATACCTCACTCTGTTGTACTCTCCATTTGGAGGAGCGGACTCTTGTAAGCCCTGGTAACAGAGGTTAATCCTCTCTTATTAGAACCGGGATTACTGGAGGGGAAGGGACAGGAACAGGCCGCTGGGTGGATGCTAACCCCTACTACAAATTGAAGAGACCAGCAAAATGCCATGACTGACATAAAAAGCCAGTCCAATCAGAGCAAGAGATATATAGAGTGTAAATATAATAGCCTCAACCGTTTTTCTGCAGACATTCAGTGTACTTATTGAGCTGTAAGTCGAAATACCTTTTACATTTCACTTTCCCCTGCAGTTATTCACATTTGATATGAAAAAACACGTCTTTCATGCCAATAATTAATATATACAAGTACATACTGTACTGTATTTTTAAAGCTGTGCTGATCAATTTTTTCATATTAACAAATGAACAATGTTTAATGTGAAAGGGATTGCTTGTAGTGAATTATCACCTGACTTTGCTGTTCCTCTCAGTTCTAAGAAGCATTTTAGCGTCATTTATCTTATTGTTTTGGTTTTACAGGCTGCGACTTTACTGTGTTGGTTCATTATCAACACTTTAGTCGATCTTGTTTCCAACAGCAGCAGCCAGCTGTTTTCAGAAAAAAAGCTCTGATGAAACCATTGTACACTACGTGCCCAACACAAAATGGCAGCCAAAGTTAGCAACTAGCTAAAGCTATTTTCCCCAGGCTTTTGGTGGGGACCAAAACAGAGCTAAAAATAAAAATTCTGTCCTCCAGGCCAGAAATCAGACTCCAAAAGAATCATAATGTTGCTTTGTGTTGGCTGGATGTGTGCATATGCAACTATTAGCTAACATTTTTGAAAATATATCAGTGTTTGTGCAGGTTTTAAATTTAGATCTCAATCCAGGTTTAATCAATATCAAGGACATTACCCATTATTTTCTTATAATAACACTTGTACAAAACAATTTAAAATGATTACATAGTTTTACCTGATACCTGAGGTAGCTATATACTAATGATCATTAACCTGTTTAGGTCAGAAATTACAGACTTTTATTTTGAGACTACAGCTGTGTGTAGAATGTTTTTCTTCCAGTTGTACATTGGACTTAAAAAAATCTTTATTGTAAAGGGCAATATGTTTGAATGTTTGAACAGTTAAATTGTGCACTGAATGTTAAAAAAAAAAAACAATCATCTACATCTGTTTTGTACATTTCCATCACTCAGACATCATTGCAAAAAACATTATGTACAAAATTTTGCCTCAAGAACTAATTAAGTTGTCTTTTTCCCACAGGCGCATGTGTGAAGCAGTACTTTTCTTCTTCCGAAAGGCTTACGATTAAATGTTTTGCGAGGCTGTTCCACTAACCCTAAGCTCGTCTTGTACTTTTGTATGACTGTTATGAAATAAAGACTTTTCCCAATTATCACATCATTAATCTGTTCTTAATTTTTTTTGTTCTTTCTTTTTCTCCCCTTCATGCCTAAAAATAGAAGTGGAACAAAAAGGTAACTAAATGCCAACAACTTTTCTTTTCCCACCTGCATTTTCATTTGGGTATGTGCTTGCATTTTACGGTGACGGGTTGCTACAGCAGTTTTTTGTTTTTTTGTCTTTTTTTTTAAACATTTTGTAGGTACGTTCTCATTGTATGGTTCATTATTATGGTTTAAAATGTCATTCATGGGGAAAATGAAATTATTCAGGGAAATGGTGTTGGAAATATACTTAATGAGAAATTATTGATTAAATTTCTTCTTTCAGAATATGTTTTTCTTTCTTTAGTTCTGTACACGGAGCAGCATCCAAAACAGTGAAAACCGCAAAAGACTCCTGCCTTCATTCCTTGTTCATCAATAGCATCACAGATTGACAGTTTTTTGACATTGTCACATGCAGTATACAATAACTCTTCAGGGTAGGGGAGGGTAAGCTGCTTTCCAGTGAAATCCTGAGACCCTGTGATCTTTTTATTCCCTGTAATAACTGAAGATTATTCCAACTCTGTTTTATGAGCTGCATAATATTAAAGTTGAGGGCCATATAGGCTGATCAATAGCTTGTCCAATAAGCTGTCAGCATTTTTGACTATAGCTCTAATATGATGATGACTATAACCTTCAGGGACTCACTAGTCAATACTGGAGACAGATCATAGCAGTCATATTCTTACCTTATCAGCACTGCATGATGCTGCAGAACATATGCTAAGTCTGCACTTGAGCCCCAAGAGCATTGTGTGTTTGTAGTGTTACCTTTTAAGATGAGCAGGAAATATGTCTCTAAGTCCTTTGACAGACTGGAAATAGAATCATTATACAAGAGTCAAGAGTTCTGTTTTAATAGCTATGCAATAAATTTTAAGTTTCATAGTAGTCATTAATTTATGGTATATCACTGGAATCTGTGGTAAAGAGAATGAGCAATGAAGGTGTAGGGGGAATTAAAAACATTTTATAGAGATGACTGTACTGCTGTGGTAACAGTTTTTGTGAAATTCCCCATGAAAGCCATGATTGCTTTGTATTACTTCTCTAATATCTTTCATTCACTCCTCCATCTTTGTGCTTACATCCTTTAAAGGCATATTGTACAACCTCCTCAGAGCCCTGTGTGCTGTCAGTACAAAGCTTACCTACTCTGACCTTGTACCCTAGCACATTTTGTCGTTTTCAACCATAGAAACAGCCCTCTTAGCATTTAGCACAGCAACTGCCGAGATGTGTGCTGAGGTGCTATGTCAACGGGACGCATCTTGCCACATTTTTCACCTGCAGGTAGACAACATGTTTAATCTTAAGAGATTACAAGGAAAAGAAGCTTCTGTTTTCTCTGTCTCTTTCTCCCCCTCCTCAGAGTGCACAGCTCTTACCTCTCGACGGATCTGCAGCTAGAACCTGTCAGTGCAGCGTCAGGCTGCTGGCCCATTACAATGAAAGGAGCTTTCACACACGCACTTTTATTTGTGATGTATTCTGGGCCTATACCTGTGGAAAAAGGAAACGCTCCACTGTCTAAATTCTTTAGCTATTTACTATTATTAATGAATAATTGTCATTCCCCTTTTTTAGTCAATAAAGTCGTGATAATGTTTTATTTTATTTCATTTAACAGTCTTTCCTTGTTGACAGAACTCACTATACTGTACCTCTTTCTTAGACCAAAACAGATGATATTTATAGTTTAGTTGAAATGATTAACTTACTTTACATTTCTAGTATTCAAATCCATACTTTAGATGTCATGTTTTTAGAAAGACAGACAATTATAATTGTTTCAGTCTAATCCCTAATGAACTGAAATCAGCTTTAGCAAATGGGGCCCACTATTGACCTGCTCCAGCTGTATTGCCTTGGCCCAGCTTTATCAGATTTGAGTACAAACCAGTTCACGTGTAATTAGTTTATTGTGTGTGGTGTTGTAAATCATGCCACAGACTAAAAATGTCATTTGGATGAAATAATGGACAGGCAATCATTATATGGATGATGTAATTACTATATTTTTGCTTTTCTGCTTTGCTTTGTTTCTCCTAAAGGGCTGCCTCAGCCAATAATTACAACATTGCTATTTATCAAAATCTTTTAACTTTGGATTTATGTGTTTAATGCTATTTATTAAGAACGGCCAGGACTGCCATCAGAGTGTTTTCAATGAAAGAAAAGAATTAAACATTTTTTTCTTGTGCAGTTATATTTAATTTAGTACGGATGTCCAGAGAAGCCATTCTGTGAAACAAATAAAAACAGAAGAGAACTTAAATGTTAATGTGTGTGAGTCAGCCAGTGGTGAGTTTTAACAGTTTGACATCCTCTTACTTGTTTTTGCTCTACATTAAGTCAGAAGAGATAACCTTCACTTGATCTATTCACACACCCCCTACAAACTCTTAAGTCTGTTCGTTCAGTGGCATTGTAAGCTGATTGCCTTCAGGGTCAGAGTCTAACTGAATTAGAGGAATCTTATATAAAAATTGTAAACAGTAATAAGTAATTGAGACCAAAACAGCACTTTAATGAATTTGAGACACAACTTGAAATAATGAAAATGGTGGTTGTGTTTGTATAGTGGCTATTTCATGTTTAATTTTAATTTACATGCTTTGGAGTAATCCAATGAATTGCATTACAAATTGCATTTTTTGTAGGACAATCAGTAATCTTTTCTGCATTAAATCTAAATCTGATCATCCTTACACTGATTAAAATGGTGTGACTCAACATCTTGGTCCTTCACAGTGGAGAGGAATAAGCTGTGGATTTTAACATTAATGTTGTTGCATCCAGTTGCTGTATTATTTATTGATTTATAATACCTGCCAATGTAACTCTGTACTTGTTTTTCCCCTATTTTGGCTCCTCAGTATTCCTGTGCCCAGGGCTTCTGCGCAGGGTGTACCAGAGCGAACACCTATTTGAATCGGACCACCAGTCTGGAGCTTGGTGCAAAGACCCTCTCCAAGCATCCGATAAGATCTACTATATGCCCTGGACACCCTACCGCACCGACACGTTGACTGAATACTCCTCCAAAGAAGACTTCATTGCCGGAAGGCCAACAACGACCTACAAACTCCCACATCGTGTCGACGGCACAGGCTTTGTGGTCTACGACGGGGCGCTCTTCTTCAACAAGGAGCGCACACGCAACATTGTCAAGTTTGACCTGCGAACTCGTATCAAGAGTGGCGAGGCCATCATTGCTAATGCCAACTACCATGACACATCACCATACCGCTGGGGTGGGAAATCTGACATCGACTTGGCTGTTGATGAAAATGGCCTATGGGTGATTTATGCCACTGAGCAGAACAACGGGCGGATTGTCATCAGCCAGCTAAATCCCTACACGTTGCGCGTTGAGGGGACCTGGGACACGGCTTATGACAAGCGTTCTGCATCCAACGCCTTCATGATCTGTGGAATCCTTTATGTGGTGAAGTCAGTATATGAGGATGATGACAATGAAGCAACAGGAAACAAGATTGACTACATCTACAACACAGAGCTAAGTAAAGATGGGTTCCTGGACATCCCGTTCCCCAACTCTTATCAGTATATTGCTGCCGTGGATTACAATCCCAGAGACAATCTGCTGTATGTTTGGAACAATTACCATGTTGTGAAGTACTCGTTGGACTTTGGGGCACTGGACAACAGACTTGGTAAGACCAATTTAACTTCTTATTATCATTTTCAGTGTTAGGATCAGTGCCATTTGCATTGAATTGTGTAAATGACAAATGAATGTACCCTAAAGTGCTTGACATTCTGGATGATGTGTTTTTTTTAATTGAGAATTAGAGAGATGACACATTTGAGCTTACATTAAAATTATTATTATTTCTGCAATGGACTGTGTCACGGCACAGGTAGTACTTGTAAAATATTTGTTGTTTGGTCTATGGAACACTAAACCTTTTCGCTGTACTAGCTACTAACAGGCCTTGATTGCTTTGATTACAAGCAAGATTGCCAGGCCTTGATGGCTTGATTGCCAACAACAACAAAATGATGCAGGACTAACCGAAAACCCTGCAGTCACTATACTCATCCCCCACACCGTCTCTCGCACTCACTGCCTGGTTGGGGGTCACCCTGCTCTAATCCTCTTCTCGTTTTGCCAAACTGTGCAATGAGCTTCCCTACTTCAGAGATGAGGGTTATCTTTCATTGTCCAAATGCCAATCTTTGACGATGACAATAATAACGTAATTTCCTCTGGTAGTCCGGTAGTAGTACAATAAAAACTATTAACCAATTTCAAATGTCATTCATGGTCCCAAGAGGCACTAATTTTGGTAACTCACTCACTGTTCCTCTACAACAACTATCCAGCCCACATTTTCAATTCACCCCAACAAATGTAATTGACAGATTACTAGTTTCAGATTCATGCTCCGTAGACGATGAACCCTTTCCATAAGGCACCACCAACAGGCCAAACCCCCTTTTTTACCCAAGTCATTTTATAATCTAATGGGCAGATTGCTATACAGTTTCCTTGACAAATTCATACTTTCAAGAGGATAACCTCTTTTTTTCTTTTAATGACCCCTTCCCTTTAGCACTACCCTGAGAACAGATATTATGTTTAGCCTTGCAACCTGTACGTCTCCAAGAATAGCACAATTATCAGCATGTTGTTTGTTTCACCCAACATTTCTGTATTGGCAAGCTTTTACTTACACTTAACTCTTGTGTTTTTTTCATATTTTGAAAAAGAAAGACATAATATAAAAATATAAATATATAACATGTAGCACCTCAAGACAGTGTGGGCTGTTGATAATTGGCTATATGAAACACTGCTCAATGTGTTATTTCTGTATTTCTAATTAATCATCAAAATGGAAGTGAAGCAAAGTTTAAATCCCCCTTTAGTCAAAAACATGTTTTGCTTTTTGTTACATCACTTGGATGTTTGATCTTCACTATGCAGTGTGATGTATGTCCGACCCAAAAGGCTGTTTCAAATTAATCTGTTGAAGAGAGAAAGTTTTACTGTGTTCACCTTAAATTTGAGTTCAAGACATGTACATACAAGATTATTTTGTGGCATCACAACTAGTTTGAAGCTTTAACAATATGTGAATCTTTATCAGGCACAAAAATGATAAATTATATTTAATCTTTTAGTGGGTTTAACACGGACAATTTTTCACATTTTCTGCTTTAGCCACAAGCTAGAATGTTTTAATAACTCTAGCTGTTGCCTTTGCAAAGGAACAAGCAACTGCTCACATTAAACGTCCCAAAACTCCTTTGAAAAGTCTAATTTTCTCCACTCCATTGTTCTTTTTATAAATTGGTGCTTGTTGGGAAGCATGAAACAGAAAAAAAGAACCTGTTTTGACACACAAAGGTAATTCTTTGCGCTATCTCATCAACAGCTAGTCAAAAATGTC
Organism: Thunnus albacares; assembly: GCF_914725855.1. Taxonomy (NCBI): domain Eukaryota; kingdom Metazoa; phylum Chordata; class Actinopteri; order Scombriformes; family Scombridae; genus Thunnus; species Thunnus albacares. Next base: position 16,008,921 of record NC_058127.1, on the reverse strand, counting down.
ACAAGTTATTTGACTGTGAAGTCCCTACCTCTCCTCTCTCCTCTGGAGCTCTCTCTACCTGCCGCTTGCCAATTTAATTTATTTTCCTTAGCCGGCTGCTGCTCTATCCCAAATCTTTTTTATACGCTGAGACCTGCTTCAACACATCCCATAATATATTCGTTCATTCAGTGACCATGCCAACAGGGTTTGGTTTTGATGATACACAGCTACTTACAGTATAATTTGGTGGAGTTAAGGACAGTGAAATGGTTTTGTTATGTGCTTTCTGTGTTAAATGATTATCCATCACTTTCTAACAGTGATACACAGTGATTACACCTTTGCATGAACACAGACACACACACACACTTTCACATGCAAATGCAAATTCTAGTACAGCACTAGATTTCCCGGTGAGATGTTGAGTTGTGTGTTTGGCTGCTGTTGTGCAGAATAGGCTGCCCTCCAAACAGTAAGCAAGGAGTCTGCTGCATGAATATAGATAGTAAAATGTTGCATTAAGTGGATGGATGGAGTCAAAGTACAAATTTAAATGTCAGATAAACAGACTGATATGGAATGAAAGAGTGATTGAATGAACTCTGGAGTAATAAACCATTTAGTTTGATCAACTCCTCTACAGTATCATATACAGAAACATGATGCTGACTGATTCTGGTTAAAGCAGTTGTTGTCATTGGCCACGCACATTTTCCACACAGTTCTCTCACATGGAGCCCAATTTTGAAATGGTAGGATCCCTCCAACAAAATAGTTTGAATCAGCATCACTGTCAACCACTTCACTGAGCACAAATTAGTCTGTATTTGCTGCTGCATCATATTGTTTGTTCCATTTACATGCTACTCTGGTGAGGATGCGCACAGATCAAAGAGCTAAATGTGGCTGAGGGAAACTTGAAATATCGGTCACAGAAATTCACAACAATGGCTGCTGTGAAAAATCAGAAAAAGTGTGTGGGACCACGATTAGGCAAAGTTATTGAATTTAAAAAGGGAACATACATGGTTTTAGGAGTACAATCTAGTGATATGAAGATGGAGCTTTTGCTTTTGCTTTTGTGAGGCCAAAAATTCACTAGTTGAACCAGTTCCTTTAGCTTCAAACATGATTTTCTGAAATTTAATCCAGTGTCGTGATCATAGTACTTGAAAGGTGTCATTCTCTAATAGCTCTAACACAAGCTAATTTCCACTTTTGCTTCCACCTCCATGCGCATGCATGACCTGCCATACCATTGGAGCATGGAGTATGGGCAACAGAGCAGGAGAGATGTGGCCAGACCCACAGCTGGGGCCCACTACCGTCTGCCGATTCACATGGCCCAGAGCAGAGCACATGATGCAGAGCATTAGGCAGGGACAGGGTAATGATATCTGAAATTGCTAAAAACATAGTATCTGGACTTCAAACTATCCTATTGCGTCCAATTACGAATGATTTTTCTTTTTGATCTCTTTCAGCAAAAGGATCTTTTTAAATTGACTCAGTCTTTGGGTAGAAAGTAGATCTGAGTGGTTTTGTTCCCTCATCAGAAAAAAAATGGAATACTTACTGTGCTAATATGTGCAGTTGTTTGCAGTGTCTTCAACAGAGAACAATATTTTTGCACAAACCGGGTATTTCAAGAATAGATGATCTATGCCTCCATGACAACTCCATTAATTATTGAATTCACTGGAATTTTGATTGATTTTTTTTAAGGTGCTGCACAGATTGCTATTAATAGGCAGATATATAAAAGCTCTCTTACCATTTTTCATGATCGTATTCAAGGCAGAGTATGCAAGGACAACTGAAATCGATCACTCTGTGGTATTCTTTTCAAGACATGAAAGAAAAGAAAACATACAGCACATGTGGTACTTGAATTGTCAGTAGCATACAGAAACATGAAGCAGAAATTAGAAAAATGTGATATCTCTGATACCAATTATTTAAAATGATGTACTCTCATTCACAAATGCCACACCGATATCTTTGGAGGAAGGTCTTCCTCCGATAGTTGTAGAGACTCAATGCCTCCCAACTGTCCATGACCCAATTCTCCAGATCCACCAGTGAGTATTCTCACTTCTTCCATCATTGTGTGGTTCAGCTTAGACAACTTTAAGATGGATTGTTTGCAAGACACAGAGGCTCAAGGCAGCTGAATGGATAAATTCCATCAGTGTCAAAATAGCAAGTAGTAAAATTGCCACTGACCAGGCAGTCACCCTAGTATGGTATTGTTCCTTCAAAACCCGTTCATCACATCATCTGTACAATTTCTTCCTGAAAGCATCTCAGTGCTCAACAAACCATCCATCCATCCGTCAACTCTCTAAAGTGCTTCTCCTATTCAGAGTCATGACACAATATCCAGGAGGGCTAAGTCAAAGACAACTGGATTTTCGCTTCTCATCTCAAAGGCTTCTTCAGTTCTGAAGAAGCTGGAAACTCTCTGAAATTTAACATCTGGGGAAAGCAGGTGTAAAACCTGCAGCACTGTTTTAGCGGACACAGAGAGAGAGAGGGACTAGTCAGGTCAAAACGGTGATGGAGAGAGACAGACAGCACGCAGAGGAGAGAAAATTCCTTATTAAAAAATGCATTATAGAGTTACTTTAAAAGAGCAGCAGCAACAAACTATTATTTTTCACACGACTTTACCTTTACATTCACCTCTATGCTGACTTTTAATAACTCACAGCAACTCCAGTCAAGTGAAATATGATTGAAGCAGCCAGAGTTGGGTACTGTATAATTTGTACTATATAATTTGTCTTTAAAACTTTTACCATAAATCTCCCACACTAATTTTTCATAGCTCATTCAGTCACTGATATTTTTGTTGAGCTGACATCAGACCATTTAACTAATATTTCCTCACATAACCTTCCACTTGCAGTTCCAAAAATGTCTTATATTCAGCAGCCGAAAACTTAAGGTTTGCTCCCCACGCATGGGTAAGAACAGTCAGGCATCTGATCATATACAACATCACTTTATGCAAATCAGATGAACTGCAGCTAGGCTCATTTACATCTGTAGTCTTAGCAAACACCACACTAAATTGGAAAAATTGCAGAAACACAGAATTTTGCACCCCTGAGACTAATTTGTGACAGGCTTAGTAAATACCTCCCATAGTGTTCTCCCGTCAGAGGTTGTTGTATATTTCTAACAAAATGATAGCCCTCATAACAAACAAGATTTTGAGAATTTACCTTCTAGAGCTATAGCTACATGCAGTATACTTTCCTTAAACCTTACTCACATCTTCACCTGTACTGCACTGTCTGTCACAGTAAGCGCGAGGCACTCGACAGGGCTGCAAAGACAAAGGCAGCCACATGAGAAAATTCGCCTGTCTCATACACCTGCTACTGCTGTCTGCAGCTCTAATATGCCGTCAGAAGATAAAAAGCCATGCTATTTAAGCAGCCTGTTGGAGTTATCTTAGATGGTTCAATCCCGCTTCATTGTACTCTTGGAGACTTGGATGTATTTGTTATGGTATATTCAGAATATAAATGATTTATGTCATTCAAATTAACATATTCAAATCCCTGTGTGCCGAGGACTGTTGATAGAATACAGCGAACAGTCTGTTGATACTTTTGTCGCGGTGGGGTCTTCCCTTCGTCTCATGTTTCAGCGAAGCAACCGCCGATGCCTAAATGTGCGTCTGTGGAAGTGATTCTTTTGTTGGCTCATGATTTGTGCATATGATGCGGCGCAGTTGGTGACATAGATACATTGACTGTCTGGCATTCCTGTAATTTTGCCACATGTTGCCATCTGGCCGGGGCATACTGCCAGAACCGCAGGCCTGGAGGGATCCCGCAGACGTGCCGACCCAACCTTCATGCCGAAACAGCCGATGTTTTGGATGCTCAGACCCGTCTTGGCTCTATTTGGAAGTGCCTGACACATGCTAAATTGATTAAGAGTGTCTAAGCGGTAAATGCAGGCTGGCAGAGTCTGTGGAGATAATCTGAGTGTGACTCAGGGTGCTCTCAAAGGCACAAACGGTTGTTCTTTTGGTTCCATTGCTTATGCACTAGCATTCCAGTGCCTGTCATTGCTTTTGATTGATATACCTTGACATGCTATTACATAGTGACACCCTGCAGTTGTCGTATGTCATCATAGACAATCTTTTCTTGATTACAAAGCATCAGGGAGTATCTTGCTTAGCAATTCAAACTAAATGCCACTGTTACACAAAAAAAACAGTCTTTTGCATGCTGCATGAAGCCCTTTTTGATGTTGAGGCTTAGGAATGTAGGCTACATGCTTATTTGCAGGCTACGCACTTATCAAATGCCTGGTGCACCTCTTGCAGAGGGCAGTTTTCTTCGAGGGAAAGTGCAAGGTTTAGGATTATAGTTTAGAATGATTTTCCCAACCAATATGCACACATGTACAGACACACACACACAAACACGTGCACAAATGCACATTCTTCTCTCACACCCTTTAATGTTGCAACACAATGGGGCTCTGTTAGTAATGCAGCTTTAGATTTTTTCGCATGGCAACAGGGAGAGCTTTGTTGGTGCTTCAAAACCTCTTTGAATGTTTGAGCCAGATTCCCTCATGTAAGAATAATTTGTAGTATATGATATAATTGTGGTTACCACATTAGTGCATGTGTTTTTCTAGTCTTACACAACACTTTTTTTTATGTCTGATATGGAATTTGAATGAAATCTTTTGAGCAGGCAAACTCATGTCTCGTGGTTCAAAATGTAGCGTGTTCATTCTCTCTGTGTGATACCCCCATTATATATCATATTTTGTCTGGCATCCCCCCTCCTGACCGGTCATCCATCATGGGCCTTGGCGGCTCTGCCTTGATCCAGAAATCATACACAGATCACCTGTGTAGTGAGAGGGGTGGCAGGCAATTCCTCAATTAAGGCCAACACCCTATCCATCTCTCCTGACATGTGCAGAAATGGGAAAGAGAGCGTGAAAAACATACTCGGAGTAAAAATCTAAGACTTTTGTCTAATGTGAAACTCATGGATGAACGGGGATTATTGGCTGAAAAGTCAGTTAAAAAATGCTACTAAAATGTGTGTAGATGGAGTTATAGTGTGTTAGATCTCCTCTTCTCTGTTCTCTCTCTACTCCCGATGTGTGTGTGTGTGTGCCTACCAGTTTCTCTAGAGCCCAAAAATTGCCACATTAAATTTAACAGGCTTGGTGGCACACCCGCTCAAAGTGATTTATTTTGGCCAATCAGCCCACTAAATCTGATTGGAGGGCCTCTGAAGCATCTTTAACTATCAGCAGTGTCAGAGTTTCTCTGCACAGCTTTGCCCTATCCATTTGGCCCATTCTACTGTTGGTTGACAGTCTTTTGAAAAGCCTTTCTCAGTGTTTTTTGGCAAATGGTGAGACCTTGGGGGAGTGTGCCTTTACTCCTACTGAGTCTGAAATCCCCTCAGCTCATGTACTCCCGCGCCTCTTTCCTCCTTTTTGCTTCTTTCTGGTACGGTTGGCGATGTTTGGCCTTGTCAGTAGCCTAAGAGACTCAAGTTTTGGCTCTAAGGATAAAAATTGAATCCAACATCTCTCCATTTAGCTTTGAAAAGATCTAGCTAAATATGTATTTCTATGAACTAGGAGGTTTTTAGTGCACACCCTTACAGTGCTGTGTGCATCTGACTGTGTACAGTATTAATACTATATACATGTGTGGATGTATAACAGATTTGCATAACGTATTTGGTGTTTTAAGACTATTTATATGAAATAAATAAACACATAATGTCATGCAATCCTCTTTTGCAAATGCTAATACAATATGAATGCACATTAGGCAAAACAGCACTTGTGTTTTGGTGTGTGCATGCATTTCCTAGTGAATTCACCCTACAGTACTTCAGTGTATTGCACATGCAAGCAGGCTTTGCTCACGTCTGCTCTGTCATTTAACTCAAACACAGCGAGCGTCTCTCCGGGCCTGTGTCCATGTGCGCATATATATCAGCCTGGTGCATACGCTTCTCCCAGCGCTGTGTGACCTCCATAGATGCCCTCTCAAGTCTCTGGAAGAGAGCTTGGGAATGAGAAATTAATTGCCAAACAATGCATAGCTCCCATCCATTACGGTTCTCATCATGTCAGATAATATCGAAGCATTACCGGATGTCTGGCTGCATAATTTACCGCCCCCCACCCCTCTCACCTCCACCACCACCACCACCACCACCACCACCTACGTCCCAGTTGCACTCTCTAATGGATTTGTGGGCCTGCCACAAAAGGCTCCATTAAATGACAGGATCTTTATCATCATTTTATTTTCCAACCATTCTCCTCAGCACATGTGGACATGTGTCGCACTTTGGTGGGATCATATGAAATAAACATCAGGGAATTGATAAGCTTTTTCCTCTGTATTGATGCAAATATAAAATTTTACATGGGGGCTTATTAATTAATCCTTGATGGCTGAGAATTAACATAAGACACAGGTTAACATGTTAGAGCCTCAATATTTTTTTCTTCAGTTCTCTCTGCTTTTGTTTAGAAAGTTTAGGGTCACATTTGGACACATCTTTTAATGTTAATCTCATATTTGTTGCTTCACCACATTGGACTGACAATGAGATGAACCTGATGTATGACAGCCCCCTTTCCCCATTCCTGTTTCAGACTGGTTTTGTTGCAAGAATTTCGAATCATGAAACAGGAAGGACTTATTAGTGCAATCACATACTCACAATGTCCTGTCAGGCTCTTGAAAGCGGTCAAAATGATTTTCTCTGGCATTTTTCAAACTGTTTTTTAATTTAATTAAATTTTTCTTTAAACTCACCATATTGACATCTTGTGACACCAATAATTTTTAGCTGCTTGACAGATGATTCAGTCTCCTGTCTGCAGGAAAGACGTAGATAGATGTTTCTGACTTTTTTTAACAGAAAGAATGAAGATAGTTTCACTTTCTTTTAGCTACCTGTACCTAATAGGAGTTCTGACATCACACTTAACTCTGAGTGAAGTAGACTGAGTTATAAAGTGGAAGCAGCACCCTTAGATCAAACCGCCAAATGAAACAAGTACATGGTTGAAATTTATTTCTGAGAGACCCGCTAACAGCCGTGATCATGCATTTAAGCTTTAAGTGTGCTTGAGTCTAGAAATACATGTCCCAGCAGCACCCAGAAATTTTTCAGACTTTAAAAAGGCAAGTAGAAAGTTAATGGGTGACATCACACATTGACTGTCCAATATTTTCTACAGTCTGTGAAAGCGTCTACTGAAGATGTAACCATGCATAAAGGTTCAAATAGTAAAATTAGGAGGTAATTGGGTTCAGCAAGAGGCTGGAAGAGTCACTTTACCGTCTGACGCTCGTTTCATTTTTACCCCCGAAAGCCCTTTCCACCTCTTTTGATCTCGAGTCTGCAGAAGTTTCTCAGAGCCGACGAGCCCGCTCTTGGTGCGGAAATGGCAAGTCATATAAACCGGATTCATTTCATAATAGCATAGCAGGTTTTTTTCCTGGAGCGAAGTAGAGCGGGCTTATCTAATTGTGGAAGCCACGAGCCCTGGGATACAGAGAGAGAGGCTAATTAGTTAGAAATGAATGCTTTGAAATGAAGCACAAAGCTCTGTGTGTGGTGGAAACAGACTTCATGCATTTGGTGAGGGGTTTTTTTTTTTTTTTTTTTGCAATGGGAGCGGTGCGTAAATGATGAGTGGAGTTGGTGTTTCAATGAGAGGAAACTGGAGTGCCCACAGAAATGTTCTTGTGTCTTTTTATGAATGAAAAGGTCGATTTTCAGGTGTTTTCAGGTGTACAAACATTCTTAAGCCCCTTAGCTTAAGTATCATGAATATCTGATAGCTTGCTGTTAGTACTATTCATTTTTAATCAACTTTGTAATGCCTTTTGGAATGCAATGGATCTTAAATATACAGAGGGTAAATTACTTTGGGGTTTGAGGGCATTTTAGTGGATATACTTTGTCTTGTATCATTGTGCAGCATCCAAACATATCCCAGGACCAAATTCTAATTAGAAAATACTCCAAAGAGTTATTACTTTTTCATGGTCTAAAGTTTTGTGGTTATTATTTATTTATTTATTTTACCTTAGCCCATTATAAAACTCAACAACCACAAATGCTTCAGACATTCAAATATTCATGTAAGGTCACCCTGGCGTCCCTCGAAGCACAGCATAGTCTTGTTCACCTCGTTGGTGCTCTTGAGCTCAGGTTTTCTTTATTTTTTTAGACTCTCTTCATCCCTTTGGATAGAATGAAGAAGCTGGCAAAGCAAAACAAAATGTCCTTGTGTTGTCTCCTAGGCAATAGTGGATGCAGACTGTGGCTGCTGCTTGCTGCCGGCTTTCCTTTTTTTAATGCTCATCTCATGGAAAGATATACAAGTTTGCTCAAGGACACTTTCTTTTTTTTTTTTTTTCCACTCCTGCTTTCTGTCTCTTGTGTGTGTCTTTGCGGGAGTATTTAACATGCTGTTTGTAGACAGAACATTCTGAAAAATAATTTAGCGGCGGACTCAACGGGATCATCTGGAAGTATGGAATTACATTCTAGACATGGTTCCCGGTGACTTTGAATTAACCTCATGCTGTGAGGGCTATTTCCTCAAGCCATATTTCTCCGTGCCTTCATACGTCCAGGAGACATGTCTCCTGCTCATGGTCCCATTCCACTCGCTCTCAGCCTAATGGCGGTGTCTTTAAAGCAACTGATGTAATATGATCTTAAATAAATAAAAAGTGAGCCTTTCTGTTATGACTTCTGGCTACAGTGGCCCTAAAACTCATATAAATAGTTTTTGCTGGAAGCAACAAACATGTTTCCTGGAAGGGTGTGATGTGTTTACTTTAGTTTGCAATGAAATCATTTAAACTTCATCTGTGACAAGCTTAAACATAGTGTAACAGGAACACAACAACAGAAAACTCATAATGTATGTGTGGTTTGTTTGCTAACATTAACCGCCAGAAGCATCTTTACCTGGTCAGATATGACCAGGTAAAGATGCATAAAAAATCAGAGTCTACTCAATTAAGGATGATGTATTTGCTTCTTTTAAATGTAAAATAACTTCTTAAGCATTCAGCTAATTCTTCATTATAGTATGTTGTTTAAAAATTTAAAAAAAAAAAAAAAAAACATGGTTCATGCATCACGTCCCAGATTTTGTTAATAAATAACTTTCACTTACAACCAGCTGCGTTTCTTGGCAGCTAAAGATACAAACACCCTCAGCAAAAATCTGTCATAGTCAGATTCTCTCCTGTATCAGCCATCCTGACCACTACGATAATTCCCTTATCCTAACGGGCCCGTATGCACACCATTTAGCCACTGGCTTATCTAGGCCTGTGCACCGTGACCTTTACTGACCTCAATATGAGCAGTGAATTTCCATGATCAGATTTCCATGAGGTACTTTAATGGTCTCCTCTACTATATGCAGTTGAATCACCACTGGCTGATTTTAATTAAACTGAAATTGATACCACCTCCTTTTACTAAGAGTTGATGTGACATATTTGATTCATCACTTCTCCTCAGATGCAGATGCGTAAATAAGTCCTCTCATAAATAATCAAATAAATAGACTGGTGTCCTTGAGGATATTTCTCTCTCCCGTATTCATGATCATTGCAGCCGAAGGATCCGCGGGGCTGCCGTGGCACAGATTGATGATGATGTCTAATAGTGGTTACGGAATGTAAATGGTGATGTCTCGGTGGCTGCTGGAACAGTTAAATACCTATTTGAGCATTCATGCGATTTTTTAAAAATTTTTTATAAGCCCTGTTCAGTGTTTCCCACAGAATTAGATTTTAATTGTGGTGGCAGGTGACTAAAGGGTGGGGGTAAAAAATAAATAAACAAATAAATAAATATAAGATGCTCCACTGCAAATATTTTAATTGCCAAGTACTTTCTGACAAATAAACAACCGAATGAATGAATTATGTTGCAATTGTATTGTCATTTTATGTAAAACACATTGTTTTGTCCTTTTTTTCCCAACTCTTATCCCAAATTTGTCCCAAAATAAATTAAATTTTACATCCTCCCTGGGATGACGGGAGGTCTGCTGGAGTCCTGCATGCTTGCTAATAACTTATTTGAAGAGTCTGGTCTCTGAGATTGTGTTAAAAACGTAGATAGACTAACTTATCAGAGTTAACCTGAATGCATAATTTTTGGACAAATTTCTGCAGAGTAGTTCATCATACTAACCATGCGTGGTGTCCGGATCGTATTCGGCCAGCTGTCTTCTCTGCAGGGAAAAGACAGGAAAAGGCCCTTCTTCTTTGGTTATATATGGCAGGCTGCACAAATAAATGAATGTATGGAAAACCCTGCTGTTGATGGGTGGTAGTGTCAGTTTATGTTGGTTGATGAGGGTTTGTGTGTGACTGCGAGTGTGCCTATATGTTCATATGCACCTGTGAGCATCTTTTCCATGTTGTTTGTGTTTTCCCCTTTATATTTACTGTTGTATACTTTGCTGTTTACTTCTTTCTCTGTCTATGAAAGTCATTTGGAAGTTATTCAGCCTGCATTATCAGATAGCTGAGAGTAAAAAAAAGACTTTGTGTGTCTTTAGTTCACATTGCAAGTCAATGAAATTCTTGTTATAGTTCCACTTTGCTGATGGAGTGCCTCCACGGGAGTGTCCAAGATACCTGCGGATCTTAAAAACACAACAAACTCTTTAGTTAGTGAGAGCAAACAAATACTCAATCAGCTGGAACTGTTGCTGCGGCAGCAACCTATTTAATCAACCTTGGCTGTCTTTGAATGCTGTTGAAAGTGCAGTGTGTAGAATTTAGTGGCATCTAGCGGAATGGACTTGGCAGAAATTGAATATAATATGCAGTATGTTTTCATTAGTATATAATCACCTGAAATTAAGAATTGTGTTTTCATTAGCTTAGAATGAGCCCTTTATATCTACATAGGGAGCGGGTCCTCTTCCATTTAGCCCGCCATGTTGCACTGCCATGTTTCTACAGAAGTCCAGAACAGACAAACCAAACACTGGCTCTAGAGAGGACCTTTTGTGTTTTTCTTGGGTTTCGCAGCCACTGTAGGTTCTCAAACATGCTTGGAAGGGAGGGGGAGGGGTATTCAGTTGGTTGCACCACTAGATGCCACTAAGTGCTACACACTGGTCCTTTAAGCGTTGAATGCATCGACCACTGATAGTGTTCTGGTTTTGTCTCATTCTCATTGCCTCTGGGGGGTCTCTGTGATTCCAAAACGCTGGCACTAATTCATCTTGTCTTATTTCACCGCTTTCAAATTTACCACAGAGAGAAATCGTCTGATTGCAAATTGGATCTCACAGAACTGGATTTCAGCAGTGATGTCTGTTATCTAAGCTCTCTGGATGCGTGGCGTCCATCAGACCTGCCAACCTAAAATCAACCCTCATTAAATTTTATTTTGCTCTCCTTTCATACAAAGATTAGGTCTATTTGTCACTTCTGTCATTTTGATTGTATCTCTGCATTAGGCAGAAACAACGCCTTTCCCAAATTGCATTTTTGCAAAGATGTGTATTTGTGAGCAATGCTCTCATGGGAACTTATTTAGAGGGTCCACAGCAAGCTGCCTCCTCTGAAACCACCCTCAGTAATAAGATCAGAACATATGGAAATGTCAGTGTGGCATATTGATGAATCTTTGTGCAAAAATAACAATACACTTATATTATGAGTAATATACAGCAATATTACATAATATAGATATTCCATAGGACACAGTTTCACAGAAAAGTCTGGCTACATTCCCCTTTCTGGAGAAATATTATGAAGTATGGCCTCTCTGTGTGTCCCCTGACCCTTTGTGACTTAACCAAGTCCACACATTCATAAAAAGCCTGCAGCTAAATTAATTTGGGGCCCCTATTTTCCAATCAGGGACACAGGGGAAGGAGTATAAAGGGGACATAATGGCTGAGTAGATGGAATGATTAATGACAGGGATTCGAGGAGGTGTATGTCCATTTGAGTGGAGAGAGAAAGATTACTGAGTGAGCGCATGGGTGCATCCTGGTGTGTCTGTGTTGGTGTTATGATAGCCCCTGTCCCCAACAGCTCAGGTAAACAGCGTCATTAGCAAGCACCTCCTAGAGTGTAACCACAGGGAGGACTCGTATCCAGGAAATAGGTATTCCAGTTTGTCCCGGCTGACCCAGAAATAGCATGTAGCTAAAATACCCAGCTATTGACTTGCAGAGATATGCCCTCGTCAACAGCTACATTTAGACGACACAGCTGGAAGTGTGTGTATCTGTGGCGTGTGTGTGTTAGATTAGCCAGCGGGGGTCCCAAACTAGACACCGTGCATGCCCGTGCAAGTCACACCTGCCAGTTCCATTTGATCCTCTTTGAACTATCTTTTCTTAAACTGACACATGGAGAGGAGGGACGAATAGAACCCCCCTGTGTATGCGTTGTCTTTTCTTCAGCTGCACCAGAATAAATTCCCCTCGATGACACAAATGAAGTGTAACTGAAAAAGGGAAGATATTTACTCTCAATCATCTTTTTCCAACTGTGCATTTTTGCTAGGATCCATCAGCTCACTTTTTTCCCCCCCATACTTTCTCCTTCACCAGAGTCTTCCTCCTCTGTGATGGTGTACATGGACACCACAACGGGGGTGACAAGAACCACTACTCGACCCACCACTGTTACCATGACATCCACAACAGTCAGGATGACCACTACCAAGATGCCTGCCACAACAACCGCAGTCGTCCAGTGGCCAAGGACCACAACAACGGTGGCAGCACCAGTCCAGACGCTGGTGGAGGGTTTGGTGCCAGAAGACAGTGATAAGTCGCCGCCTTCCTCCAAGCTTCCCAACATCAGGGTGGAGTACTGCAATCCTCTGGTGATGATGGACATCTCCTGGCCAAAAACCAAACAAGGCATGGTGGCCAAGATGCCCTGTCCCCCTGGGACAATAGGTAATGTATCTCTTTACAACTTTGGTCTTATTTTGGTATTATTTCTTATTATTTCACATTTATCAGTGACTATCAAAATAGAATTGGGAACACAGACATTGCACAAGATGAACTTCATTTGTAGATTACAATCCCATACAAAAGCAGTTCAAACAATTGCAACAATCCTAATATAAAAGCTAAACAAAAAAAAACGTGTTGAGTTTTTTATAACAGGATATTGTAGGTGCAAGCCTCAAATCAGCAGGTAGGCTGTTCCATACAGTATGTTAGGAGCATGAATGCTGAAGGCTTTAGGGCTAGATTTGGAAGGAACTCGGTAGACTGAAAGCATGTCAGATATGTAAACTGGGCCAAGACCATTGGGAGCTTTTTTTTAGGAGTAAGATGTTAAAGTCAATAAGTCAGTGGAGATCTTTGAGAATTGGAGTGATATAACTGAATTTATTGGTTCTAGGCAAAATACAGGCAGCTGCATTTTGAACTAGTTGGAGTCGCTGAATGGCCTCAGCAGTGAAGAGAGCATTACAGTTGTGTAGTCTGCTTGAGGCAAAGGCATGAACAAGTGTTTAGTTGCTGAGAAGACGTTTGATGGGGCAACAATGTGAGCAGTCAAAGGATCATACAGGTTTTAAACAAACCCCCTGGTTAGCCAGACTTATTTAGAAACAAAAGGAAATCCATTCATCCATTTTCTGCCATTTATCCAGGTCCAGGTTGTGGTTGTAGCAGGCCCTGACCTTCTTCTGCCACCAATCTCTAGATCTACCTGAGGGATATTTAGGCATTTTCAGGCCAGATGGGATATATAAATTCTCCTGCCTGCACTTGGTTGACAGAAATAATAGATGGGCTGGGAGAAAACTACTAAAACACGACTCAAGTTGTAATAAACTAGACCTCTCACCTCACACATATGATAAAATATATCATTCAACTGTCCACTACATTTATTTATGTGTCATTAGTTGGTATATGTAGCACTAACACTCCTCTGTTTAACAATGAAAAACCCTCCTTGTGAAATATATATGTTGTTTCTTTATTCCTTCACTTGTTGAGGATGCCAATACTCTTGTTAGAGACGCAGTCTACTGTGAGGCTCTTCGTCTTGATGTTGGTCGCTGGAGTTTTTTTTTTGTGTGTGTGTATGTCTGTTTACACTCCCCCCTGCAGCACTTGTTCTCTCGCTTACTGTCCCCACTCATCACTCTTTATTCCCAACTCACCGATGCAACGCTAAACATAGCTAAGCATTGCGTCTGTATCAAAACAGCTTAACTCGTGTGCCACACACCCATGTTTATTTCCTGTCTAACAGGATGCAATTGGTGTAATTAATTGGTGGCTAAACACATTTGTGTTAGGGACTTTTAAAGGGCGGCTATGCTTTGTTTATCAGGCATCTGACCATTTGTTTCTGTGTATGTAGTTCCAGGTCTGACTTTGTATCAATACTAAGGGTCAATTGCATTAAGATAAAATCGATGTTGGCTGCTTTAGATATAAAAGCTTTACCTCAGAAAGTAAGACTATCTGAATGCTGATCTAGGAGCAGTTCATATTGTAATGAGACGTGGCGTCTGAGCATGGACATTAAATTTTTAAAGTATGCACTCTATGTTGAGGTTGGAGATCATGCTGCATTCTTCAAATTAGGAAGAATTAAAGCTTAAACTTTACCAAAAGGTAACCTAGAAACCTTAGTATTGTGGGTTTCTGCTGCCAGACAGTATTGTTGCATAAATAAAGAAAGTCAGTGGTTGTAATACATTATTACAAACTCAAAATGAGAGGTGATGCAAATCAGATATGTTAAAATTGCAAAATGTGCCTCTGTTGAGGGATTTTCTGAAACTTCCCTATCATGAACTTTTTATAGCGCAAGTCACCCTAGAATGCGGAGTGACATCATCATACTCTCAAATCTGGCTTGAAGCCTGAAAAAAATCTGTTCATTTCATCAACCAGCACACAGATACACACACACACACACACACACACACACACACACACACACATACACACACACACATACGGGCTTCATTAATGGGCAACACCAGCACCCGTCGAGACCTCACTAACAGCCGTCATATGGCAAGATAAGAGGAACACATACCCCACCTCCTCTCGGCGCACTCTTCAAAGCCACTGCTCTTCAGACGACACTGTCAAGCAGAACACGACTGTGTGAGTTTCCTCTGCCACTCTTTGAAAGTTCCTCGAGCTCCCCTTCCATCTACCTCACTTCGCTCGCTGTCATCCTGTCTCCCCCTACACCTCTCCCTCTGTCTCCCTCTCTCTTTCATGCTCCCTCTCCTGCCTCTCAATATAGCAGGAAATGCAGAGTCCCTTATCTTATAAACCCATCAAACATAAGGCTGTCCAAGGTGGACTGGGGAAGGAAATTATATGTCAATCAAAATTTATATCTGTTAATACTGGTCTTCTCAACCTCCAACACCCCCCTCCCTCTAAGTACAAGCAAAGGCAATTTAATGTCAGCTCTGAAAATATAGACGCGAGTCATTTGAGGTATAAAGAAGAACAAGTCAAAGGCACTCTTTTGTTTCTGAATACATTACATAAGTTGGAGTCATTGCAAATTAACAGATAACCTCAAAAACTGTGGGTGTATACTGTATCAGGATTTAATGTATTAATTTAATCATTGGAATGAATAAAGTTGAAGGGAGGTGTAGCAAGGTCAGAGAAGCTCAACAGATGACAGCTCGCATTGTTTAATTTACTTGATATCTGGAGGTTTATTTGTACAGAAACCCAAAAGGGAATATAGTAAAACCACATCTCTGTCAGCAGAGACAGTTTTCTCAAACTAGCTTAATTGACCTTTCATGATGAATTCTGCTATGGCAGACTTAATTGGCAGCTATTTTGGTGTATTTTCTTTCTCATGCAGGAGCCGAACTGTCACACAATTGGCAGACACTGTCTGACTTTTAATGATTAAGTACAGACATTGTCTGGGTGAGCCAGGCCGGCCTCAAGTGAAGCAACTTCATTTCGGTCACTCTAAGATAAAACCATCCAATTACATTTTGCTACATCCATTAATTGAATCACTTAAGAATTGTATTTCATCGCAGTTTTATTTGGACAGGTTGTGCAAATAAGAAAGTGCTTGACATAAAAGAATTGGGCCTGAAAGCATTGTGTGGTCTATCACTCTGTAAAAAGGAGTAAGAAAAGGGGTAAGATTGGTATTCCCGGCGTGGATTCTAAAAACACACACATACACACACTGATAAGCATGTTACAAAATATTGTAGTCGGTCTTTTTTTACTGACATTTCTTGAGCTATTACATTTCAGGGCATCGTTCTCACTAATCCACTGTTTTTCCTCCCTGTTTAGGCGTGGCCTCATACATGTGCGTTGGTCCAGAGGGCTACTGGGACCCCCAGGGACCCGACTTTAGCAACTGTACCTCGCCCTGGGTCAACCTCATCAGCCAGAAGGTACCAAGCTGCATGACACAACAAGTAGAAAACGTATTTGACGTAACATCACAGCCAGTTTGGTTTGAAAAGTGTACTTTTTCTTACCAGGAATCATCAAAGATTTCTATTCAGAATACAACTGTAGATAAAGCATTAAGCTAGCCTGAAGGATTTGGCACTGAGTTTAAATGTTATTTTGATGTGGAAATTTGTTCAAGAGAGTCTTTTTAAATACACTTGTGCCCTTTTAGCTTTTTCTAAGCAACATTTGCCACAGCTCACAATACAAATCAAGGGTGTATATATCACTTTTACTCAGAGGACTTAAGTTTTTGTGGGTTTTCTCTTTTGTTCTTTGTCTCTTCTTAATTGGTCAATTAATGCCATTGATTAGCTGCAGGCCTTACTCAATAGAAGGGATATGCTTGCCTGTATGTGTGTATGTGTGTGTGTGGCATGGGTGGTTGGATGGAGGCAGAATGAAAACCAATACCACAGCACCATACTCTAATAGACTGCTGTGGGTAACAGCTAATCCAGACCACTTTCTGTCCAACGACATGATACTGTGGTTATTTAGATTCCATACTTCTCAAGCACAAACAATTTGTATCCCCTCTTCTGCAGGCAAGCTATTATACAAAGCCTCATATATTGTAAAGCTTTCTATGTTTAAATCTGTAATAGAATCAAATCAGAAGAGGAGAGGGTTACAGCAAGTGAGGATCAGGGTTCCAGGTTATGAATTGCAGGCAATGTTGAAAATGTTCTCCCTTAAACTCATAGGACCCTGAGGCGTGCATGTTATAACACTTATGATCTACTCAACGGCACAAAACTCGGCCCATTAAACAAACGGCAGTTTGCAGATATGGATGGAGAATGGCTGTTGGGGAACAAAATAGAAGGGAGAGAAATTATCAGGTGCATTTTCCGTGGAGCGTAGTGCCATTTGAGCAGCGCAATAAAGCTCCACTACAGGCTGCTGTTTGGAGAAATTAACTACAGCAGAGTTGTTGATGAACGCGCTGTAGAGGCTGTTCCACTTTGGTTGCTGCATGAATTTGACATCTACAGTCTGACTATAATGCGAAATATTGCTTGTTAAGATCTAAAGAAGGAAGCGACAATCAATTAATGCATGTATTTTAAACAAAAGTGTCATTCATCTTTTTTTTTTAAGCAAGGCACACTTCAGGAGTGTGTCTGTCGCTGTGGAGACAGGGGGACCTTAATGAAGATCAACCTGTCAGATATCTGGAATGCCCATCTGCCACTTAGTTATTTTAAATCTAAAGCCATTGTCCTATACATGGCACTGCTCATTACCAGATGGTTCAGTAGAGAAAATGAGAAATAAGATGTAGAGAATATAAAAAAAGAGAAAGAAATGACATCGGATAAGCAGAAACACAGAAAAAAGCAAAGCTATTTACCCTGCATCTTCAACTCCCCTCATTAAAAGACGAGAGCAAGGAAGGAAAAAAAGAAAACATCTTCTGAAGACACGTTCCCTCGCATACACCGATGTGAAGACCAATTTAAGCAGCGTAATTGGCTTGACTAATAAACTCACAGGCAATGAACGCAGGTGATGCCAGAGTAAATCAGAATAGGCCTGTTTTAGTTGGTGTCACTGCAGTTTTTAGGGCTCATCCTACCGTACCTATTAATTAGAGTCTATTAGTTGATGTAAAACCTTGACGGTAACTCACCTTTGAACTGAAACATCAAACCCAAGTGGTGTCGTGCATTTAGTCTTGTTGACTGCACATTTAAGTTATTTACTGGTCATAAATGAGACAAACTATTGCATAATTTTCCTGCTGTTGATAGTTGTGAGCATAGATATGTTCCATAGGTCTCTTTATTTTAACAACTGGTAAGTAGTGACTCAGACATTAAAATCAGATTCAAATAGTTAACTTCAAGGAGCACCTCATCACATTTTCAGCCCTGTAGCTCCTTTCAGATGTTGTATTGTAATTTCAAAAACCAGGATAAAGAACTGTGTTGAGAAGAAGTTTCTTAGCAAATATTTCAGGGTTTGTGGGAAGTATCAGTAGCTAATAAACAGATGCCTCAATAGCTCACAAGGTACATATCAAAATGTTTAACATGTGGAAGAAATAGCAACACTTTCCCATCCCTATTGTAAGCAACACTGTATAATACAATTTGACTATTATATTGTATGCAGTTACCATGATAACAGTGGCAGATTTACTACTCAGAAATTCAGTCATTTTTTAAACAATGAGTCTTTGATTTCAGTCAGCGGTAGACAAAAGGAGGCCTCTTGTTTCCAGCTGGCCAGTCGCTTTTGTCAGCTGACATGACAACTGTCGCCAGCAGATTTGATCAGCGACTGTATGGTCAGCTAGCTAATTAAGCCAACGTCAGCTCCATGAGTTGGTTGGAATTGCCATCGCCAACTGACTGTCTAATGTTGTTTGTAACGGCTGACTTGTTTTAAAATGAGAACAATATAAAAAGGGGTCTTAAATGGCTACTTATCTCCTCTAACTGGTTCCAAGCAACAAGTCAGCTCCCTCAGCAGTTCAAGATTAAGGGAATAGACATGGAAGTAAAGAATTAACATTGTTTTTGTATTAGTTAATCCTATAAGTATGATATGGAAAAAATGTAAGATTTGACTGTTGTTTCATTCTAACATAGCCCTGTTTGGCTGCTTAGCTCACATACTTGTTCATGAACAGTATGTTTTCACTTTTAACATTACAAGAGGAAAAGCTTTTATGATGAGGATTAACTAGTGTGTTTGGCAAATGTAGCACTATCTCAGGTAATGTGGCAGGGGTTTCTTGGAGTGTAACCTTCCCCATATCCAACAAAGAGCCTCACAGCTAATGGCTAACATTACCCTGAACTGTCCAACAGACATGCTAACAGTTGGCCCTTATGTTTGAGCAGATAAACACAATCTTTAATCTATACCTTACAATTTTGCTCATGTGTATTTGGTTTCGGAGAGGTTAAAAAATATCCTCCATCCTCCAGAATCCCCAGATGTCAAGTGACAGTCTCACTACAGCCCTTTGCACACCGCTTCAACACGGAGAGAAAACAAAATGTCTGCAAAACTAAATAAAGCAAACCTTGTTTGGCGCCTTTAAACAACAGAAGAAAAATACTCTGACTTTTTCACAGTCTTCAACAAAGCCCGAGGCAGAAAAATCTCATAAGAGTTGAAACATAAGAAAAAATGAATATCCAATAGGATCTGTCCTCTGTATACGACATACCCCCTTCCCCCAAGCTGCAGCGTTCCCCATTAGTTTCATAAAGGTGTAAGGCTATCAGGGGAAATTCCCTCAATAGTTGATTTCATAATTGCTTCCAGATACAGTATTGGCCCCAGTGTACACTCAGCTGAGTACCTTCTCGCCACATTAATTGTGTGCAATATAGCAGCAATTCTGGAAAATGTAAAGGCTAAACGGCATTTTTTTTAAGGGGCTGCACATTTGTGTACTGCAATTTATCATGTTTTTCCATGTTTTCCAATGTGGTGGTTGTGAATAATAAGTGCATGCTATAGTGAGACAACAAGGATATGAAGCTTGTTTAGATTTGTGTTCGGCTGTAGAGGGATATATCTTGTTTGAGACATTTAAATATCTAAACTAGCTAGTTTAGATATTTAAATGTCTCAACCATAATCAATCACAATTACAATCAGCTTTTTGCAAGTGAATTTGCTCATATTTTGTCCTTTTTTTTTCAGCTAAAAGCTGGTGAGACAGCTGCAGTCATTGCCAGGGAGTTGGCAGAGCAAACCAAGAGTAATCTTCAGGCAGGGGACATCACCTACACAGTGAAGGCCATGGTTCAATTGGTGGATCTCCTTGACGTGCAGCTGAGGAACCTCACACCGGGTGGCAAAGACAGCGCAGCAAGGAGCCTCAACAAGGTAGTGAGAGAAACAGTTTTATAAGAAATATCAAAACTACCCTTTATTCACTTCCCCCCTTGCTTTAAAAGAATGCTCTGACTAGCCACTGTAATAGGCTGGATAAACATGACCTGCAAGACCTATTCCCTTGCTTATTATCCACACTGGTGAGATCAACATTTATGAAGGAATGAATTTTAGGTGAACGATCCCACTCAAAAGTGCTACTTTTGTGAGTTTACATTTTCGCTCCGTCTCCGAAACCTCTCTGAATTTCCAAAATGGAAGCCTACCTACCAAAAGGCTTCAATCCAGTCAAACCTGAACGGTAGGTATTCTTTTAATGATGTGCTATATGGCCCAGTGCTGTCAGAGAAAATGATATCCACCATTTCCCTGTGGTCTGGTTCATACTAAAAACAGACCTTGAATTTCAATGTGTTGCTCAGGCACATCTCTTACTCATGGTATCATGTATTATGCTATCAATTTCACTTTGATGTAGCTTAAAAGATGTTATCCATATGCCATGCTCGTCAAAAGCACTACATTTGTACCACTTGATTTTTACTAATGGGACAGGGTAAAATTTCAGTGGGCTGGATCTAAGCTGTGCAGTAAGAGTGCAGGAGATTTTCATTTTTGCTGAACCTGAAGCTAATGCATTTATTCCCCAATTCACAGCAGAGCACAGTAAGGGGCACTCAGGCAAAGCAAGCTAAAATAATACTTTCTGTCTCTTGAGCAGCCAATAGAAAAGCAAACATCAGTGAAATTCTAAATGTCAGTCGTTAATTTGTTGGAGCGGCTTCACTTGTAGAGGAACATGAACACCTGTTCTCAGATAGCTTTATCAAGACGTTTTTTTTTTTTTATTTCATTGCCACAACAGACACAGATGTCCCCATTGAGATTTTAGTGCCAGTTTTTTCCAATGGAGAGGGAAGCAGTAAAGATGGCCAAAACACCCCAGAAGGGATCGTGATGAGCAAATTCACATCGAGGAGCAACTAGAGTTTATAATACCTCCTGAAAAAAAAGGAGTTTCTCATAAAACACAACATCAAGTCACAGACAACCGCTGTGGTTGAGATTACCGCTGTTGTCTTCAGTTTCTTTTGTAATGATGGCACAAAGAAAAGGACAGCTGGGTTGAGGGGAATAAAAAAAGCTTCTAAAACCAGTATAATTTATTCAAGGGGTCAGGGGCTTACCTATGATTTATAAATGTCTGTCCTCTTATATACAATACATTCATGCATCACGGTACATGTAGAACCTATGGAAAAAAATGGTGTCTCAGCATTGTCTTGTGTTCAAAATCCTTCCCCAAGGAGCCCACAGAACTTTCCTCTGTGCTCTGGCAGTGGCTGATGTTTACCTCCCGAGTTCAATCATTTTGACACAATCTGCAAAGAGCTAAGCGAATTAAAGATTTTTTTTTTGATAGCGAAGCACAATGCGCTCTGCCAGCAGACAATGAAAGGATTGAGTTGGCAAACGGTGAGATCAGTCTCGTTTTCATGATCAAAGGGTAGCTGGCTACGGACTACGGACGGGACCGTTTCCAGAAGAGTGGGCTGTGTTGTAGAGCAAGAGGCTCCTTTATGGGGGAAATGGTACTCTTTGGAGCTAATCTGCATGGGATTTAGCATGGTACCAGAACCTAGATGTTAAGCCACACAGTAGCTCTGTTGGCTACCCTGCTTGTATCAGAACTCAATTAAAATTATTCATTGTCCATGCAGTTCCTACAGCAGTTCTTTGAGCCTTAGCTTCCTGTAATTACTCAGGTATGCTAGATTGTTTTTAGCATCAACTCTCCTTCTGTGGTGGAAGAGGTTCAAAAGATAAACAGTTCTTCTGAGTTCACACATAAAAATAAAAATAGTAACCTTGAAATCACATTTAAGAGTAACAATATGTCAGTGACGTATTCCCACTTGTCTTGTATGTCTCATTTAAGTGCTAATTAACACAAGAGTCTGCTGTTTTTTTCTAGATAAGGTATAATTAATGTACAGTATACACTGCTTTTCACGTTGTAAAATGTCAACTTAACTTGCAACAGAAGGTGATTTTTTTTTGCCCTCTGCCCTGAAACATGTACTTGAATCACAATTGTTTTTCAAGTGGAAATGTTTGAGTTGTTAACCATTCTCTAACTTGCATTTTCTTTGGGTTGCAGCTGCAGAAAAGAGAGCGTTCTTGCCGGTTTTATGTTCAGGTATTTCGACCAAATTTTCCTCATACCTACTTTCCATTCCCTCATTGTGGCAACTTTGCTGTCATTTTCACCAGCCAATTGAGGTTTGACCTTTTGAAATGAAAAAAAGCAAAGAAACGAAAGATTAAAAAAATAACGGTTTCAAAGTCTGTATACTTTACTAATGCTGATGTTAAATCAAAGGGTCAAATTTCATTAGTGTCATGTCATTTATGTTATGTGCAAGTAAATACCGTCAGTGCCTCCAACTTACCAATTTATGAGTCATGTGTCATATTCTTTCCCTGCATGCATATGTCATGTTATTTGCAACATCTCTAATATGTTTGGCCTGAGCATGAGTCTGAGAATTTCTGTGTTTCAAATGCCAAATATCCATTGTTGATTTCTCAAGTGTCTAAATCGTTTCAGAAACAGCCCCAAAGCTATCACATCAGCACTGCTTTCCAATGAAATATTCCACATAAGTGATAGCATCAGTCAAAAGCTCTCAGGCATGTAACACATTCCTACATTTCTCAGCAAGTGCTTAAGAGCAGAAGAAGTGACCTCATTATACGAGCAAGTCAACTTCTAACTACTAAGTCAGCCAAAGTCCTGGCATGTTATGATTCTCCCTGATGCATAATACATATGTGTCCCAATTTAGGAGGGACTCTGTCGCTTCACTCAGCTACTTCTCAGGCTACTGACTGATTTTGTTATCCCTCAGGTGACATTTTAGCTGTCATCTGGATCACTTCTACCTTGACAAGAGAAGTATGGGTTAAGTTTACATCCCTGTTTTCATACAGATGGCTTCAATAAAGCTGCACATTAGAGCCAGATGTTGTTTTAGGTGTATGCTCTGCAGCAGTCATGAAAAGCAATATATATTTTGCCTCAATTCCCCTGACATACAATGACATACAAATGGGATATATATGTTTGAGCGTGCTCATATGTGCAAATGGGCGTATTAGTGTGACATGCTTAACTTATTGTCACCATGAAAGGACCAAAACTAACAACTGGCAATTGCCTATGTAGCCAAAGCCTGATATAGCTTATTCTTCTGTGCCATAGACCTCCGTTGTTGTCCAAAATGTATTAAAAACACATCAGTGAGCCACTTTGTTGCCCTGAGGGACATGTTCCTTTATTATGATGAAAATGGGCACTGTTGTTTATTTCGAGTCAATCCCAAACATACCATTCTCCTACTATAAATACTCACCAGTGCAAATATGTATTCTGTGGCTGAAAATAGTCCCCAACAAAAGTAGTATTTACTCCTGTTTGAGTATCATTTGCCTAAAACTACAGTTTGCAAAATTAAAAGTAT
Source organism: Thunnus albacares (assembly GCF_914725855.1). Lineage (NCBI taxonomy): Eukaryota > Metazoa > Chordata > Actinopteri > Scombriformes > Scombridae > Thunnus > Thunnus albacares. The sequence goes on along the minus strand of NC_058127.1, from coordinate 15,985,009 downwards.
ATACTGTGTATGTGACCTGTTTTTAAAGATGTAAGTCTTCTGTAGGAACAAAGTGCTTATAACATGTACTAACACTTTTCAGTGATATTAGACAGACGCCGTCATTTTCCTTTCAACTGCTGACATGGTGCTATAGTTTATTCCAAAAATATCAAAATTCATTTTAAGGAATACTTTGACATTTTGTATTCACTTACTTGCTTGTTTGAGGTAGATGCAAAGATTGATACCACTCTCATGTCTGTACGATTAATATGAATGAACTAGCAACTGTTTAGCTTAGCTTAGTTTAGCATAAAGACTAGAGACAGTAACCAAATCCACCTACCAGCACCATTGAAGCTCATAATTAACATGTTTTATCTGTTTTGTTAAATTTTTATAAAAAGTGAAATGTAAAGATGATAAGTTGTGATGTTGTCAGGCAACTAACAGATGTCTCAGGAAGTTACTAACATTTTAATTAGTTATACTAATGCAGTCCCCATCCAAAACATGCCTGTTTGGAATGGGCCAATTGCTTGGCCTCCGGTATTGCTGCTTCAAGAAAAATGAATACTGTTGATGTGAGGTGTGAATGAGTACATACACCAACAACAGGAAAGAAACTAATATTCTATTATACACTATGTTAAAAAACTGCATTTAAAAATGAGATACATAACAGAAAAAATGTGCATCTAAAATGAAGTGGATCGATCATATTGGGCTCTTAGATTGTTTATTTTCTGTGGCTTCAGTTTGGATCATTTGAGTGGGTATATTTGCTCAAAAGATTTGGGCTTATATGAGACATACAGGTTTTGAAATGCCTGTGGGAAGTAGCCTATGAGTCTTTCCATTCTTGATTAAAAGCTTTGTTTTCGCTGTCTACTTTTCTCTTTTTAGAGCACAAGTGAAAAAAAAAAACTTTTCTCAAGCTCAGCTGATACTAAAAGTGAAAACACTGCAGGCCACTGATTGGTCAGTCATTTATCTCATTCCTGGACTCTCGTGCATGGGACTCAGCTGCCGTGATTGAAACACACAGCATTCACACATGAGGAAAAAACAACACCAATTTGTCCCGTTGTTCTTTGTATTTATTGCTGCAAGAATTGGATGTATGAGGAGAAATGAGAAACAGGAAAAGGAAAATGAAACAGAAACCAAGAGCGTCTGTTTCCACATTAAATCACTTGTTGAATGTTTGATGGTTATTTATTCGTGCTTTAGAATGTAACCACCATGAAATAATCAGAAAATAACGTTTTATTTCACATCATTCTCGTCATTCACAGTCTTTCTCTCTCTCAGAGAAAACTTTCCACCACTGTCTCTCCTCACCAGCCTATCTCTCTCTCTCTGTCGCTCGCTCACAGAGCCCAGAAGCCCCGCCCTACTGCTGCAGAGCGGAGCCGCTCACTGATCTCTAGTTTATTCAAAGTTTATTAATATTGCATGTCCAAATTGGACCAAATTTGACACTGCATGTCCTTGGGTCCCCAGCAACACACCTGCCAAGTGTTAAGTAGATCGGATGAACTTTTATTCGAGATATGCAAAGGACATACATACATACATACATACATTCATACATACAGATTGAGAGACAGACAGAGTCCTTGCTTTATAGTCAGATAACTCGTTGAATGGTGAGCTAACCAGCTGCTAGCTGTAGCTTCATATTCACCAAACAGGCATGTGAGTGGTATCATTCCTCTCATATAACTATTGACAACAAAGCAAATTAGAGTATTTCTCAAGATATAACCATCCCTTTAAAAAATGTTTTAAAAAAGCTGAAAACAAAAGTGCATGTCACACAAAGCTGTACTCTCTTAGATCTTTTGTGCTGGCATCTGAGTTCATGTTTTTCATGAATACTATGAGGATATATTGTACTCTATCATATGTGACTGCAGAAAACTTCTCAGCTGTGCATCTCCTCCTCTGTTATGTCCCCTCGCTGGGTTGACAAATTCAAACAACACTGAAGTACTTTCACTTGACGAACCGGAATAATGGAGCAACATCTGTGGCCTTAGGTAAACACAGGCATTGACTGCACGCGCTGCCAGGCTTTGAGGGACTTTCATTGATTAGGGAAATTAGGCAATGTTTTCTCCAACGGGGCCCTGGTGGCTGACATAAGTGGGATTAACAGAGGAATACAAAGCAAATGAGAGGCGCACCTGCCTTTGCGCTAAGACCACACATGATGCTGAAAACAGACTTCAACAGTACATTGGGAAAAGGCAGATTGTGTGAGTGCAGGTGTGGTTGTGGTGAAGGAGGGACGTTCTGCTAGTCCCAAATACGATACAGGGCGTGTGGTTCATGTCTAAATGAGATTAGGAGTCTCAACTTGATGGAGGGCGTTTATCTTGTTTAAGTGGTAAACAAGTAGATGACACTTCAGTTCACCTGGTACCGAGGTCTTGATCACGTTAAGATCATCAGGGAGTTTGAGTACAAGGAGCTTTATTTGCTGTTTCAGTTACATATTCACGAGTGGTTCAACCTGCAGTCCTCTCCCTGCCATAGTTGATCAGAGGCAGATGAAACAATGATTAATCATGGCTACATCTGAATTTTTCTTGGTTGTTCATGAACAGTGATTTCTGCTACTTGTCACAGCCACTTTAATCCCACTGAACAGGATGTGGCCTTGATAAAGCTACAAAGGATATAATGATCAACTCCCTATGTTCTGCATTCCCCCTGCAGAAATTTTCTTTGTTATGCCCTTTGATTTTGAACAAACATGATAAAAATGGCGTCCTGCCTCCCGTTCTTTTGGTCATTAATAGCAGCTTGTTCATAGGTAGTGACATTATGGTCACCCAATTACTGTGATTATGTCCATCCATGTTGTTCCAAGCTATAGTGAAACACGCTAGCTCTGAATGGCTTCTTCCTCTGGCATGTATTTTGTTTTAAAGCAAGTTGGTGTCGTGGGAGTTACAGAAAAATTCTGCTTTGAATACTCTGAGCCAATTCTGCTATAAATGATCAGAAACAATATCCCGTTCCTTAGTTGGTGCCAAGTGATTGTGAATGTGCAGGATACAGGGAGGATATTGAGCTCCAAGCCCTCATTAAAATGACACCTTAGCATGCACAGATGACCAGGGGGAGTGTCACAGTGCGGGATGACCTTAGAGCAGGCGGAACGAAGGGAGGCTCCTCATTCAGGAATGTAACAAGATGATAAAATTTCCCTGGTAGTCAATTTGTTGAAAGATGAAGATAACCACATCCTCATAAACACAGACCTCCTCATCTGGCCCGCAGTGCAGAGTTCTGCTTGAATAATCTATGTGCCATTTCTGCTCACAGTGGAGAGAGAGTGTAGGAATCTCAGGAATATTCAGGATTTTTTCCAGTATGGTGTAATGTTTTTTCAGATGAGATTTTAGTAGTTTATTTAGGCTATACACAAACAGTACATTAATACAAACCTTATTCTCACATTCAAGCCAATTAAGCGGGGTTGTAATTACTTATACCTTGACAGATAACATGGTAAATTCAGTTTAGGACTATTGAATGTTTGTATGAGTGGGTCCCTGTTTTGTTTGTATCCTCTGCTGTTTTTTTGGAGCAATTTTAAGTTAGAGTCAGTGAAGCTCAACTTCTACTGCATATTTTTCTAATGAAAAGCCCATCAGAAATGAGAGGGATTATTCTCTTTGAACAACTGGAAACAATTTGCGAATAAAAAACAGCATTTCTGCTAGAGAAGAGAAACTGGAAGCAGCGGCGGTGAGTGTGACATGACTGTTGATGGAGTCAATGCTGTAGAAATATACATCATACCGAATTTATCAAGAGTCATCAAAGTGCTGATCAAGACGAGAGGAAGTGTTGAGTTTCATCAACAGCAAACAGCTTCAACAGCATATTAAAATGGCAGCAAATAAGAAAACAGGGCGGCCTCTTTCTAAAATACAATAAAATATACTTATGAAACAGGAAATGTGAAATAAAGGCTTGTCTCTAAAATAAGCCTCTTTTGAATAAATGCCTAATTCTCTCTGTAGTTGAGCTAAAAAGCCAGTACATACATAATTGTGCAGTAGTAAGATTAAACTTAAGACATAAGACTAAAAGCAAAAAGGTAATTCCTCTGTCACTCACAGACACAACCACCCACTTACTAGAGAGAGAAGGCATCATGAATTATTAAATAAGACGGTTGCAGAGATTCTCAAAAAAGACAGATGATTTTGCTAGCAGGTAAAATGAAGCTGGCAAAAGAAAGTCAGAAATGATGTTTCACCTGTGCCAAGAAACATCTAGTCAGATGTAAGAGGACAGAGAAAACAAGATATCCCACCTTGTTTGTGTTCTCTCCCTCCCCCCCCTACCCCCATTTTGAGATCAGCCTTCACCGTCAGTGAGAGAAACCAACTGGCCAAGAGGAAGGGAGGAGAAATGAGGGGATGAGAGAGGAGTGCACACAGAAAGCCGACCAGCAAGCGAGACAGAAAAGGAAGAGGGAGATCAGCCTCAGCCAGAATCAATTTCCCAGACCCAGAGTTCATTTCATCAATCAGCACACAGATAGAAGCGCACACACCACGGGTTGGCTTGGACTCGTGCCAAGCTCACGCTAATGTCCACCTCTCCCTTCCTTCCTCGTGCAGTGGTATAAATGGCCCGTGCAACTGCAGCTTTTCACGCCCGGTCATCATCCTTGTTCCAAGTGGAACGTTCCAGCAGTGACTTGAGTTAACGATTAGCATTTCCTCATCTACCAGGAACTAGAATATAGGTTTATACTGCCGGGTCACATTTAGCACAGGAAAATAAAGTAGCAAAAAAAAAAAAAAATGGTTAGGAGTGTGCAGCATCAGAGTGAGTGGTGGTACATTTGATAGATGGAGTGGCAGTGCGCTAACAGCAGTAAAATTGCAGTGAGCCAGCATCGCATCTCCATGACTCAACTGCACAGACTATGATGATGGTGGTGGTGTGCTGCTCTGTTGAACCCCCCCCCCCCACCCACCCACCATCACACACTCTCCTTCACTGCCTTTTTTCCCCACAGAGGCTAGAAATGATACTGTTCTCACATTGATCTCATGAAATTTTGTAGAATGAGCCCGACACTTTCAAGATGCAAATAACCTCCTCCGTGGATGAAAAGCAAGAGAAACAAGATTCTCCATATGGGGAAGGATTACATAGAGGAAATACAAATACAAACAGGCAAGGGTTTGACATCAAAACATAATGTGAAGGCACAGAGGGCCAGTTGGTGATTTGGTGATATAGATGTTTTCCCATCTAAAATAATAATTAAACTGTAGAAGACATTGTTTCTAGCCAAGTTGTTCTTATTTAAACATAACAAGGCAATTTTCAGACTCACAATAACACTACCTCCTCAGTTATTTCAGTTGGACCACTGCGATGACACCTGTTGACGAGGGGGCAAGTTTATATAAATGCTTGTAACAGCCAATTCCTGTGACAAACCTATGAGCTGCTACCAGAATGTATCCCCCCACCACAGCTGGGCAAGCAACCACATTCCGGTCAAATAGAAATAGGGAATTTCGTACTAAATAGTCCGTAACTTTGGAAGATAATGCCTCAATTTAGCTAACGGTGGCTGTGATTTTGCCCCTCATCTCTTAAAATGTCGCTTATTAGCTTCTGCGCCATTACGGAGCGTAGGAATGGTTAAAACAAAGACCTTTTTCCACATGCATATGAGCACATAAGTATTGTGTAAACACAGACTTCAAAAACCCCAAACATATCCTAAGTCGTATTAAAATCTGGCATTCCTCAGTGATAGCTTACAGCACTGTAGGCAGCTGAACAAAACACTCAGGAACTCAAGGCAATAACACAGAAAACAGACGTTTTTCCATTCAATATGACCTTTAACTGAAGTTATTTTACTTATCTAAATTGTTGATAACAGTTGGTAAACCGTTTTACAGGACAATGACAGAAAAATGGCCCAATTTAACGTCGGGCCACTCAATACTTTTATGATGAAGGAATGCAATTTCTCCAAGCACACTCAAGTGTGCTTTGGAATTCCTTTCATTGTATTCAGGCTGCAGCAACACTGCTGCCAACAAATAGTTCCAAAACAAGCCTGATATCGGCGATTGTAGACGCACAAGTAACGATACGAGTTCTGTTTTCATATCTTTTACATTACACTGCGCTGTATGTTTAGTGCATGGGATATGTTGAAGATGTGGTAATTGTCATCACTCACTTGGCTTCCAACATAAAGACAATACTCACTTATTGCTTTTATTCGGTTGATCTTACAAATGCCTGAAGGGTCAGTAAGAAACTGATCTTTATTCCAATATAAATTACATCCTACACCCTATGTACCCTGCCCTCGGTTGTTTTACTCACTCTTGTTTATCAGTTATCCATCGCATATCAAGTTCCTGACCCACCCCTAGGGCTTTGGGGGGAGCTACTTATCCACCTTGTTCTTTCTGTACATCTCCTCTACATGTGAAAAATGCAAGAGAGCCTCCCCTCTGCAAGTCCATCAATTCTTTCCTCTGAAGAACCATTATTTCAGTTTTTTAAGAAGTGCTAGAAAAAGAAAAAGAAAAAAATCTTGCTGTAGTGAACAAAAAAAAAAAAAAGTCAGTGCCTGAAGAAAAAGAGCGCCTTAATTGAGAGTGAATCAACCTCTGCCTCTAGCTGAATGTCAAAAGGTGTGATTGGAGATTGGCTGCAGATAATGAATAATTACATTAAAGTTGGTAGACTGCCTCTGCCTGTGCATGTGCCCGCAAGTTTGTGTGTATTTCTGTATACTAGCAGGTGCAGAGGTGTGTTTTCACTCTTGCATCAGTCTCTCTGTGTGTGTGTGTGTGTGTGGTTGTGTCTTGGTGTGGGTGTGGGCGGCGAAATGTGTGCAGGGTATGTTTTGAATGAGGAAAAGCCAGCTGGTGCTATTTGAAATTCTCAGCCAGTGCCAGTGAGTTGAATACAATCATCCCTCCGTCTCCTCGTGCTATCACATTGATTCGAAACAAACACACAACTTAACATTATAAGGTAATTTAGGGGTCCATTACACTTATGCTTTGTGACTGTAACGTCTGTCCTGATTGCTTTTTTTCCCCCTTTTTTTGAACAGGAATTAATTTGATAAACTCAAGCACATGATTTTTCTTATCGCCTTTGGTTTTATACCCATGACTCTTTTTGGAGTCATTCTAAACCTCCTTTTCATAATCCATTGATCAAAAAAGGGGATCTAAGTGCAGTGAAGTAAATTCCTGTTAGAGGAGTTCTGTTTTTTACATACATACATCATACTGCAGCCTCCATCTTCAAGATGTCACAAGTGTGTACACTGGCTTTTGAAGAAGAGCAAAGGGAATACATGAAGGCGGCTGCGATTCTTCAAAATCTGAGCAAATTTTTTTTATCAGATGTATGATTTCCTCTGTGGAGTGTGGAAATGTTACTTCTATCACCAGTGCAGGAAGTCTTTGAAAATTATGCATTTGACCACCTGCTGCACTGTAATGGGTTAGGGTTAGGGTTAGAAATAGCTTCTTCTTTTTTTTTTTTTTACCAGGGGCAGTCAGGCTCATTTTGCTCTTTGGAACAGTGGTAGCGGGAAGGAATTGCTTTGCTTGACCAATTAGTATTCCATTCATAAATCTTGCCATTGGCATTTTTAAATCTTTAATGGCTCTTAATTTTTCATCTTGTCTTGAGAATGTTCTTGTTTCTTCCTTGCTTATGAGCTTCAGCATTGTTGTGAGGAGATTAAAGAAGGCATAATAGTTGTTCGATGCCATTAATATGCAAGAGAGAGTTGAGCTGAATGGTTGCAGCTACCAGCGAAATGCCTTGTGCAGTACATCCATTGGCTTTTGGAACTGAGTGTCTCAATGTTGTGGTATTTTTTTTTTCCCCTCACAGTGCTTTTGTGTATTGGGATTGTCTGTATGGAAGAACATTTATCACACCAATTAAAGGCTCTAGCCTCAAGTCATGTAAGAATTGGCCTCCAGTCTTGTAAGCACTGGCTCTGATTCATTTGCATGATTAATTTGTCCTGTAGATAAAAAAGAGACAGCAACTAAAGCAACCTAACAACATATCCAATGTCATTATAGATTCAGGTGTTGCCGCTACTACTTGATGATCCATGTCCAAAGGCATAACTTGTAAATGATTTGGAAAAAGCTCATGAAATTGCTTAGTAGAAAGATGATTATGGAATTTTAAGTTCAAATGAAACAGAGGACAAAAAGCGTTTCATGCTTCTTCCTTGCACAATCCCACTGGACTGTATGATTTGTTTTCCAGTCCTGAAGTCTCTTTGATCTTCCCTCACTCATACCGTTTACCAAATCACCATGTCAAACAACAGCAGTCCCAGACCAGCTTAGCTTCTTTTCACTAAATCTATGATTTGGACTCCCCAGGCCATGGTGGAGACGGTCAACAATCTGCTGCAGCCACAGGCCCAGGCAGCATGGAGGGAGCTCAGCACAGGCGAGCAACTGCGGGCCGCCACCATGTTGCTGGATACGGTGGAGCAAGGGGCCTTCGTTCTGGCTGACAACCTGCTCAAGACAGACATTGTGCAAGAGAACACTGACAACATCCGTGAGTATAAATATATTCGTTAGTTGTGTTTCTTCACGTGCTAATGTCACTTACTGTTACTTTTTCTCTCCTAATACTGATCCCGATACCTAAATTAAGGGTATTTGCCAATACTGGGTACTGATCTGATACAAAGTGCTCTCTTTTCCCCAAGTTTTAAATCTGTATAACACTTCCTCACTGCATGGAGCAATTTTTGGCAACGTTGTCACCTTATTGTGAAGCACATACAGAAAGTTATGAGTAGCAGCAGTTGCTTAACACCTCAAAATTACGAGTGGAAAACAGAAAATATTAAGGTTTTCAATGTGGCTTGTCCCAATCATAGACTGTATATAAAAATGGATGTAGCGAGGTGTGATGTCACCTATTGGTTTGCATTGGAGCTGGTTTGAAGGTAGGTATCATAATCAACATTAAACCTACCAAAATATTGTGACAATAGTCCAACTCAGCAGACCTCGAAGCTACGATAAGTTTTCAAATCTTATTAACAGAGCAATAATTTCCAAAATGACCACCAGCATTTGGCGATTGAGACCACAATGACTCAAAAAAATTATTGACTTTGAAGTCTGAATGGGAGTCAGTTGGAACCAGCATCTAGTAGCCGTCAATGGCATTGTCCTTCTGCATTGGTTCAGCCTCAAGCCATGGTACAGTAGTTGCCACTTAGTCCTGATCCACTTAGTAAGGTCAATATTAGGGATTGGGGTATCCCTACTTACTGTATATACAATATATGCAAACGAAATTTGCTTGCTTCGTGGGCGTATAATTATATAGAAATCTCTGTCTTTCGCAGATATTAGAAATAATGATAATAAAAATGTTTGCCAGCAAATTGGTTGTTTGCATGAGTAAACCAGTTTGGACAAAACTAAGTACATTTTTCCTCAAGGTGCTGGAAAACAGATTATTAGCTCAGCTGGAAGACTCAGCATCGTCAATTATGAGATTTAGACAATTAGAGGCTAAAATTGAAGAGCTGAATGTTTGGTTCAGCCTTTTATAATGTTTTCTATTGGTGCTCTCTCAAGTGTCTGAATTGTTTTATCCTTCACTGGTCTTGCCGGTTGTACAGAGGTTACAAAGTTCACCATACAGCTATTGATCCGGGGTGCTCTCATATCGACAGCTGAGCTCTTGAGGCTGTAGAACAAGTGTGACGGTCACTGGATTAATGCTTTCTCCCTCGCAGGAGGTTAAGTTTGGCAGGGCTGCTTATGGCTGATGGCAGTCAGCTGTAAATTGACAATTATCTGAAATGATTGTGTTTATATTCATGTCAATTATCAGCCGGAATACACCACTCGTCTTGCAGATCAGGGATCAGTGCTCATTATTCAGTGTATAAATACCGAGTGAGCACAGATAATAGAACTTCTATCATCAACGTTTCCCCACGTGGTGCTTTTCAAAACCGGATACATCAGCTGTTGAAAAGTGGAATTTATTAAATCTGCAGTTTACGTTGAGAACCATTTACAAAAGGTATGGCGACTGGGGCAAGGGGAATTAAGAAAAAATAATGTTATGATGCATTGCCCTCTTCTCCGAACAAGGTTTTTTTTTTTTTAAAGATCCTGCTGCCATGGCAACCTAAAAATATAGGTCTACTGACTTAAAAGGAAGCAAGCGTAAGGAGAATTAATAAAATGGATTTTATTGTATCTGGCACACAATTCATCTGGGTATTAAGGAGATTCTGGGCTCATTTGGAGGGAGAGTGAGACGATCCCTGCACAACTCAAGTGAGATTTTATAGCACATAGTGGTAGTCTGGTTAATTATGTGCCGGTGACATGTTTACTAGGCCTTATCTCTCTGTTTGCTCGGCTCATTTTTTTTCATCCAGTTGGCTTTGTTGGCTCCTGCAATCCCTCATGCCACGCAGGGTAGTTAAATGAGGACAAGGAGGCCATTTAAACATTGGTAATCACCGCATCAGCTAATTATTGATTTCTCACACTGAAGTACGTGTAAAGTGAAGGGTTTTGTGTGTTCAGGTGTACTGTAGCTCGCACACCTTGCACCTGGTGACATGCTTTTAATGTCAGGGGGAGCCGGTTTTCTTGCTTTTAAGTGAATCCTGAACAGTGAGAAAGCCTTGTTCCAATTTTAGGCCCAAGCTGATAATGAGATCTATTTTCTTCGCTTTCAAAGAAGAGGGATATTTCCTCACCCATTGTGTTTGTGTTTGTGTTTACTCGTCACAGTGCATGTGCTCGTCTGGGGCTTTGTCTGCGCAAGTGTGCTTCTCTCTGCATGATAATCTTATGAACAGATTTCTGCCGATTAGCGTGTTATTTAAACCGGCTTTGAAGGTATAGCCTTTGGGTCCAACAACTACTATGGCATCAAAGAAATTCCCTAAAGCCCATCGTAAGCTCTTTTACACAACCACCCAGGGAAAAGCGAGTGAGAGAGGGAGAAGAAAAATGCTTCCTTTATTTAAAAGGCAGGCTTGGAATCCAGGGAATCGTGAACTATCTGGGGTATTGTCTTAGCTAAGTTGAATAGGAATGTATCACCGAAACCCCCTGGCCTTTGCGAAAGCACAAGAGAATGTTAATACAAAGGGGTTTTTTTCTTTTTTCTTCTTTTAAAGGAAAAATATGGGAAGCCTTGGTATGAGAACAGATACAAAGGGAGGATTAAATGTGGCCTCTTTGTAGCTTTTCGTGGGCACTAACCTTTATCAAAGTCAGAGGTGTCATAGTCCACTGACATCAGATCGTCAGCTGAATACCTTATCAGAATTAATGAAGTTTCTATTTCTTACCCTTGATGAAACTGTGTTTCAAGTTCAGAATCTCCGATACAGATCAGCCAGTTTATGTGTTGTGATCTCCAGCGACACCATATTTCACTGTGGTTGTAGAGTACAACTCAAAGCAGTTTCACACTAGTCTGAAATCGGTTATGACATCAGTGTTATTGCAACTTATCAATATCTTTGTATTGACAATGGATTAAATGACTGTATAATGTGAAAGGGATCATTCATAGTGACAAACCCACCGAGAATTATCACCAGACTCTGCGGTTCACCTCAGCTCTGTGGAGATTTTTAGCGTCTTTCAGCTCATTGTTTTGGTTTTACGTCCCCAAACTATTGTTTTGGTTGAGTCTCACCACTCTCATCAACCTAGTTTCCAGCCACAGGGGCATCTTTTTTCAGCAAAAAAGCTTGAATTAACCCACACTTTTATAAGGTGATATGTTAAGTGACTGCAAGTGGCCAAAAATGAAACTATTTTGCTAACTTATAATTAGAAATTAAAACAAACATGTCTTGCATAGTTATATTGATATGTATTTAAATTTGGTGATGCAGATGATAACACCACAGCCCTGTGAGGTGGTTTTGGTGATTTGCAGATAGCATCTAACCATCTACTGTATTAGAACTGGGCAAAATGAAGTTGAAAAGTATTTTTAGACATCTAGATTACATACAACCTTTGTTTTAACAGCATTTATGTTATGATTTGAGACAGCATAGGTGGGGAGAGAAAGGGGTTAATGACGTGCAACAACTGGGCTGAAATCAAACCCAGGACATTACAGTTATGCAGTTTGCACCTTAACCCTTACTATTTGTACAATAGCTGTTGAAAGCTGCCACAAAGTGCCTTATTTACTTCTACCTGCAAACCGGGTATAGTCTATAAGGCTCACATTTTCTTTTGGAATATGACATTTGTGCAAATCTTTTCCGTATTTTTGCCTAGTAATGAGTCAGTGGTTTCATCTTGGTGCATAGGAAGTTAATGTGACATTTAGGAATGCCTAGACTTCACACAGGTCACCGGTACTTGAGATGAGAGAACACTCGACTGCTTTATTAAACTGAATTGTATCATACCATAATAACTTTGATGGAGTGAGCTTTTTATTTCACCCAGGCTCCTATCAGCAGCTCAATTTACTCTGCTGTATGACGGCAGAGTCTTTGAACCATAAATTAGGAGCTTGCTTCAGACACAACAGCTGTTGAGCTGCCGCAGAAGCAAGCTTGTCTTCCCTCGCTGGTCTTTATCTCCTCCTTGTATCTCTCGCTCTGTGTGCTCTTCAAGAAAAAAAAGATTCCTTGAAATGAAGGCGTCTTTTCTTTCTGAAGGGCAAAGAAAGCCTTTGTTTTTACATTTTAAGAGGAAATAATGTCACCTAAACACTTGATAGTCACTTGATTAAGAAGCCTATAGTAAGACACTGACCTCCCCTGCACACAAAGAGCTGAGAGGAAGGTAGTCCTTCAAAGTGACATGAGTAAAGAAAGAATGTTGCACTTGGAGCTCTTTAGAAAAGCACTGATTAATAAAATCAGGTCCTACAGAAGGAAGGTTTTTTAATCAGAGACATGATTGAAGTTTGAAATTTGCATATTGCTACATTCTGTTATAGTTGTTAGGTCTTTGCCAGATAGGAATAATAACACACTTCACACAGAGGTCAAGTGCAAAACATTTAAAAGTTTTGTTATTTTTTTGAATGAATGCAAGCACTTTTTTATGTATATTAGCTTGCTTATAATACAAAAGCTGTCACTGATTATTAAATGTTGTCTTGCTTGTGTCCATTCTGTATATGTGCAGAGCTGGAGGTAGCAAGGATGAGCACAGATGGGAATCTGCCTGATCTCAAGTTCCCACAGACTGGAGGACAAGGCAACTCTATTCACCTCTCCGCTAACACGCTAAAGCAGCACGGAAGAAATGGTGAGTGGTCAAAGCTTTGAATCTTTTATTGGTTCCCTATTGTTGGTTTGAAGTGTGATCATGTCTTCAGTTGGTGTATTATTCAGGTATGTGATTAAAAAAACAAAGAAAATATGTGCCTCAGCTATAATAGAAATATTGTTGTATTTGAAAAACGTTTTGGTGCGCAAGATCTACTATAATCAAAATGCCTTTTGGTTATTTATTCTTTTCTACTTCTGGATGTCACACTGCATGGAACTGCATCGGTTTTGTGGGAATTTCATCCCAGATGCTTGTGAATAACTTTCAATTTGCTGCCCAAATCCTTTGTTGGACAACATAAAAAGCACATGGACTGTTCTGCAGTCTTCAAACAGAGCCCTGGCTGTAGAATTAGTTACATTCAAGCACTGCCTCTAAACTGTAAATGAGGCAGTTAGACACAATACATAGCTATCTTCGGGAGCAATGCAGTCCCCACTTTTAGACTTTATTATCAGTTCATGCAAATCACAATCGACTCAAACTGCGCCCGTGGCCTCTCAGCTGGATGACTAAGTCCATGTCCAGCCGTGCCCAGGCAGATCATTATAGCAGGGTGGTGGATATTTCCCTGTCATCCGGTGCTATAGCACCCAAATTGTTTTCTTTTCATCTGACTGAGTGATCTCAGTCACAGCGGGAGGGAACTTTCTTTCATATCGGTGCTCAAAAGTGAGACGGCAGGAGGGGAAAGAAATGCGTGTGAGAGAGAAAGAGGGGAGGAAATTATTAACAAGAAAAATGCTCGCCTTTGTCACTGCCAATGGAAGTATGGTAACCAAATTTTTGGACGCTGAATAAAAAACTGTTTGTTGATGCAGGAAAGGTTGTTTTTTTTCCTTTTTCTTCTTGCAGAACTATTTTGGCAACCTTGACAAAGGTCTCTTTTTTTGACAGTTTTACTATATACATTTTCCGAATCTTGTGTTAACAAAGCTTCAGCTGAATGGTTATTTTCTTTCTCCAGCATTGCAAAAATTCAATACTCCTATTTATGCTGTATAAAAAGCATTCAATTGGGCCCCTTGCTCCTTGATAGACTACACATGGAAGAACAAACATTCAAATGGACCATCATATGAATTCTTCCCAGCACTGTACATACACTATGGGGCTTGGGCTCTTAGTCCCAAGTAAGGGAAATTTTACTGCTACAGCATACGATATTATTTTAGACAGTAATGCTCTTCCAGCTTTGTGGCAACAGTTTGGGGAAGACTCTTTGCTGTTTTAGCAGGACAATGCCCCAATGCACAAACCTGCAACCAGGTTCCAAAATCTTTCTAAGCTTTCTAGGAAGAGTGGAGGATGTTTTAGCAGTATACTAGTAAGATGTTAAACAATCACATATCGCCAAACAGTGTATTCTTTGTTCAAATTGTCACTCTCCCCAATTGTCCTCTTGCAGGTGAGATTAGGATAGCCTTCGTCCTGTACAAACACATCGGGGTCTACCTTTCAACGGAGAATGCCAGCATGAAGCTGGGCAGTGAAGCAATGGCTACCAATTACTCTGTCATTGTCAACTCACCGGTTATCACGGCTGCCATCAACAAGGACTCAAACAAAGTTTACCTCTCTGACCCGGTCATTTTTACCATCAGACACCTACAGGTAATTTTTATGTCTGCGTATCTGAATTGAGACATATTTTATTTCTGCTTTGATGTGACTGCTTACTGCGTTTAATGTGCATTTTGTCTATTTCTCTTTCACTTACGCACACACTTTCTTGACAGAAACCTTTTCATCGCAATTTTCCTTTATCCCTGAAGCACAACAAAAAAAATCACAAAACCCAGGCCTCACACAAAGAAAATTAAGTTTATGAAAAAGATAGTTTTATTCAAAGAAGCGTGTGAAAAACTCAATTGAGGAAAGCAAAATTGCTCACAAGGTGATTTGGAGGAATGCATGTTGTGTTTTTATTAGTTTTAACAAATGCCAGTCTGATCTCCTGAACAAATATCAGTCATATTGAGCCTCACTGGAGGCTGCTTAGTCATTGCAGGGAGTCGCAACTTCTCCCTCTTGACTCCATTATCTTCTCCACACTCTGCTACCCTCGGAATATCCCTGTTGTCTATGAACAGCGCCTTCAGCGATTATTAGGGATGTTGAACAACCATAAGAGAATTGCGGCGGGTCTCATGTGTGGGAGGGACCTGGAAGAAAGCAACAAGGGCAGAAAAAAAAAAGCACAGAGCAGAGAGGGATGGAGAGAGTAAAAGGACGATAGCTTATGAGTGTCAGAATTAAATGGTGGGAAAATGTCAGGGGCAATGTCAGCTCTGTTATTGCTGTGTCACCTGCCTTAAGTGTAATTTGTAATTTGGACTCTAGATTCAGTAATTTTACTGTTGATCTAATGTTAAGGCGCTGGCGTTTTTATACCCTTTTCTTGCTCAGATCAAGTCATCTTCAAATAAAACAGTGCCCTTTTGGAAAAGTGTGTTTTCTGCGCTGTAGCTTTTCAGCTTACAACAGAAGAGTGTACCAAGACAGCTGCTGCTGGAAATGTCATTTCATCATGTTAAAAGTGCCATAAACATACGGACATTTACATACAGAATACATTTTGTGTAAACTGGGGGCTATACAATTAATCATACAATAACAATGATCACAGTTTGGGCTTCCACTATTAATTAATCATAATTGGATGCAATATTGATGTTTTGTGTATAAAGTAGTTGCTTTGATGCATCACATCAAGAGCTCCCTCTTCTCTGGTAAACTGGTAAACCAATCAGAGGTGTTGTTATGAGAACGCTCTGATTAACAGGTCTCTGCTTCCCAAGCATGGCTGTGGCTGCAGGCAAGAATATTTTCATTTTTTTTCTATAGACACATACTCCTTTTGATTTGGTGTACACTACTGTATTATTATTATTGCATCTACTACATGGAGCAAATTGTATGCATGACATACTGCATGTATTATGCTTCCATACCGAATCAAAGCTATTAATTATTTATCTCAGGTAGTTTGAGTCTCCATATCTCGACTCTGCTACCGAGCATGGGTTCCTATTTTTTTGGCTTCCCATAGTTAAGTTCCACTCTCAACCATGATATTTTGGATCACTGGTCTTCTGGGATGATGATGTGTCCTCTAGTTACTGTTTCGCTTCCTTGCTTCCCTACTTAATGGGACCAATTAAAGTCATTAATGGGACAGAGGGTCATGCTGTCTTCTTGCTGTGGAATATTTTACACAGGGTTTGGTGTGTGAAGGGTAAGCTCAATCAGCAGCAAATTTACATTCAGAGAGGATAAACCTTATTAGACTAATTACCCTACTGTGAAACTGTGAAACTATGAAAAACTACATCTCCTCACAGTGTTTATTGTAAGAAAGCAGATGCGTTTAACCTTGAAGGCTGTGACTGACAAAGGAAAGGATCGTCAGTGTGCCCCCCTTTCTTTCCAAAGCCACAAAAGAAATTGGGCTCAAGAGGAAAGGCATTTGATGTATCTATTTATCAGCGGTTATGTTTTGTTGTGCTTGTGTGTCACCCAACCTCAGTGTCGTGGATGACTTTTATAAAATGGCAAGTGAGATAGCGGGGAGGCGCTCGTCGTCAGGGCTGTAGCCCGGTGCAGACAGCAGTGGTGCCCATTAAACAGTGGGGCAGTCCATTGTCACGCAGTGAAAGTTAAAGAGAAAGGTCAAAAAACACAATGAAAAACAGGCATGGGGCCGCTTGATGCTGTTTGACCGTAAAACCACCTGCTATTCACTTTAAAATGGATACGGATTACAGTGGTGAAAAAATTTGCCTATTTTGAGGATATTTATACTGCCCACCAAGGAAAGTTTAAATGTAAACAGCTAATGTGTGATTATATCCATACGGCTCTGTTTCACTCAGCAAAAGGACCCTGTATGTTTTCCTCTTATTAATTCAGTCGTCATTTATTTGTTTTCTCCCTCCAACAGCAATCTGAGGAGAATTTCAACCCCAACTGTTCATTCTGGAGTTACTCCAAGCGAACCATGACTGGCTACTGGTCGACACAGGACTGCCGCTTGCTAGGCACAAACAGGACACACACCACATGCTCCTGTACACATCTTACCAATTTTGCTGTCCTCATGGCCCACGTCGATGTCAAGGTAGGAAAGTTGTTTTCCCCTTTCTTGCTTCTTAGTTGGTCGATTTATCCTGAAAAATGTCCAATTTAACAAATGCGGTCAAAGAAAATGAAATTGCATTGATCCACCATGGTTTACACAAGGTGATTGGTTGACAAGAGAAGTGAGAGGGTCCAGACAGTGTTAAGCATTGTAAAGCAGAAGGCATCCCTTACATCACTGTTTGTTGATATGTTTTATATTTCCCTTGATTTTTGGTTCAGAGTAAAATAGAGTGATAAAAACATTTACTGTCTTCTGACCTTCACAGCTCTTTGTAGACTAACATTTAAAGTGCCAGTATTACACCCTGTTCATATAGCTTTAAACAATGACCCTGTCAGTATTAAGTGTGTATTGACTGCAGCCATCTTAAACCTCACATATGTGAAGTAGACCAAGTATACGGTTGGCTCCAGTCTGTGGTGTGTTCGTCTTCACAGGTTCAGAGCAACAACAATGTCTAAAATACATTTTATATATTGCTTTTACAGCTTTTGACCTCTTTTTGAATCTCCATGAATAACATCAGAACAGGAATCTCTTTGGTGTATCTTTAGTTTTCTTTTTACTACCTCTCTTTGTCATGACCACAAGTTGGACTTAATTCTTTGCTTTACTATGACTGTAACAGCTAGCTTATTTTCTCTGTCTTTAGTATTAGCAAAGAGCAATACACCCCTTTCACACATGCAGTCTACACCTGAAATGTTCAGGAACATTTCCTGCGTGGGGGTCATGTGTGAATGGGAGCAGGGATCAATATTCTGGAGAAACTGTACCACCAATTTCCCACCTCAAGACCTTGTAACATTTTTGGGAAAATGCTGGTACAGCTGTGTTGTGAGTGAAAGAAGTAACATTACAGGGAGGGACACGTAAAGGGTTACAGCCCTCTGATGAAAGACACTTTCATGTGGAGCAAGTGAACCAAGCACAAGACTGAATAGAGGAGACACTGCTATTTTTTGAATGTTTAAATATTTTAAATAAAATGTTGACACTCTTTTGTAAATGTTGATTCACGTAACTTTAACAGTATTGCTTTCATAAAGCCATATTGATTATTCAAAGCTCCATCAGACACTGAGCCACGCTCAAGCTGATTATTCAAAATCTTCAATCTGACGGAGCTTTGAATAATCAATATGACTTTATGAAAGCAGTACAGTTAGTTACGTGAATAAAAATTTACAAAAGAGAGTGAACATTTTATTTAAAATCTTTAAACACAACACAAAAAAATAGCAGTGTCTCCTTGGCTCCCTTTTAAAAGTCTGTGCTTAGTGTGACAATATCACAGCATCATGTTCCATTTAGCATAATTTAATAATTTTATCTTATCTTTAATATCACAATCCAAATCATATCCTTAACGTTAACTACTCTTACGGAGCGCAGAGCAAAGTGTCAGATCCATGGAAAAGAACTGGTTTGTAATTAAGGATTTAAAATTCAATCGTCACTTCTGCTGATTAACGGGGCTCTGCAGGCGGGCATGCTGCTCCGCCAGAAACATCTCTAAATGTAGTTTCAGGACCATTTGTTCACTGACAAATAGCCTAAACTGTAAACATTGCACTGACATTCACAGCTAACATTAAACTGCTAATATCATACTCTCTGCTCCCGTCTGGCAGCCACCGTCACACACCCGCTCTCTCTCTCGACACACTCACTACGCACACAACCTGACATCCCCATCCCACCCTTGCCCCATCTATTCCAGCATTGCCATGGCACATGTGAAAAGGCGCAAAACAGAAATGTTCTTAAATGCGCGAATAGTGAAAATCACTAGCAGTGCTTGAAAAGTTATCCCAGTAATTTAGCAGAAACTATGTGTGAAAGAGGCTATACAGTAGGTGGTAATTTAGCTTATTAGCAAATATCTAATCTCTCGTTACATGAGAAGATTAATACAACGCTCATGTTTCTGTGCTAACTGTGAAGCAAGAGTCAGTATGTGATTAGCTTAGCTCAGCATAAGGACCAGAAGCAAAGGGAAGCTCAGTAACTCCTTTGTTTTAGCTGTACACTAACTTTTGTCCTTAGCTTTAGAAGTGCTGGTCGGCGTGTTTTTGCGTTAGCAAATCTGGCTGCTTTACCCTGCTTCTAGTCTAGTGCTAAGCTAAGCTAATGGCTTCCTGGCTGCAGCTGCATAGTTATGGAACAGAAAAGGGGATGGTATCAAAGCAAATTAGCGTATCTGTTTGTCTAAATGTCAAACAGTTCCTTTAAGATTTATTTCTTTGATACTTTGAAATTGTTGAGAGACAAAGCAAAATATATTTATAGGGAATTTAGAATTCTAAAAGGTTCATATTTATATTAATGCTATCGAACCCCAACTCTATTATCAAGATTTGAGTTAGTCTTAGCCATTCTCAACTGCTTCTTTTATTTATGTGTTAGTTATTTATCTATGTAAAGACAGGAGGGGGGGGGGGCGGGGGGAGAGAAAACATTTACATTGTATCCCCACATTGCAGGGTTCTTTCAGCGCACCATTTGGTTTATTGCCTTCAGGGAAGCCACAGAAACAAAGTGGTACAGTGTGTGTGGAGTGGAGGAGAGTAATTAATAGGGAGGTGATAATGGAAGTTGTTGTAAAAAAAAGAAAAAAAAACTGTCCAAGTAATAAAATGTGTAATTTGACAGTGAGATTTATGTGGTTTGATCACTGTGGATCTGAAAGCTGAAAGCTGGAAAAAAAAAAAGGGACGGGGAGATGGTAGTGAGAAAGTTAGAAATGGAAAAATCGAGCGATTTGGAGACGGAAAAGGTAGGAGAGCTGTGTCTTCGTTCTGATGCTGACAGACGGCTTAATTATTTCTGTCACAGGAAGTTTGAGGAGCTGGCTGCTGACAGAGCAGAGTAGTTCTTGGTATTTGGTATGGCATCTGTCTCTCCAGAGCCTCTCTTCTGAATCAGTGGGAGGAAAAAAAAAACCACTGAGCGCTGTCCCATTTGGCCCATGTCCATGAAACCACTAGACCTTCCTTTACCTCCCTCTATTTCCCAGTCCCACTCCCTCTCTTTTTCTTTTTTTTTCTCTTTCTCACAGTCACAATGCACAAACCCTATTGGAAAAACATTCATGCACATAATCATACACAAAATCTAAAATTCAGTATGTTCATTTTACCCTACACATACACACGTCTCCAGGGGGGTCTTGGATGGGATGGTTCACGTCTAGCTATAGAGAGACACTGTTTGTCACTCAACAGCATGACTTTTGGACCTGCTAAGCTCTCTGCAGGGCTGAAGCCGAGTCTGGAATAGAGAGGGAGCCATGAAGAATGGGAGCCTTCACGCAATGAAAGCAAAGCAGAAAAGTGAAAAAAAGAGGAAGCGGCAAAAGGAGCGCTTTCAGTCAAGCCAATCCCTAACATTTTGGAAAGCCTGGCTTGCTTGTGGCACTGCATTCACGAGAAGAAACTGGACAGTAGTTACACCCCAATTTTGAGTGATGGAGTTTTTTCACCTTCCCTTATTCTTTATCTTTTCCACTTGGATGTTATAAAAGCCATCTTGTCGGAAGGTGCTACTGAATGGGAGATACGGAGGCTTTTTATATGACAAACTGTCACCGTGTTGTATCTGAGAACCGAGTGAATGGAGGGAAAGTGGGAGCGTGTATATGTGTGCGAGAAAGAAAGAGGCAGAGAAAGAAATTTCATAAATTGAAGAGACTATCTGTTTTTGTATCCATGGCAACAGAACATAGCACTGCTCATCTCTGCATTGTTATTACTCATTACCCTCAGAGCAACAGATTATATTCTAACCTTGTTTATTTCTCAGTGGCATCTCAGAAATAAAAAAAAAAAACGATAGGCAAGCTGTAATTACAATTTTTCCTTTGAAGGACAGAGGTTCGCTATAGTATCACCATCATTTTTCATCTTGTTTTTTTCTTTTTTGTTTTTGTTTTTTGCCAATGGATCGTACGTGCACTAGTTGGGAATAATGATAGTGTTATATTCAGAGATCTTTATGTTCGGCTTAATAAGCTGTCGCCTGTATGGCGCTTGTACCGTTACATTTTTAGCACAAAGTTATGATTGCATTCAAAGTGCCACATAATTCACGCAAATTAGAAGTGACAAAATGTTCCTGCTTGTGCATGTGGCATTATGAGCGCTGTCATTTTGTCCTTGACGGCGATTTGAAGTCGCTGTGTGGTTTTGAAGGCTCGAATTGAACACTTTTGCCGAGCAGAATTCAAATGTGTTTTTAAATTTCAGCTCACATCGAGTAGAAAAAGGAAGCTTGATAAAATGATGTGGATCTGAGAAGTTGACTTTTGGACACAGAAAATCTTACAAGTGGAATGTGATGCATTGTTATATGGAAATAAATACCCTATCTGACATGCTGTACGGTTATCTATCATACATATATTCTGTTCAGTTATCTATCATAAACTTCAGTTCTTCCAAGGTCTACTGAACAAAACTTTCATTCCTCCGAGACCAAGCATTTGTTTTAAAACTAATATACATGCATTTATCTACTTTTTAACAGTGCCTTGTAATTACACTCTTGACAATGATTGTGAGTGTGGGCAAGGTAAAAACTTTGTCCACATATTCATATTCATATTCATATTCATAAGAAACCCTTGAACTAGAATGTACTGCACTGTGTGTGAGATTATTAGACACACTCAGCAGTGGAGAAACTCCAGACTGTGTCTCATTGGGATTAATTATATCTGAAGTCAATTAGCACCTCAGAATAAATTGTAATTCACATATTGTACATGTTTGAACATTGTTGAAAATTTGCAATCGAATACCCAAAGATGTTTAGAGCCTTGGCAATTTGTAATGTAATGTCCTTAACCAAATTACCAAATGTGAAGTCTTTCTCAAGATGCAGACTCATAAGCACTGATTAATGTCAAATGACTAAACCAAACCTTCCACTTTTCAGCAGCACACCCACTCACGCTATATCTGTCAGAAACAGGGCACCAGGTAACTGCCAGTGTGATGATGACAAGGGCATCAAGTGCTGTCACTGCTGCCTGTGTTGCCACTCAAGCCCTTTGTTTGCTAATTTTGAGCTATCTAGCCAGAGTGCTGATGCCTTTCACTGATCCAAGCGGAGGAGCGCCATTGGCCGCATAAACAAATTAAAACTGTACTCTCAGACGGCAGCTGTGTGTGAGAGATTATATGTGTCTTTTGTATCTTTTCCGAATGATTGCAAACAAGGTTTTGGAGCGAGCGGATGCGAGTGGGTGTACTTTGATGTGACTTTGCTGAGAATGCTGATGATTCTAACCTCAAGATGTCCTGTTACTAAGCCTTGAGATATCCATGTGATTAAAGATGCTTAAAATGTATCGGAAATAATTTCATTCCACTCGACTCAACATTAAAAGGCAGGATTTAGCTCTGTCAAGATTTCCGCCGGTTGTTTCAAACATGGACCGAGTGAACATTTCAAATTAAATCTTTTGACCTCCATGTCCTTTGATAGTTGTGGTGATGTCAACTTGTTTTTGTTGCATTACTCATGCTTGGTTACTCACAAACACACCACAGATGGCAACTATTTCATCAGGTTCTTCCTTTACAGATTTTTAAGATTCCCTAATGGCTTGTGCCCATTCGAACCTCTAAGGTTCCTTATTGAACCACCTCCTTTGAATTTAAGTGTGCCATTTGTGAAACTAGCTAGCGGGCATTGAGATTGAAAAAAAAAAAATCTCTTAAATATGGGCTAAAGCACAAGCCCCAGCTCAAGAAATATAGACCTGCTCTGGTTCCACCTACAGGCCATTATTTACATAGTAGATGTGTGTGCTAAGATAGGCCCCAGGGAGGCATTGAGCTACTGGTAAGTGGCACTACTCCCGACAGACCAGTAAGTATAAATCAATGGCACATCCCACTGGATGATGGAGAGGGTGATATTTGGGTAACATTCATCACTGTCCTTAAAGAACATCTCCGCACTGGCACCATCAGACAGTAACTATGATGAGAAAGGACAGTCAAGGTTAGTTTTGTATTTTATGTTACACATAAGCATGGCTCTGTACACATAGAAAAGAGAGATGGTTCAAAATAAATCTATTTATATGTATAAGTTGCAGACAAAGAAGACAGAGACTATGTTAACTGCCATAGCAACCGAGTGTTGTAGGTGGACGTTATATCATAGTTATTGTAGCTTAGAACAGAGTGTGACATTACGTGCATGTGCTGAATGTCAACTCCCGCCACGCAAGCTGGAATCTCTCTCCCAGCCCTTTTAAATGTGACAAATTTGCCAGGACCCCTGATTCATATGCCCCCACTGCAACTGTTCCTCATCCTTGTGCAGATCATAAATCCTTGGTCATACCGTAGGTGAACTTGTCACATGACTCCCTGCAGTGGGCCACTACCCCTTAGCGTAACTGTCTGCCCTGCCTGACCGTATTTCATGAGTCAAAGCTCAGCTCTAGAGGCGTATAGGGAGATTTATGCATTTTAATTGGATTAGCTTCATAGCCCCATGCAGAGAGCGGTTCTTTGAGGTATAAAGGATTGACGCACTGTTCTCCTCACCATCTCACCCTCATACGCATTTCTCAAAACAGGTTCGAGAGATTTTGGCTCTGGACACGGGATGTTATGGTAATTAAGTGCATATGATATGATGTCAGGTTCAGATGGCTCGGCCGGAATGACCAGTGCATGATGCAAAAGGCTTGTTACCAAGTACTCCCCTCCTCATCCAACTGCTCGAGCGCCCAGAAGCCTTATTTTGTGCTATGTGTGAGCAGATCAGGGCAAAGCCAATCTCCTCAGGCATCCGTCTGGAATGAAAAATATGTGTGTTTAAGGAATAAGAGAAAAATGTAGGAGAGAAAGATTGGAAGACAAATCGAATGTGGACAAATGCGCCTCACCCTGCTAAGTAACATGGATGCTGTATGACTTGGCCGCCCTTGTGACACAGCGAGTGAATTTCAGAGCAAATTACATCTGCCCACTTTAGAGACCGCTATACGGATTCCCATCATGGAAGCTTGTCGGTGTGAAGTAAGGTGCAGTGGCTCTACAGATCACATCATTTGCCATCCTGCCTGGGCAGAGCCCCCAGTAAAAGGAAACTTTTCAGCAGAGACATTGTGGCTGATGACGTCTCAGCCATCATCCACCTCCCAGAACAAAGAAATCATTCCACAGTAAATCCATCACCCTGGTGTAGATACACTCCGTGCCCTTCTCTCTCTGTTTCTATAGCTTTTTCTCTTTTTCTCTCTTCCTCTGTTGCCTTCTCTTTCTATCTGACCCGGCCCTCTCCAATTGAAGGTGAGATTGTGATGGATAGAGCCTGCAGCCGCTGCACAGCTCGCTAGCCCAGGAGACCTTAGGGTCCCCTCACAATGCGCCGCAGCTAGTACCACCCTCCACATCAATACCTCTGTCATGCAATGGACTGAAAACAGACTTATGTGTTGCATGCACCACACACCTACAGAGCATGGAGGCACAGACATCAACATCTGTTGCCAACCCACTGCGTAGGCATCCTTCTAAAGTAAGGGGGCTTAAATCAGCCATACTTTCATGCACACACCGACGTCTGCTCTATATAACATCTTGCCAGCCCCCCCTCCACCCCACCAAACATATACACAACGGCTCATCAGGCAGGAAAATCAAAAGAGCACTCTCCCCAGACTCAAGGAGCACTGCGGCTGTTATTGTACCAGAGCCCCTTAATGATCAGCATCTGTTCCCCTCTCTGCTAGTGTTAGCTGAGCTGCTACTAAACAAGGTTTTTGTGTGATACTTTCATCCCCCCCATGTTTTCTTATTCTAACTTCATGGTGTGTGTGTGTGGGGTGGGGGGGTTGCTCTCTCCCTGCCCCCCTTGGAAAATACTGCTGACTGTAGTTGAAATATGATTTAAAGGCGATGCTTCTTTGAGAGAAATATTAGACATATAGGATGCTTTTGCGGGGTTATTTCTCAACGTAAGCAAATATTTTCTCGGGTTTATCCTACGGTATAGCTCTGAGTCATACATTATTTGATGGGGGCCAAGACTTGCGTACACAGCCTTTGATTTCAAACGGCAAAACTGTACTCTTAAGTCTGGCATTTAATATACAGTGTCAGCGCTTCTTGTATACACAGTTAAGAATGGTTCAGGTCAGCTTTCACCTGTGCTGATCGTAAACTGTCTGTCAATGCTAATTATCTGGCTGCCTTTAAATATGTGTGTTGAAATAATGCCTGTTTGATCTTCATTAGTATTCTGGCGTAAACATCATGTCAAAACTCAAAGGTTCCGCCCAGAGAGTCATTGAATCCCAGCAGGGATGACAGGTGTTAGGAGGTTGCCAGATTTCTTTAAAATTACCCCCACTTTTACTTTTTTTTAAATCAATGCCCAGCAGCCTGAAGAGAGGATCCCCTTGGGAAATTAGGGAGCTTCAGAAGCTGACCATAATTACTGCATCCAAGTGTTTGGATGTAGTAATTATGCTTAGTTAATAAATCAAGATGCCATTCTCATGTTTCATATATATGGAGAACAGTTTCTTGGCATCTGTCTTAGCAAGTCTTTTCTTCCCCACCAGTATCATGATACAGAATTGTCAGATAATGATTCCTAATACCAGATGTGAATTAAACTGGCAATCTGCGCATCTGTTGTGGTGACATGTGCTTGTACAATCAGACATCTTTTAGAGGATTTCTATACAGTTCGCTGATCGGCAAAAAAAGCCTTGGGGTGTTCAAAATTCCGTACAGAGCTTATCGATAAGATGTCACCAATCATGCATTGCTAACTGAGCTCCAGTTCTTACAAGCTCCAGTTTTTTTTTATCATTGGCAGGGTTTGGTGTTGCTTCAGATTTGTTTGTTTTAATGTGTTTGAGGCCACAGAAGTCAGCCAGATTCAGCAGATTCTGATGTTTTAGGGTGTGTTGCCTTTTCCCGCTTTCGTCCAAGCACCCCTATGTGCACTCTGCTTTTATGGACTGATGTAAATTCTCTTTAATGGCTGCTGTGGAATCACTGTTGATCCTTATCTCTACCGTAAAGTTGCAAATTTATTGTCAGCGAAAGGCTTTTTAGTGCCCAAAACTGGCTGTGGTGGCAAATTACTATTTGAAAAGAGAAAATTATCTAAAAGCAACAGTGAAAGTTATTGACCATGTTGTGGTTTGATTGTTTTCCTGTTGTGCCAGTCTTAAGACACCTGCGGCCCTTTGGACTGCTCACTTTGTTTCACTTTGTTGCCTGACCGAAATGAAACAACAGGGGGGCATTTTAGATTGATTCACACTGACTAATTCATGATTCATATCTGCCACCTGTGGCTCACTGTGTAGTGGTTTATTTGAGGACTGAGAGAATGCACTTTGACCAAAATAATAATAATGATCATGACAATAAAAGCTTTAGGGATGTTGCAGGGATGGAATGTTGATTTTTTTTTTATAGTCTTTTTTTTTCTATTTCATTATTCATTGTTTCTCGTTTAATTTCTTACTTTAAAAAATGAATAATGACAGAGGACATTCATACATTCATTTTTCTTAAATTACAGTCTTATCGCAAAGTACAGAAGGCATCATTGATTACACTAGAGTTTGTTTGGATGTTGCTAACCTTTTTGTCTCATCACCTCTCTTTCAGAACACGGACCCTGTTCACGACATGCTCCTGGATGTCATTACATGGGTCGGCATCCTCCTGTCGCTGGTCTGCTTGCTCATCAGCCTCTTCACCTTCTGCTTCTTCCGCGGCCTCCAGAGTGATCGCAACACCATCCACAAGAACCTCTGCATCAGCCTGTTCATCGCCGAGTCCCTGTTCCTTGTGGGCATCAATCGGGGTGACCAACCGGTAAGACTATAAGTGCTGGCGGAGAGATACTGAACTACTGTTAAAGTAACAACTTATGTGTAAACTGTATGTGGCCCCTTCACATTTAGCAGTGTTCAGTGAAAACCATGAAAGAAGATATTAATAAAAGAAAAGGGCTTCCTGACATGGAGTGAGAGATTCAACGTTAAAGATCTCTTATGTTATTATGAGGAGTATAAGCGAGGAAAAAGACATGACCTGCAGTAGTCTCGGAATGCTGCTCACTCGTGCTGACGGAGTGCAAGCACACACGCAAACGAGCAAAAGGATGCTGACCGTAGCTCACTTAACAGCCACCGCTGATCCTTACATATAGAACCTTTAAAAGTAGGAAAACTTTAAAATATTTTCCAACATTAACATGACATCTCCATTGTTTATTGTCCATGAAATCGAGTCGCCGAATTTTAAACAAGTGGAAGGTTGAGTTCTTCGATTTTCCCTTTGCCGTTATTTGAACCAATGACAAGAATTTCCTTTATATCATTTAGTTTTGCAAAAATACATAGTCTCTAAGAGCTGCTTGAAGGCCTCCCTGAAAGCTTTGCACAGTATGAATCTTCACCGAAGACTGAACACCATCTCCTCTCTAGAATGGGACATTTTAGAGCCTAGAAATTGCTCTAGTGTCTTGCTGCACTGTGAGTAGTGCTTCCCAGTGAGTGCCAGTGGCCCTGAGCTTTTTTTTTTTTTTTTTCTGCTTGGCTCACCGAGAAGAAATACTGGAAAAAAAAAGAAAAAAGAAAAAGAATCGGATGCTTTTTATTCAACAAATGTTACCTCCATTGGTTGAGCAGAAGCAAGCACATACTTGGAAGTACACTCACATACTCGCACACAAACACCTGCCAACTCACTGTTATAACCTCATATCGAGATTACTCCTATATACACTCACTGACATAAATCATCCGTTCATCCCGCATCCTCCCTACATGCGCCACACCACCTACGGGTGCAGTTTTCCAATTTGTAAAGACTTCATATTAATCTGGATTAAGCTGTTCAATACACAAAACCTCCTCTTGGTTTAATAACTGTAGTTGGATGGCATTACTTTTCTGTAGGAGCTCAGCTGTGGTAGCAGGTGGAGGCATGCTGTCACTGCACAGTCATCTTCAAGTGTGTGTGCTCAACGCTCATACTGTAGACAAATGTGTGAGTCTTTACATGTATACCGAATAGCGGAGGACTTTATTTCACTTATTTTTTTATGTATGCAAGTACACAAGAAAATGACAATAAACTAAATTGTGAAAAACCTACAGCTGCTTACAACTATGTCATTTTTGCTTGCTAATGAGGCAGTGTAGACAGTTGCTGTAGCTCTGCTATATCTTAGGGAAAACAAAGCTGGAGTGATTGTGAATGTACTGTCTGAGCACAGTATAAATGATCTCTATAGCTATAAATTTATAATAGGGTCAGACACTTGAATAAAACTTATTCTAATAGTCCTTATAATAAATGTAGTTATTTATTTATTGTCATTGTTTTTTTACCATATTATCTCAGTCTTGCCTACGGTTCACAAATGTGTCACAAGTGCAGGTGAATTATGATATCTAGAAATTCATGGAGTAAGAAATCCTTATCTTTCAACCTCAGAGGAAATCTATATTTTGCTCTTCAAAGATTACTTTAAGCACCAAAAGCAAAAGCGCCAAAGCCTCTTCAGTGTGAAGTTAAAGATAATGCTTTGGCCCTACACCTTTCCCTTCCATAACATTTTATGGATGTGATTCACAGCCCAGCTCTAAGATCACTCTCATGGACCGCAATTAATGTCCACTCAACCTTTTAGTTATTTAATTGAATCCATTTCAGTGACAAAATATGCTAGTTATGTTCAACTGTGCCAATAATTAGATCAATCCATGTAAGTATACTGTACACTATTATTGTTAGAAAGTGTGTAGGTGTCTGTATGCACGTGAATGACAGTCTGCTGTATTCAGGACTTGCCTGCACATATCTCTATCAACTCAGAAACTGTGTAACTACATTATGTCCTTGCACCTGGCTGCAGTGTGAAATGCAATGAACTCTAAATGGCTCTTGGATGGTTGACTTCAATTCTTCATATCTCTCTGTCATCCATGCCAGCTACAGCAAACAAGACCACATGGGCTCAGTAGCTGCAGCCTTCTTCTGCCAGTCACTACAGGCAGACGTCCAATCACTGCAGCCAAACAAAGCTTAGCAATGCTAATTGTTGGAAAGACACAAACACGGAGAGGTCAGAAAGTGCTGCTCGGTTATAGTCACTTGGATGACACACTTTGCCAGTCATATCATGCCCTTTAACAAGGTGTTTAATCCTTCAGGGACTCAGCTAAATGCTGAAAAGTGATTTTTTTGAAATACAGCGAATGCTTACATCTCCCTCCTGTTTCCCTTCCCTCTTTATCTTTCCTATTTTGTTGTGTGTCTGTCACCACCGAAACCTTCCCAGATTGCTTGCGCCGTCTTTGCTGCCCTGCTCCACTTCTTCTTCCTGGCAGCGTTCACGTGGATGTTCCTAGAGGGTGTGCAGCTCTACATCATGTTGGTGGAGGTGTTTGAGAGTGAGCACTCACGCCGTCGCTACTTCTACCTGGTGGGCTACGGAGTTCCCGCGCTAATCGTAGCCGTTTCGGCCGCAGTGGACTACCGCAGTTACGGCACCGACAGAGTGTGAGTACATGTGGAGCTAGCTTGAAAACTTGCTGCAGGAGCGATGGCTTTCCTGTCTGCATGTAATACTCAAAATATCACATGAAGGTTCCTTTTTGAGACAAACTATTTTATAAAATGAGTAATGTGTAAAATCCAAACCCATGCATTAAGAATACATAGACAGCTTCCTAGACAAGTGTATCAGTCCACTTCAAGAATGGATCCTTTTAGGGATATATATGCAACGTTAAAGGATAATTCCACCAATTTTACACATCAAGATCAATTCAATAGTACTACTCAGCCTGTTACAACAGTTATACATGTCTTCTGTTGCTCTGGAGGAAGAATATAACTGCAATGTGATCCTAGAAAATAACCCTAGATTGCATCAGGGTTATGCCGGATTTTAAAAGCCAAAGCCTGGATCACTAATTGGTGGTGCGGAGTTTGAAAGACATGGGTGTTTCCCAGGCAGTGAAGACCTAACAAAAGATACTTTGACATTGCATATTGTGTTGCATTAAGGGAAGTGTCGGATCCAGATTTTTGGAGCTTATAAGGGCCCATACAAGGCTCTAAAGCAACTATTGATTTTTCCCAGTGAGACAAATTTTATAGAATAACTACAGTTCAAGGGTAGCCTCTACCATTTCTGCCAGCTATTGTCATTATCTTAATGAAATTAACAGGCACATTTGTTAAAATATTTTTAAATTGGCATGGCTGCCAAAGAAACTTCACTTTAATAAAAAAAAAAAAAAAAAAAACACACACACACACAATATCCACAATTTTGGCAAATGTAGAAACTGAAAATACGACTAGAGGTTAAGTGGAGAAACCAGGAGCAAATACACCGAAACAAAACAGTAGTCTCTTCCTGCTTAACCCCACCATTGTGTGTGTATTCGCCAGAAACCCTGCTAACAACTTGACAACTGTTTGTGTTGGTTTGAGGAGCATCAACAGTCTCGCTGATGACGCTTCCAATAGCTATCGCTCATCATCAACTTTTAATGAAGCAGAACGGTTACTCAAGCTGCGTTCGTTTCCCCCACTGCTGAATTGACATTGTTTTGACAGTGAAAAATGCTAACTTCAGGAGATAGTATTGCCGGATGAATGTCAAGCCATTGTTGTTAATGTCTGCAGCATTTTAGGATGCACAAATTACAGTACAGCACGGGAAAATTTAGGGGAGAGGGAGGCGGGGGGAGAGAGAGTAAGAACAAGGAGACAGAGAGTGGAAGAGAGAGAAAGAGACAGGAGATGAACAAAAAGATGGAGAGTGAGAGAGACTGGCTTTTTTTTGTTTCCTACAGAAGCCACACAAGGAACCCTCTGAAATACAAAGTGGTCTATAAAGCAGTGTAATGCCAAGCAGAGGATCGCCCTCCATTCCTCTCTGTTAATCTCAAACCCATCTGAAAATAATGAAGACCAGCATCAGCAGTTTGCTTCCGAGATGTTTATCATATACGGCACGCACACACACACACACACACATCGCCACACACACTCCACTGGTCGACAGTGCATTTGTAGAATGGCGGAGCCAAAGTTCTACGTGATGGATGAGGTGATAGCTGCCACCGCCTGAGCCTCGGCATCATGTGAATAATTAAAGGCTGCCACCGGTGGAACAATTATCCGAAGCCATTGAAGGATGAGGGAAGGGACAAGGCGTGACACGTGCTGAATACTAGAAGGTGGGGGATGGCACGTAGTCCCACCGCAAATTGATTTTGGGACCATAACAGCGTTATCATGGGTGGCCTCACTTTAAGCAGAAATATCCAACAAGTTGCAGTCAAGAGTGACCCTCGTCTAGTAGATATTTGAGATGACTTAAGCCAAGTCCCAGTGACTGATTCCAGGAAAATAAAGTAGGATTTATTTTAATGTGCCCTTCAGCGAGACATTTTACTCTTCTCCAGGCCAGTCACGCTGCTTAGTGGTGAGCAAAACAAGCATGTGAATCCTGTGTAATTTCTCCAGCTTAATGAAAGTAATAAATCAACCTACCTGTAAACTCCGGAGATAGAATTACATTTTACTTTCAATAATCGAGTTGCTGCTACAGTAGGTCCACTCTGTTCCCTTAAGCATTCAGAATAATGGTGGTTCTCGAGGGCACCCTTTTGAGTTTTTTTGTAAACAGTTATGTTTATCCTCTCACCGAAACCATTGCTTGTATCCTTGAGGCCTAACAAACACGCTGAATACATTTCCTTCCTGAAATATTTGCGAGACCAACCGAGTTAGATCTTTAGACTGTGTGAGCTGTTGTTTCAATGTGATCATAGACTATGTTTTCTTTTTAAGTTTTTATTTAAAAATGTCACAATGGATATATTTCAATAGGAAGCGAGTAATGAAAATTACATTTGTTGTTCTATAACAATGGCATTGAGCTGCGCCTCCTTTATTGACATATTTGAAGACATATTGAAGAAGTTGAGAGACATTTTTTTTGATTACATAACTTAAATACAGAAATTGGAAAATAACGTCAACTGAAAGGATCCTTACATGTGTTTTTTAAAAATATGATTGCTATGTTTGTATGTATAATGTCATATTTTAGAGGGAGGTTGACTTGCTGCAAACCTGTAGTTAGTGTGTTTCTTTTTTTTTTTTTTTAATTTGTGCATTGGTTACTTACAAATCACAGTGATTTGGTGCTGTTTTGTCAAAGCTTTTTCAAGGACAGTTGCAGGTATGGGTTTCCTCACCGGTTACCTTCTTACAATACAAGTTAGGAAGGCTACCAAGAAGCAGAGTACTGACGCCTTTGGCTGTCTCCTTCTGTCCCGTGACCCTCGATTTGGAGGTTTTTCTTCTTTCTTGCCTTTTACTAGTGAATTGCAACATTCCTTGGTACATAAGCAGCGTAAAAAACTGTTGACAGGAATTTGTAACACTAGTAGAGCACAAGATAAAACTCAAAACATTGCTCCATAGATCCACTAGTGGTCAAACACTCCACAGAGCAACTTTAATCATTATAAACAAACAACATGCACAGAGCTTTAAGATCATACTCCAAGGCACAATGTCCTTGAGGACTGAATAAAAAAAAGCTGCTAGTGATCTTCTTGGCCCAAAGTTTTCACATCACCATGCACTGATCATCAGCTTACTATCACCTCAATTAAACGATTTGCAAAGATGTCTTTGCAGATTACGTTGCATTCGCTCAAAGGACAGCCTGTGGCAGCTCACTGCGGACTGACGGCACAGATGTCAGAATACCCTACACATACTGTTGGCATAAGCATGGCTTGTGTTTATGGTTTGTATTGCTTGGTTACTTAAGGAATAGCGCAAAAAGTAGCACACCGGGAGATAAAACTAGATATGCTCTAAAATCCAAACACAACCATGACACAAGTGGAGAAGGGGTGGTAGAGGAGGCAGGAGAAAATGACAGCCTGCAGCTCCCGCCGCCCACCAAGTCTTTAAATCTTTCTATGATCTGAAGAAGAAGGCAAAAATGAACAATAGAACCTTCAGCATAATTTATAACACTGATGTGCGGAGCGCTTACTTTGATGAACTGCCAGAGTTCTATGCGTGTTGTTCATCTTTTGTTTGCGCTTGTTCACTTCTTTATGCATCCATATGTGTTTTTTTTTCTGTGTTGCCTCCTCTCATCCATTGACATCAGTGAGGGGGAGACATATAAAGCCCCAGTAACATCAAAGGAACAGTCAATTTTTGTCCTGTCACTACTTATACAGTATTCTCTCTCGTTTCAAAGTATTGTCTGCTATTTTGCGGAGTCTTTTAGAGATGAAAAGTGAAATATGTATAAACATGTCCATGGCAGCTGAGCTTTTTTGCGTAAATTGAAAATCTGTTGGCTGGTTTTCTGTAAATACTGGAGATGCCCCGTTTTGTTTTCCCAACCAAAGTAGCAGTTATTGTATCATGGGTCATTGTATCTTTCTTTATTTTACTATTACATTTAGCTCTTTATAATATCAGAACAGGTTTTATGCAAAAGCAAAACTCAAGTTTTCATCATAAATCACATTTTAAAGCAGTGTGCCATACTTTCATGACATACACATTTGCTAATTTATCTTTTTGTGCATCCCACTAAAGCCCAGTGGTGTGTTCCTCTAAACTGTCCCATACACTTCAATTTGCCTGAAAATGCTACTGAATTACAGCTAATTCTCTGCCATTTCCATTTCACTCTCTGTCAGTCTGAATGACAACACTGCTGTATGAACTGTAATTTTCCAGTGGCCAAAAATGGAGGCGTCTATCTGCTGCAGCAGCGGAGATTAAAAGATTAATAATTCAACCACAGGTCATGAATCAAGTTTTTTTTTCCTTTTTTTTTTTGCCATTTTCAAAGGAACACTGTCACCTTCCACTAGCCCTGTTCCTTCAAGTATGTATCTAGTTTTACTCGGCAGAGAAGAATCGACTTTCTGTAATGTTTTGATATGAAGTAGGAGGTCAGGAGAACGTGTTATTTCATTATTGACATAATTATAGCAGTCAATGGAGTCATCACAGCTAACAGGAACATGTAAGACTTTTTGTTGAGTGCTTAAGGACTGTTTGTGGCCATGTCCGTCTGGGTCAAGGTCAGTCCAATTCCTTTGGAGTGATGCAGTTAGGATTCAATTGAGAACTAATTGAATTATCCCTAAATCATCATCTGTGATGGTAATTTGCTACCTTAACCCGGCAAATTGAAACAGAATCGACCTAAAGTCAGCCTTGAGGTACATCCTTCACAGCTTTAGCTACATCCCACCCATGTTTTATCTTTCACTTTGTATCATGCACCTGTTTTGGCCAATGAAAGGCCATCCTTATTGCTGTCATTGCACTGAAAGCCCCTTCTCCTCCAAATTCTTACTGACGGTCATAATTCTTCAAGCCCCTTGCGGCGATCTATGTGTTGAAGTGCCTGTTCCTCTGTGTCACACCAGCCTCCCAGTTGATGTATATCCTCTGAGCTGGAGTATAAAGCTATAACCTCAAATCTTTCTCTTTCCTCCCTCCTCACTCCCTCCACTCATATTCACTATCCTCTATTACTTCATATCCCCGTTCTCCCTTCACTCTATCTCTTTCATTGCAGTTGCTGGCTTCGCCTGGACACCTACTTCATTTGGAGTTTCATAGGACCAGCAACCTTGATAATTATGGTAAGCGTGTCCCCCCACCAACCCACCCACCCCACCACCCTTCTGCTCATTAACCCTACTTAGCCTGCGGGTCACCGCTTAAATGGTCCACCGAGATCCCTTTTTCTAGCTCCTATTCTCCCTCTTCTCTCTGCCCTGTTGAGCATATATGCCACCGCTGGGCACGGAGCCGTCCAGAAAAACGAATGAGGGGTGCAGAGAATATATTGCAGTTTGTCACCCCGCCGCAGTCACCGGCTGAGACAATTCTGGGAGAGAGGAGGGGAGTGAGAGAGATAGAGAGAGAAAGAGAGTGAACTCTCCTCAGTATGCAGTGTTAGAGTAATCCGCACTGCGATTATGATTGATTTTGTTCCCGTTCCAACTTGTACTCTACTACCTTTTTCCATCTCCTCCTCGCGGGCACGCAGACAGACCTGCGTGCACACACACACATAAGTACTATACACGGAGGACACACACACACACACTCTTGTGTCTTTCACAACTAGGACAGCTGCGATTTTCTAATAAAACACTTCATTTATCGATCCAACTGCTTTGAATCTTGTAAGTATTTGAGCTCATGCCAAACTGTAAGTATTGCTATGTCACCAGATATGCGCATCTAATTTTCCAAAACACCTGTCTGCCATCATAATAAACCTCTGGAATCACAAATCGTCTTATAACAACAAAAAAAATATGGGAATATCTGGGATATTCTATGCTCATCCCACAGGATTATTTACAGCAAGAATCCCAAAATGTGTAATTCCAGTAATTCTTAATACAACTGGTACTGCCCAGCTACGATCCGGTGACTAAATCCAAACATGCATAATGCACTTTCACGCTCCAGTTTGGAGTAATCATTCACAATGCATCTCTGTGTGCTTCATGACTCACTTCTTTCTCTCTTAAATTTACAAACAAGAATATCATTGTTGGAAAGAAGTCTAGAGCACCGATCCAGTCCTATCCCTGGAAGTGTGGGCAAAGACACATTTTTTAAGCAGTTTAAAAACAAGTGAAATTTTACACTCGCCTCATATTAGCTGAATGTCACCTGTAAACAGCAGCAAAGAAAGCAAACTAATTGCTGAGGAGCAACCAGATTTGACTCATTTTCTATTTTTGTGATTACTGACTCTACAGAGAAAAGGAAAATAATGAGATACACCAGAGTGGGTCTGTTTAATACAAGTT
The DNA here is from genome assembly GCF_914725855.1 of Thunnus albacares. Lineage (NCBI taxonomy): Eukaryota > Metazoa > Chordata > Actinopteri > Scombriformes > Scombridae > Thunnus > Thunnus albacares. The sequence goes on along the minus strand of NC_058127.1, from coordinate 15,948,597 downwards.
TTTTTGATATCCAGCAGTCAAACACAAAGCTGTTTTTTTCTTTATATTTCAGGCTAATTACAGCGTGTTTGGCAAATGTAGGTGAAAAAGTTCATCTCCTTTAAATGTGTTTGACTTTGTTTTTATTTCCGAGTCTGTTTTTGAAATGAATCATTCGGAACATATAGAAAATTAAGTGCTTCAGGAATACCTCCACAGAGCAGGAAGAAACAATGCCTTATTTTATGACAAATAACAGCACAATAAAGTGTTATCTCACCCTTTAAAGGATGGCATTGCTTGTAATGTAAAAGAACATGCTGTTATAAATGGTGTCTTGTCACAATGCTGAAAGTTCTTCAAGCGTTTTACAAAAATTTCCATTTCCAACCAATGCCAAATGTTGTTTCTTTTTTTTTTTTTTGTTTTTTTTGACAGATGTAGAAACTGTAAAGGAAAACGAATGCAGCAGCGTTGGCAGTTATTCCCTGTGGTTGCCTTTAAGTGTGAATATGATGAGACAAGTGTGAATAAGTCAGATGGAAAGGCTCCCTCATACAAGTATGCAGCTGTCTTGTCTCAACCGTTCCTGTTTAGTCCCTTGTACCACAACAGAGGTTTCTTAGGATTTTGCGCTCTGTTTGGCAAAGTGGGAAACCAAGTCTGGCTGCGACGTTCCAGCTTTGTGCTACAAAGTGCCCTGATTTAAAATGAATGGAACCGAAACAAGAAACATACAAGCCGTCATTCCTGTCTTCCCTCCCTCACTGTCTCTGTGAATCTCTTTTTGTCTCTCTCTCTCTCTCTTTCTTTTTCTCAGCTCAATGTGATCTTCCTGGGCATCGCTCTCTACAAGATGTTCCATCACACAGCCATCTTGAAACCAGACTCCGGTTGCCTGGACAACATCAAGTAAGAGCACTCAGATCACACAGATATCCATTTAAGTCGTCCAGAAATAGAACTCCTGTGACGCTTTGTTACAGATGGAAAGAATGTTTCAAGACGAGTGTGATGGGCTTGCTTCCACCAAACGCACTCTGACAGCTGAATTGCACTCAGTATGACTCAGTTTGAGCTGAGGTTTCCTTCTATTTCCCTTCTGTTTAATGACCCCACTGGTTAAAAAGAGGTACTCTGTATTCAAGCCAGTGTTCTCGAGCAATTCACATTGGCTCGCCTCCCTCTTTGATATGTTGAAACCTTACTAAAAGCACCTAAGGTTATTATTATTATTGCTATTATTTTCATTTAATTTATTCTACCCTACTTTTCTTTCTTTTTTTTCTCTCTTGTCCATTATGGACCTTTTTGATGGGGGGAGGGAAGAAATGATGTTGCTATTGCTATTTATACAAATGCTTTTTGTATTGATTGTTGATCTTTTTTTTGTGTGGGGAGGAAAGGAAAATTTCAATAAATGTAAAAAGAAAAAGCACCTAAGGTTGTGAACAGCCAACCCAAGGGTCTGGGAATATAAGCCTGCAAGGTAATCACCTCCCATTACGCTGAAAGGTTGTGTCAGGCAGGGTTAAAATCAAACAGGTATCCTGTTGTATCTCCATCATTATCTGAGGAACACTGTTGTCTGTACAGGAAAAGGCCAGGGGCAATCTGACGGACCTGACCTGGTGTTATCTTGGTGTTACGTGTCTTTGAGCCTGTTTATCTGATAATATGCCTGTCTGCTTTCAGATAATAAGAAAGCTTGAGGGACAATAATAACCACTATGAAACTCTAACTTTGTTTGGTGATTGCTGGTTTGCTAGTGGAAGTGTGAACACTTGTGTATACATTTACCAGAGGAATTAATTAATTAGAGTTTTGCAAAGGTGACTGAGGTCAAGTTTCAGTGAACAGGTTTAAAGTTTCAGATAAAATAACTTTACTTTGGACTAGACTGTGTTTGTCTACCGCAGGCATGGATGTACACTACATTTACGTAAATTCAATGAAGATACATATAGCCTTGTGATCTTTCTGTTTACTTACATATTACATCAGAATTAACCATTTTGCAAACATTGCTGCTGTGTTTCATAAATTTGGAGGTGATTTGTCTATCAATCTAGGTTCAGGTTTATGTTAATTTCTGTATGAAATTCAATTAGTAGACTCTTGAGACCTGCATGAGTTGTGTAGTCCATCAAAGCAAACAGCCCTGCATTCATTTAGTTAATAAAGTTACAGTATTGTGAGTGCAACTTTTTACTCTGTATTTAAAATGCATTACCATGCAAGGGTGATGTAACATTGTCAAAAATTGTTGCAGAATACACAACCCAAGTATGTTTTAGGATTCAGCTTTGTTTTTCAAATGATACAGATAGTAATGGAAACCAGTGCCTATGTGGAACTGTAGAAAGATACGTTTAAAACTGGATAGCATGCATTCAAAACTGGCCAGCAAGAATGCTAAATATATGCAGTCCAGGGCTAAAACTTGCAAATACACTGATGCGGTCCTTTAAATCTGCATTAATTGATTTTTTTCAAGCTGTAAGCTTAACACTGACATATACAGTATCACCTTGTGAAGCTGAAATGGCTAACACAGCTACCCGTGTAAACACGCAGCATATACACAGTGCCATTAGCATTCATCTACTTGTAGAGACATGTTTCTGGCCACTTGACAAATGAAAGTCCAACATTCACTCTTTTTTTTAGCAATGTTTTTGTCTCCACTGACTCTTGAAGGAAATATCTGGCACTTAATTAAGTTACTAAACTATATTCACCAGCTAGTTTCTACCTTTGTGTGTCTGCCACTTTTGCTAAGCAGGCTTTTGATGAAAGCAGGTTGCCCACTGCAGTTGAAACGAGATTGATAAAAGCAGTTAGAGTGAACCAGAACAATTAAGTTTCAGAAAACCAAAACAATGTGCTAAAAGGTGGTAAAACACCAGTGATCAGTGCAGCTTTAACTATTGAAGGATTGCATGTTCAGTAGTATTATCCTCTGTGCATTAAACTCTATGGATTTGACTTGACAGACTGGTTCAGTTATACTCACAAACATTTCTACGTGAGAAAAAGGATTTAAATGTTATTTTAAAGGTCTCTTTACCCTGTAGAATGACACAGCATTTTCAGTCTTATTGTCTTTGACGTAAGCTCCAGCTACCTGGTGTCAGGGCAGGCTCGTTCTACAGACGGCGTAAAGTTGTTTTGCTGCCTGTTTGCTATGATGGATAAGGGTGTCGTCTGCTATGTTTTTGCTGTCTGCCTTGCTTTTTTTAAGTCACTCTGGAAACATTAGTCTACTTTATGGCCGGCGTTCTGGCTGTTTTTTTTCGTGGCACCACATCACTGGTTCTGTCTCAGCACAGTGGCCCCTGTCTGCCCCGCTCCTCTCAGCACAGTGATACACAACTAAAAAAAACAATCTTCTGCGAGCATGATATAGCAGGCTTTAGTTGCACCATGTCAGACTGTACTGTGCCAATGTGCTTTTCCATCACAAATTCACTGCAGGATGTTCCTGAGCCAACCCACAGTGTTTTAAGTGCTGCTTTTGAGCAGAGCCAAAGTGTAACCTGTACCTACGCTGCAGTCACCTGAAGATGACAATAGAACGAGGGCGACATTTAAAGATGTACTGCTTCCACTTGTTTTGCTGCTTCTATAAAACACCAGTTGCTGTAGTTTGGAGTTTTGTTATCCAGTGTTCCTCACTCACTATTTTCAGATTTACTCCTGTTTGCCATATTCTGTCAAAGCTACAATAAGGCACATTCCTTCCCTGCAATGTTAAGAATATGTTAATCCAAATTTGAAACTTCTTGTATGTCCAATCAGTGGCACCTCCACAACTTTTTGTCACATTCTCTGTGGTGTCTTTTTGTCCTATTTGATTTTGGTGAATAACAAAGAAAAAATGAATCAATAATATGCACTTTGCAGCAATGAAAGAACTGGAATTTGGTTATGGCTAGAGAACTGTGAAGCAGCTGCAGGAAGCCTTGACACAGCCATCTGGGTTAGCCACTGATACTTGTCTTGTAAATGATCAGTATCTAGCTTTGGGTTTTCTACTGTAAGTGTTTGTAGTGTTGCCGGATCACCCAGTGCAAACTTAAGAAAACAGTTTTACGATTGTACTCACAGTCTGACCCCAGACCATGACTGGACCAGAGCAGCAGATACACCATTGAGTAAGACATTTATTGAAAGTAAGTACTTGCAGCTGGCATAAAAATACAGCAACTTATAGAATACAATTGTGTTATTTTAACATTTATATTTACTCATTTGCTTTGCAGACTTCTTCCAAGTCTCCATTCATGTACAAAAACCCACTTCTTCTGTTCCTCTTAGATGCATTGCATAGTTTGCTCTGCAGACAAATATTGACTGCTGGAGTTCTCAGTGTCATATGATTTATAACACTGGCCTTCCATAATGTACCAAACAACTGACCCCTTGAACCTTATTCTTACTGACTTTGGAACAGTCCACAATGTTTCAGATGACCATTGGAAAATGGCATGAAGCTGCTTGGCGTTTGTCAGCGCTCATTCATCTGACACGGTTTTTAAGCCAAGACCCATTACTCAACACACAAACACTCTGAGAAAACTGACTCACGTTGTGAGTATTACTGGCTGAACGATATTGCTTAGATTTTTGTGTTTCTCTCAGTACTGTGTTAGTGTTACATTCAATACAGCCTTGACTCCTACAACTGAGTCGAACAAAATGATCTACAGTTGATCTTTAGGGACCCCTTATTGCCTTATTTTTCATATTAGAGTTGACTTATCAAGGTGAACTGGTTTGGTGATGATAGAGTAATATCACATGTTAATTAAGCCAATTCAGTGTTGTTTAATGAGGTGTGTCTTATTTTGTCTCATCTCTTTGCTATTTGGTTCCTCTTTATGGTTTGATGTCACGTTTTCTGTTCAGGTTTCATCATGCTGCCTTGTTTTAATATGAATGTTTCATGTCTCTTTCACTGTGCATCCACCCCCGCCCCCCTCCCCCCCCCCCTTTGCTTTTCTTCTTTTGATTAGCACTCGCATCCTGTCTTTTTATCTTATGCTGTATTTATCTTTAACATCTTTCTGTTTTTCATCTTCCACCCCCCCCCCCCCCCCTCTTCATTTTAGCTACCGTTATTATGATGGATGTGTCATTGTAGAGTGGCACTGGTAAGATGCAGCATTTCTCAGTAGAGGGTGTAGAATAAAATTGATATTGTGTTTGATGTGCCCCCCACCTCCCCTCCCACCCCTCTATAATGGAGACGCCGGCTGCTACTGCCCCCGTGATTCATGGATTAGGACGTGACTTTCGCACCAGTGTGGCTTTAAATACCAAATTAATGCGTCACATTGAGAATATGAAGGACTGAACATTTTTTAGAGAAAGGTGTGAATTTTATCTCGCATATCTTCCTCCCCAAACAGATAAGACACTTCAAATGAAATATGCTAACGAGGATGATGTCAAAGATAAAAACCTCCCCGCCAACATCAAAAACTTTGCACTATTGATGTCTTAAACACTTTGAGGTGATTAGCATTTTAAGCATACCTTTGGTTAAATAATTAACATCCCGTCTGGGTTGATCACAGCACTTGCTCTTTTCCGCCCAGTAACAGCCTATAAAAGGACTTTATGCAGATTTAAAACAAGTTGAATTGACCAATTGCAATCTCATACATAAATGATCTGTGACATTGCAGTGAATGGCACCTCTGCAAATTAAGTCATTTTGAAGGAAATTGGTGGTAATTTGATGCCACAGTCTGAAGTAGTTCTCTGCCTACAATTGCTCATTTTTAGAGTTTCTGCTCAACGATTAGCACAATAAAGCTTTCCTCACTTTTTTTGTACTTTGAAAGCCCCGAAGTGCTCTGCTGAAGCCCTTGGGGATGTACAGTATATGTCTATATATTGCACAGCCTGACAGATCTTAAGCACTAAAATTGCTTAGATGCTATATTTGACGTCATAGAATGTGTTTAAAATACATATATTTAATTAAAATTTGCCTTGCCAAATACTACACTTTACATAAACAACTCTGAATCTAATAATGCCAAAAAATATGAACCAAGAGGATCTGTAACTGATATTGTATCAGTAGCTTTCAGGCATGCATCAGTCCAGACAGGATGAAACTCAATTCAAATTCACCCCCTTCATTTGTAAGTGAGCTGTTATGCTTTTCAGTGACTGTTATGTGATCTCAGAAGTTTTGCCTCAAGACTCCTACAGTACCATGCAGCGCTCAAATTCATCCTCGTATTTTTTATCTGATAACTGCGGAAGATAAGCTGCGTGCTATATGAGTCGTAGCCTCTTCATATCCTGTCCTCTCTGATGCATTTCTTCTGACCTCTTGTGACTCTCTCATCCACTATCCTTTGAAACAAAACTGCAGCTAGTTAGAGGACAATATTTTGTTCTTCTTTTTTTTCTTTTGTACCCACTGCTTGTGTTTCTGTGTCCATTCCGGGGGCAATCGCCTTGATGAAGTACCTCTCCCACCAGGTCATTAAGACAGCCCTGGGAAAATTATGTTGAATGGTTGCTGTGGTGAATTCATAAATCATTAATTTTGCTGCACACCTGGCCCATTTATAACAGCTTAAACGCGAAGGTCTGCCAGCATTTATGAGGGGAGCTAGATACTTCTGTGAACAGAGATAATTATGGTTAGCACCTGTATATCACTAACAAATCCCTTCCCAAAATGTATGAACGTCTGTTTGGATGTGGATATAGTCAATGTAGCTTTAATCTCCTCTGTCAAAATTAACCATCTTCCTTCTTGGTGTATTGTTTCCCTCTTAATGTCTAAATTTGTATTCTGTACTGGTGGCCACACATTTTGGATTACACCTCTCCACCTCTTTGTTATGTGATTTGATTTATTTCTGCTTGTTTTCTTTTTGGAATGTTCACATCATATCGCTCAGCTATCAGGACTATGAACCTGAGATCAAGTAAGACAAAATTGGAAGGGCTCTTTTCCCCATAATGCCATCTTTCATTTACTCCTCCATATGAACAAATCAGGACCCAAATCCATCTCCCTGCCTCTCTGAATCATTAACATGATTTACTGCGGAGCACTCAGTCATGTTGAAGGCCGCATTAGTGTGCACACAGCACTCCTGTCTTAGATATACATAGCCGGCAGATGTGACAAGCGAGATTAGTTTTAAATGGCACCTGTATCTTCACAGTGCACTCTATAGGAATATTACTACTGTAAGTATAGTCACATTTGTCAGTTGATAGTGATATTTTCATACCATATAAATACATAAAGTTGTTAATTTCATGAATCAAGGTGCGGGCACAAAGTGCAGTCAACTGTGCATTGCACAAGCGAGGTGTGGCACAGTTTTAATATTTCCATTGGTTCATGTTAGGGGACATATTGAATGTGAGACTATCACCATTTTTTCCATGCGTAATGATGCACAGTTTTCTTGGAATTTCATTAAACCATAGAATAACCACATTTGTTGTGATAGATGATATTGGACCTCATGCAAGAACATTCTTACTTTTTTCTGAGGCTTGCATATATACTGACTATAAGTTAGTCAGTAGTAGTAAACACTCTTACCTGCATAAAGCTGTAGTAAAATGCTTGTTTGAACACCTTTTGTTCATGAGGAGTTACGTGTGTTCATAAAATGTGATCATTGGCATAATCAACGGCCCTAAAGTGCCAGCTTCATTCACAAAAACAAAAATTCACAAAGAGTAAAAAGAAGAAGTTCAAACCATGGAGCTACAAGTCCTGCTGTCAGATGAGCATAATATAGAAAAAAATACCAAATTTAGCAGTCAGTAGTAGAGGACCCAAAACAATTAGGAAATATTACGAGCTGCCAACACAGAGTCATCAAAGCAGCACTGCGCTGTGACAGAAATGGAGAGGAAATGGTTTGGCATGAAGTTAGATGCTAAAAAATGGCAGCAGAGTGGTCTGTGATTAATATGACAGGCGGTCAAGGGAACGTGACAGTTGTGGAGATATTAGATGGGAGAATATTGTAACCTACAGAGGATGATGCTGGACTGTGACTTGCATAGACCCTGAGGCAAATTCATTCAGATTAAGGCATTAAAATTCTAAAGCCAAACGTGTTATCCACTTGTGAAGAAAGGCAGACTGTCTGTTCATGACTCATAAAACAGGCCTAGACCACCACTGAATTAATAAAATTCTAAGTACAAGAAAATTGGTGAATGCTACAAATTCCCTTATATCACTCATATGTACCATTTAACAACAAATTTGTTCATACAGACGGTTCTTGCAAGAGGCCCAATTGTCGCCTGTAAAGAAAAAATAAGGTATAAGGTAAAAAGGTCTTCATTAGGTTTACTCCTATTTACAGTAACACACTATGAACTTTAACCGTAACAGTGATAAGACCAGCTATGATTCTGCTCTTCCACATAATGTTTACAGCAGCCATCTCACGCATCCTGATAATGCCTACATCTCTTTTCACCTCTGCTAATTTGCACCACATAAAGGGAGAGGCTAGAATACAGACATATAACCAACCATTAATGTGCACAAGTGCAGAGGTTTGCCGTTATTGTAGACAGTATGGTGATGTTTGCACAGTTTTTAATCAAGGTATCCTCGTTATTCTGACGTGCATAATTGTGCTTTGACAATGCGTGCCACTCAAATTAGCAGACAGAAAGCACCTACCTCCTGGCTGTAGAAGGATTTAATCAACTGAAAGGAGAGATCTTCATACATGCAGGCTGTTGTGGATGGCAGATATTAATCTTAAGCCTGGTTTGCCTACTGCAACTCACAGGGAGTCACCAAAATACCAAAAGGGTGCAGGTGGAATTAGAACCTCAGAGCGCCCAAGAAAAATGCCACTTCCCTGTGCAATGCGTTGGCATGTAGATAGAGTCCTTCATTCTTAATAGATTCTGCATTCCCATCAGCATTTATCTCAGTTGAACCTTTCAGCTTGAATAAGAATTTACAAGACACCTATCTCAACTCTCAGGCAATCGAATCCAACACGCAATATATTCATGTAAATAGTCTTCTAATGAAAATGCCATATTTGTTTCCCTCTCATTTATACAGACCTCCATTATTGTATATATGAATCTGCAGTTTAATGATCATCTAGGGTTTTTCAAATAGGCAATGGCATCACTTGAAAGAGTGCAAGGAAGGAAAGGAAAAGGTAGCCAAGAGGAGGGAAAAAACAGAAAATAAAGATTACATTTATTTGTCATCATCATTTGTCATTTCATTTGTTTTGTGACATTTCTCATTCTCATAGGCAAACCTTGATTGTACTTTTTACATTTTTAATTCACTAAAAGCAAACTTAAAATCAGCCAACCCCCATTTATCCTCACAAAATTTACACTCCTTTTCAGAAGTTTTAAACAGAATATACATCATGAGTTTGTCAAATGGTTTGTAAGATATTTCTTTATATTGCAGATCATGGGTGATTGGGGCCATTGCCTTGCTTTGTCTGCTGGGCCTGACCTGGGCCTTTGGCTTGATGTATGTCAACGAGAGCACCGTGGTCATGGCCTACCTGTTCACCATCTTCAACTCCCTGCAGGGAATGTTCATCTTCATCTTCCACTGTGTGCTACAGAAGAAGGTATGGATTCATTTGTTTGAAGATGTGCTGTGTGACTTCACACCTGGCAACAACTGTTTCAGAAAAAAAAAAAAGCTCCCAACACCTATAAATTGTATGTGACATCAGTTGACCTGCCCATCATTAAATTCATTTCATGCTTCAGCAAACATGCTGGAGAGGCATCTCCAGATACGCCAAGTGTGAAAATGCCCTAAGATTGTGACCACTGGATTTGGTCTAATTGTTTGTGTGTACAAGCTTTCACTGTGTTTTCATTGCATCCAGGTGCGTAAGGAGTATGGGAAATGCCTGCGTACTCACTGCTGCAGTGGCAAAAGTGTGGAGAGCTCCATCGGCTCTGGGAAGGGAACTGCCTCTCGCGCTCCAGGACGTTACTCTACAGGTTCACAGGTGGCAGAACACTTTTCTTCTTCACCTTTTGTTAGTTTTTGCCTTTTCTTTCTTAACCATCTTACCAATACACCACAATTTCATGTCCTTGTAGTTTTGAATGGCCACAGAATTGTATCTTAAAATACAGTATGTGCATGCTGTCCAATATTTCAGCCTGCACTGGTAGAAGGCTTGATCCAAAAAAAAAAAAGTAATCTGCGCTCCTCCTTAGAGAACAAATGAGAAAAATATTCAAAGGTGACTGTGTAGGTATGCATGATAGATTTCAAAGAAAGTGCAGCATATATCCTTGATAGCAGGCAAATGTAGTGTGCATTGATCTAAACAGTTTCTAAATATATGAAGTCAGTCTGCAATTCATTTGCATTGGGAGAAGGCCTGGGCTGTACACTGATACAGTGACGCTGACTAAAGTATTGGCTCAAGCTTTGTGAGGAATTTGTTCATGCTCAGAAATGCAGAATCCACTGTCTCTGCCAAAATGTGTGTATTCTGTGGTAAGTCTCCTTGTAAAGTAAATTGTTAATGGATTCCTCCCACATTGACATGAAGTATAGGATGAATCGCCATGATACACTATAATTGAACATCATATCCATATTCCAAAGAGTGTGATTTCCTTCCAGTGTTCAATTATAAATAGTCCTTAGAGTCAAGCATGCAGTGGCAACCCACGATACAAGCTGGATTCCACATACAGATCAAAGCTTTTAATTATACACAGTGCTTTGACAAGATGGCTCTAACCTCATGCTCAGTCTCTTTATATGAGCAAGACAGGAATGGAAACACTCAGAAAAACGTGGTTGTTTACTGCTGTAACTCTCAGGCTTCTAAATGAATGTGTAATCAGCAAAGTACATTCTAACCCACCGGCTATGAATGGTTGAAGTTTTTATCTGTCCAAAAAAAAAAAAAAAACCCAAAAAAAACAAGACGAAATAGCAGTGTCATTCTCAACCCATCTGTGTCTCCGGTGCTGGGGACAACATGACGAACGGTATGTTAATGAGATCAGCTGTGTCAGTAGCTGTGTTGCTGTTAAAATGTATGAGTTGTGTGTCATCCGCTGTTGACACAGAAGTGCCTAAAACGACATATCCTTCTGAGAGCGCAGTATTGATCATAACACCTCTGCGTGGGCAGTTTCCACATCATTTATGATGTGATAATTAAGATTTTATGAATTAAAAAAAAATGTTCACAGTCTAACTGGCATCCTGCGATGGTGAATTTCTGGAAGAGATTGACTAAGCTACATTGGCAGTTGCTCCAAATTTAGTTAATGTTGATGGCTGTGGCAATGACTTAATTAAGCTGAAATCTGTCTGAGGTGTTTAAGAAAAACAAAGTCTTGAAAGCAATGCTTTTATTCATGGCTTTACTATTTTGGATGCCCTGTCATGATTATCTTTGGCCTTGCTATTATTTTGCACATGGAAAATTGCTGGTATGACAGTCGAAAGAGATATTTGAGTGCAGTGTCAGGTGTCGGATTCATCCTCCTTTACAAGTGACAAGTGAATCATATTTTGAAAGGATTATTCTAGTTCTTGCACCTAGGGTCTTATTTTTGAGTTTTTGCAATTGTTTCTATGATTACGCTAATATTGCACTCACCAAAGTAATAACTGAGATCTGGGAATGCACAACATCACTAAAACACAGTCCTACGGGGCAAGAATCACAAGCAGTCAGAAGATAATACATGTTGCAAACAAGCCAGTAGTTTAACCAGATTATCTAAATTTCTGTATTTGAAGTTAAAACTGAAAATGAGCGCACCCAAAATGTTGGCAGTTCACCCTCATTGCACCTGAAAACAACCATACAGTTCAATCAGGAAATACAGCACAAAGTGAACAAGAATGCCAAAACTTTATTTAAAGAAAAAGTTCACAATTTTGGGAAATATACTGAACTTATTCACTTAATGGCAGTTAGATGAGATGATTGCTCTCTCTCATGTCTGTCCATTAAATATAAGGCAATAGCCAGCAGCTAGTTAGCCTAGCTACATGTAGCCCTGCTCTGTCCAACAGTAACACATGAGGAGATTGATGCCATGAAGCTACAGCCAGCATGTGGTTAGCTTAGGTTAGTACAGAGACCAGAAACAGAGACAAACAGCCAGCCCTGCTCTGTCCAACGGTAGAAAATCCACCTACTAGCACGTCTAAAGTTCACTAATTAACATGTTATATCTCATTTGTTTAATACATACAAAAGCTGAGATATCTGTGTTATGGTTGATTATGTAGGTTATGACTATTTCTTGGCTGGGAGCAGTAACTTCCTGGAGGCTCTGCTGGTTGCCTGGCAACTGCTCGGAACCAAGAAATAGTCATGCACATTATCTCCCCTGGAAAACTGTGAATTTGTAGCTTTTACACTTTAGGTATCGTATGGATTACAGAAACATGATAGGTGCTGGTAGGCTTTTTCTGTTACTGTTGAACAGATCTAGGCTAACTGTTTCCAGTCTCTACCATTTGCTGGCTTTAGCTTCATATTTTAATAAATATTCCTCAACCAAGATGATCACTGGATGATAGGACAGCCAACAAACACATCCCAGTGACATCTTTTGTCACTGGGATGTCAGAAGTTTTGGGAGTTTTTGGGTAATAAGTTTACCATGTGAACTTGGTGAGTACAATGTTATTATTAAAAATAGGAATAATGACCGAAACTACAAAAATAAGATACAGGTCGTAATAAACTGTAATTATCTTTTAAGTTGATTATTCCATCACAAAACATTTATGTTATTTTCAACATCACCAACCCTCTTCCATATTCATCTGAATTCCACTGCCAAGCCCCTCTGGCACAAGATAGAAAGTAGTCGGCTCTGTGGATGGATATCCAGACCCTTAGCTTGTGCAACAGCCCGTGGGACTCTATCATAATTAACCAGGATGAACTCTCTTGGATTGAGCCTTTGCAACCCGAGACACTGATTCGGAGAGCTTGACTGATGACTTTATTATTGGCTTCACCTATCCCAGTACTGATGCTCATCTTTAATTGGAGGTTACTTATCCCCGTCGCTGAGATGTTTCGTGGTTTAAACACAAGTATCAAGCTGACAGCCTCTTTTTTGCCTGATAATTGTGTAGAAAATTAAGTGAGTGATTGTGGGTAAAAAGTTGTAATGAAACATAACAAATAATACTGTTTGTGTCTGGGTGATGTTCATTTAATTTAACTTTTCTCTCATCTTTAACTTTTTATCTGTATCGCTGACAGTGTGCAGAGTGAATATACTGACGTGTTTTGACATGTCGTTTGTCTCCGCAGAGCCGTATCCGTCGGATGTGGAATGACACAGTCAGAAAACAGTCTGAGTCCTCTTTTATGACCGGCGACATCAACAGCTCTGCGTCACTCAACAGAGGTACTTGGTCCCACAGCAAATGTTTTCTTGAATGACTCCTCAATACACTGGCCTTCATCTAAGATTTCAGGACTAACAGGCATTTTTTCACAAAAGCTTCACTATTTTTCTTGAATGGTAGTTATAATCATTTTCCACTCAATGTGACACAGGGGCTCTGGTGTATCAAAAGACTTTTTTTTTTCCAAGTAAAGCTTTCAACCACAAACCTCAAGGCAAGTCAAGGCAAATAAGTAATTTCACAATAGTTTGCTTCCAAATAATTAAAATCCCGAGTAAAAGACACATTTCTCCACTCAGCTGTTAATTTTCACCAAATATTGAAGCAAATTCTTAAAGTCCGTGTAAAGGAAATTGTTAAGTTCAGAGGTTCAGAGGCTGTTTAGTTGGTTTCAACTCCTTCAGCGGACTCGCCCCCAGTGTTTCAGAGCTCAGAATTTTTCCATGATTTTGAAACCTAATTTTAAATACTTGGAGATTTTTTTAATCAGTCAAATTTGGCTGGGTGTTTAATGACAATTTTTTCTGTGGTGTGAAAACACATATTTATCATTGCTTAACACGGACTTTAAACATTAGAAATGAAATGCACCAAAACTGCTGTCAGTAGCCACGTAGCACACAAATAGCTGGGCGAGTTTGTGTAAACATTTTTGCCTGGATAAAAGAGGATGTGATTGTGAATACAAGGCAGAGATTGAAAGGATGACAGCCTTTTTTGGTCTCATACTGCGACAGAAAATTGTTTATTATATCTGTTATTTTGTACCACCGACAAATCTTTTCTAGCGTCTAGCCATTAAAAAGAGTATTCATTGAAAAAGGCTTTTGAAGACATTAATCAAACCTTAATGAAAAAAACGCAATCATAGACTAAATGAAATTGTACAAAACAAAATGGAGGTTTTTAATGTCAATTATAGTCGTGCATACATATTTAATAGTGGCTGAAAAACAATTTCTTCATTTTTTTCCCCCCAAAACATTACCATGCCTTGCCATCTTACTGCAACAGCCCTGAAAGTGAAACTAGGCTGATACTCTCAGAAAAAATGCTGAATAACAACCTAAAAATCAATCCAGTGGAATTCCCTCTCAGAATCACGTTAATAAAAAGTATTTTACCATGATGCCTTTGACAGCAGCACACTCAATAGATTTAACTTCAGAGTCTCTCAGGTTACACGGAAAGTAGACACCAGACTACATCTGACATCAAGTAGCAAATACTGTCCTTGCTGGCATCCTTCCCTAACACTCTCCCTCCTCAACCATCGCATCTCTTGATGGAGGGCTTGAGTTCCACACTGCTCACGCTCTAACTTCGCTCTGGGCGCCTGCTTGCGTAGACACTAATGCAGAGTTACAATGATGGATTAATGTTCGACACAGGGAGGAAGTGTCAAGATCTCAATAATTAGGTACTCAGCTTAGTGCCATCAACAGACACATCTTTTATCCATTGTGGAGAGGCTGACTTGGGGCGGGAGGTAGAGCAGTAGGTCCGGAGTTGAGGAAAAGCCTACACGGATCTTCCATAAAGATAAAAGGCGGAGATAGAAATTATTAACGCAATTTTATACACCTGGCTTCTTACCAAGCTGGATCTGGTAAAGACAGCACTCACAAGAACTCAAGAGTGCGCCGGGAAGTGCATTCTGCCATCACAAGTATCATAAGGAACAGATGCAAATAGAACTGCACTTATCCGTGGCTGCTGCCGTGTTGTTATTAAGGAATTATGCGTTGAGGAGGGAATATTTCTTGCTGATTTGTCCTTTTCATTCTCAGCACCCGGCTTCTCCCCGTCTCCCCGCACGTGAGAGCGAGCTTGCAGCTGACACTCTCGCTGTGCTCTCCTCGAGAGCGGAGTCGTGCAATCATCTTGATAGCGTTGCATGTTCAATTTATCCCAGCATTCAGGATTATTGCTACACAATCAGTGTGGTTTTGGAAATTGTCCAATTTATCAAATGCAGACACAATAAGTGCGGGATCTGTCATCGGGAGAATTCAAAAAGGGGCTGGTGTTTATGGGATACACTGTAATTAGGGCAATGTGCAACAGCAACAAATAATTAGTTTGTTTTTTTTTTTTCTTCCAAATCAAAACAACATTCTGATTTTCAAGCTAAATTATAATAAATACGTGCCTAATTAATTCAAAACTTAACTAAAAAATGAGAATAATACTGAAAGACAAGCCTAAATCAGCAGCACTTTAATTCTTTTCAAATGTCATTAAGGGGAGTCTGCTAAGATAGAAAAGATTTCTGCATTTACAACACTGTCAGGAAGTACAGAGGAAGTTTCTACAAGATGGGGAGGTAATATAAAAGTCTTTCTCCGTTGGTATGACAGATTCAGAGCATTAGAAAAGAACAGTACTCCTTGCCAGAGGAACTAATTGCTGTATACTTGTACCTCATATAAAAGATGTTTACCTGCTCTGGCATAGTGCATACTTGAAGCGCATGCATGTTTTGCCCTCATAAGCCTCGAATCTGGTTTTATTTAAAAATAATACCATATCATGTTGTCGTGGGGGGAAAAAAAATCTTGTAAACAGGAAATGAATGCAAGTCACAAATATTTTCAGCATACTTGATATCCTGCATAATGTATTCAAATACTTGAAAATAAATTATTTTTATCTCCAGCAAAGAAAAACAAACATCAGGGAATGCGCACCATTCATGTTTAAGATTGCAGCCTTCAAATCTGCTGCTAATCACAGAGCTCAGACTGGGGAGGTTACTTTGGTGTAGTAGTATGTGGTTGAGAACGTGATGAGTCATTCGGGTAAGATCCTGGCAGCGAGTTATCTGAGGACATGTATCGCATAAACAGAAAATGAGCATCTATTCTGTTCCGCGCGAAGGAGGCGCCACTTAAACAAAGTAATGACCATCTAGACTAAAGAGAGGACATATCACTTCATTCAGAGGTTATTTCTGCAGCAGCACATCAGAAAATCAGACAAAATGGGAACTTTGCTCTTTGGAGAAAAGGTAATATCATCCCACTTTAGCTCATAAAATTACCAATGCCATAAGCAATAATAATAGTGCA
Organism: Thunnus albacares; assembly: GCF_914725855.1. NCBI lineage: Eukaryota > Metazoa > Chordata > Actinopteri > Scombriformes > Scombridae > Thunnus > Thunnus albacares. The sequence goes on along the minus strand of NC_058127.1, from coordinate 15,932,117 downwards.
GCATTTGACCCCTCACTAAGCTCTGCCCTTCTTGCTATGCCTATCAAACTTCCGTCTGGCATGGTGTTTACAATGATAACGTAGCAGATTTTCAACTCAAAATGAATTTTTGAAACAAGTGGTCCTTGGTTTTAGACAGAGGTAATAAAAGCAGGCTTCTCCAAGGACTGATTTTGCTTGCGGGCTAATTAAGCTAACATTTTCACAAATTGGTTGAAAAGTATGATAGGGAAAATGTAATAATGAGACAGTTATTTTGTGTTTTCACTTCAGCATCAACTTCAAACAACACTATCTGGTTATTTTGGGTGGGGTTGCTGGGATGTAAACTTTCCCAAAACCACTAAAGAGCACGATGACAGACACTAACATTACCCCAAACTGACAGCATCCAGATCTGGCTTCCATACAGTGCAGAAATACTTGTGAACGAGGCTTATATTGAACGTAACATGTAACCCCACAAGCTAATTTAGTTAGTTTATGATATGCTCTTTGGCCATGGGAGTAATGCTTAGTTACTGCAGGTTGTAAGCTAGTTAACCAGACATGCTAACAATTGCATCTTAGAGCAGACAAACACACACACTGTTAAAGGATGGGTTCCCATTTTTTCAAGTTTGTCTTAAAACAACAGTCAGGAGCCCAACTGAACATTGAAATAAGTTACTCTTACTGTAATCATTCCTCCTGTTCATACTGGCCATCAGAAGATCCCTTCATAATGCACTTACAATGTAAGTGATGGGGGGCAAAATCCACAGGCCTCCTTCTGTGCAAAAATGTATTTAAAAGTTTATCTGAAGCTAATATGAAGCTTCAGCCGTCCAAATTAGTCAAATCAAGTAGATATCTTTCAACATTACAGTCTTTTTAGTGCCAGAGTCCCTCTTTTTGTTACTAAACTTCCACCGCAGCTCAACAGGGAAACACAAAGATGGAATTTGATGCCAAAAAGACTGTAAATGTGTCAGATATCCACTTGATACGACTAACTCAGACTGCTGAAGCGTCATATAAACTTCAGATAAACTTTTAAATGCATTTTTGCACAAAATGACTGTGTGGACACACTGTGGTTTTTGGCCCTCATCACCTACATTGAAAGCATATTTGAAGTGGATCTTTGAATAGCCAGTATGAACAGGAGGAATGATTACAGCGAGCAAAACCTTTTTCAGTGTTCACATGGGCACCTGACTGTTGTTTTAAGACACACTCGAAAAATTGTGAATCCTTTTAATCCATCCTCCACAAAGATCTTATTCGTGTGTTTTTGGTTTTTGAAAGGTTAGAAAACACCCTTCAAGTGCCAAGTATCTCCCCATGCAAACCACTTCAACATGCAAAGAAATCTAAAAAGCTTGACAGGCCTCCCTTGCTTAGTTACAGTTGCTAAGTTATGATAGTAATAGCTGTTTGAAGGGGAGCAAATGTTCGATTACAAGAATTTGGAGCCTCAAAGACCAACGGTTTCCTGAGTTATAACTGTATTCTGTTCTGTTTGAGTCTAGAAATGTTACACTCTGTGTTGTGTTGGCCTTGTCAGTGCTTCTTTGTAATTTATGTCTGTTAACGCGTGTTTGCTGCCTGAATGTGGAGCACAAAAAACGGGTTCAACACTAATGGCCAGCATTAAACTATACAATTAACACACTTTCCATCGGTCCCATTAGCCATGTCAGTTCAGCTCTGCCACTTTCATGTAGCAAAACCCCCTCATATTAATGATCATGTGATCATTTGAATGTTAATGGCTGTCATTGCTCAGCTGCATCTGCCCAACTGATATGTATGTTCTTTCTCTTTCTCTCTGTCTATATCTCAATTTATCCACCCACCTATACCTTTTCTGTCTCTCTGCTCTTGTTCTCCTCTGTTTTTTCTGTCTCACTCTCTCTGTCTCTTTCTGGCTGCTCCAGGGGCTATGGCTAACCATCTTATCCCTAATGCACTCCTACGTCCTCATGGCACTAACAATCCCTATAATACATTGCTTGGGGAATCGGCAGTCTATAACAACCCTCTGGGCATGTACAACACACAAGGTGTGCTAGCTTCTTTTCATTCTTTAACATTGTGGCTAGGGCAGTGTTTTTTCATGTCTGGTCCTGGACAACCTCTGAGGTTGCACATCTTTTTTCCTGCTCAGGAACTGAAAGCAACTTTAAAGTCATGGACTTATGCTAAGCTGAAATGCCAGTGTAAACCCTTGAGGGTTTTTACAGGACTTTAATTAAAAAACACTGCTCTAGATGTTGTGTGTTAGCATCGAAAAAAACTAAAGCTTTATCACAAATGTGTTGCTATTGGCTTTTTACTTGGGGTTGTATTTCGGCTTCTGCACAGGGCATTACATTTGGTTTCATACAAACACAAGAGTCACTCTCACTCATACCCTACCTTGGCTGACATGGAAATTGTGAAAATGAGGAAATCCTCCAAAATCAGGAATCTTGCCCATAAGGAGCCGGATACATCACCAGTCATTAATTTTAAATGTGCTCTAATGTTGTAAGTAAAGCTTGTGTGCCATGTCTTCTGTCTCTCTGTTTTTAGTTTAAGTATTTCTTTTATTTTAATGCTGCTGTTGGATTGTCAAACATTGTTCTGCAATAATCTTCACTGAATCTAATGTCAAAATCACAAATGCAAATCATTTATATTGCGTGAAAAAGAATACTCTGAAGAGCGAGATGAAGATTGCCTTTAATTTGATTCTCTCAGTGTTATTGTAAATCCTGATTTTAAGGCATAAATAGTTCAGTTTAAAACCCTCTTTTCAGGATTTTTTGTAAAGTTCCATATTTTACAAACAAACTGCCTTTTAATTTTAAATGTAAGAACTGCAAGTTTCTGTATTCAAAATGTGGGTGGTGAAGTCAATGTAAATTTGATCTACATGTTATTTTGCGGTTTTTTGAGGGATGAATTTGACTGTGGCGAAGGACTTACCAATGCAAATATCTGATATTTACAGTAGTATGTAATAAGATAAATATATAATCTGAGTATTTGAAACCATCTCTGTTCAATGAGCAATCCACTTTATTCTAGGATCAGTAAGACTGCAATTTTTCTCTGTGAAAAAGCTGTTTTTATATTATTCCAACTCTCAGCAGTCAATATGAGATTGCCGTAACTTTGCGAGTCTGTAAAACTGAGAAACTTGTGTAAAACTTACAGAGAGCTTTGATCAGTGGATAATTTATGCATGCAGTACAAGTGCTGCATTCAAGCTCATGACAGAAGGCTATAATTCACTTACATCGCTATAGATGTAAAAGAAATATCTGGAAGGATAAAAATGCTAATGCAACACTAGATTTACTGCTGCGTTTGACGCTCAAGTACCTCTGCCATATTTTATGCCCTGGATCCTGCAAAGTTATAGCGAAAAATCTTTTCTTCTATATTTGTTAACAGATATGTTGTGGTTCTTTCTGTGGGTACACAGAATTTACATGGTGACATAAAACAATTGCATTCCAGAAACATTATCTTGATGCGTCATCAGCATACTGTATGTGCACATTTCTATTTTACCTGTCACTGTTATGCTTATTGTGTTTTCTTCTTTCCTTTCCCTCATGCTGTCCCTAAAAGAGCCCTACAGAGAGACAAGTATGGGAGTCAAACTAAACATTGCTTATCAAATGTAATTGACTTTGGCTTTACTTTCTTTTCACTCGGTGCTGACAAAGGGGTAATGAAAAAAAATGTCATTCCCTTTGGAAGTAATATTACAAAGGCCCTCACCATTTCAAATAGACCTGTAAAATTCAGTTTAGCTAACTGATTATCACTGCTCACTTTAGTTTGCACTACTAGATGTGAAAAAAGACAAGGCGGGCAAATATCCATTGGCCCGTTTGATATCACACTCTGAATAAACTAATCCAATTACAGTCAACATTCAGACTTACCTCAACATTTCATAAGGCACGTCAATATAAATTGATCTGTATTCTTCGCAGTGAATATTGAACAGCAGTGCCTTTGTTCATGTACACATTTTTTTTTAACCATTCACTTTGATCGAGCCAATACACTTTCTTGAAGGTCTCAGAAATGCATCTTGTCAAATTTTCAAGAGGTCAGACTACAGTCTTGACACTTTTAACAAGCTGGATGGCCTTGTCTGAGGTCGTTTGAATTATCGTCAAAAAATTGCTTTGATGTTCATAAAATATGAAATCTACATGTTCATGCAACAGAGAGAACAGAAAGTTTCCATCCTTCCAGTGTGGTTTGATTCTGAAATATGTGTACATATTTGGAGGGATGGCTAGTTATGCTCACACGGATGTAGCAGACATCAGTAAATATTTTCTTCTTGTTATATTTCAATGCTCATATGGGACAATATGGCTGGGGTCCAAATGTATAGCTGGTTTGTGTTTTACTTTAAATGTTATGCATGGCTGTGATTTTTTGCTTTTGTTTGCTTGAACTTAGTGTATAAGCTTTATGTTTTTGTGCTGTGCTTGAGCTTTGTGTTGTTGTGTGTGTCGCACATATATCAGTGTTTTCATCACTGCCATATGAATCAGTTGAATTTAATATAAAAATTAAATTAGGCCTTGAAAATACTTTTTGGTAACAAGGTAAGTTTGTATGATGTCTGTATTTACTGTATCTAGGCTTTTAATGGAAATACTGTGCTTTATGTCTTACATAATCCTAATAATGTGTGGGTGTAATTTGTGTAGCTGTGGCAATAGCATCAGATTTCACCCTTCTCATGCGCCAAATCTACCCCCCAACCCAACCCATGTTTGTCATTCCAGAGGGAATCCTGAACAATGCCCGGGATACAAGTGTCATGGATACTCTACCACTGAATGGTAACCATGGCAACAGCTACAGCATCGCTAGCGCAGAGTACATGAGTGACTGTGTTCAGATCATTGACCGGGGCTATAACCACAAGGAGACTACCCTGGAAAAGAAGATCCTGAAAGAGCTCACCTCCAATTATATCCCTTCCTACCTCAACAATTCCCACGAGCGCTCAACCGAGCAAAACCGGAACCTAATGAATAAGCTGGTCAATAATGTTAGCAACGGCGGCAAGGACAGTGGCTACGGGATGGGCTTGGGAGTGGGGATGGGCATGAATGTCGCGCTGAGCCTAGATGACCACACCACCTTTGGTCCGCACCATGACGAAGGCCTGGGCCTGGAGTTAATCCGCGAGGAGTCTAATGCCCCTCTGTTGCCTCAAAGACCGCCCCCGTCCCTGCAGGCGGTGGACAACCTTCATAATCACCTCCACCAGTCAGTGCCGCCACCCCTCCCACTGCCCCACCACCCCTTCTCATCCGCCACCACTTCCTCCTCGTCTCGAAGGAGGATCCCCCAGGAGAACAGCGAAAGTTTCTTTCCCTTACTTACCAACGAGCACACCGAGGATGAGGGCTCGTCACCCACCCACAATCACCAGAGAGACTCTCTCTACACCAGCATGCCCATGCTGCCCGGCCTGCCCGACGTGTCTGCAGAATCTGCTGACGGCTCCAAGGACGCCGGGGATGCCAAGAGCCCAGAGGCCAGTTCGGATGATGTTTACTATAAGAGCATGCCCAACCTGGGTTCACGTAATCACCTTCATCAGCTGCACTCCTACTACCAGCTAGGGCGAGGCAGCAGCGATGGTTTCATCGTGCCCCCCAACAAAGAGGATCTATCACCCGAGGAAGCCCACCAGGAGCCCTCGCACCTGGTCACCAGCCTATAGGCCCACAAAAAAAACCCCACCAGTGTCCCTCCTATCACCGTAGTCCTCTTCTCTTTCCTGTGTCCCCCTTGTTCCATCAGTCGTTGGCAGTGGTAGCCTTTCTTTTTATTCTGTGTCCCGAAGACTGAGGCGGAGCAAGTGACTGTACTCTCGCTGTTACTGACCACGAACAGGATAATAATTGCTACGAATGGGGGCGAATATGTGACTATATTTGGTTAGACAATGCGGGAATCTGTTGATGTTGTGTCCCCCCCCCACCCCCACCCCCCTCCAACCCTGTGTGGTTTGGCGTGTTTTGTCTCAGTGTGAAAAGAGACAATTGCTCACACAGGATTTTTAGGTCTCAGAGATATAGTGTGACAGTCAAAAGGAACTGCATAGCCCCAAACTATACAAGTCTAAACTGTAGACTTCACCAGAATAAATGGGGAATTTAAAAAAAAGGACTATTTTATTATACTTCTGTATCCATATTGACTTTTTGAAAGATTTTCTTCCTCTTTGGTGAGTTGCAGCACATTTTGTTTGCTGAAGTGTCCCTTCAATGAAAAAAAAAAGACAAAAAAAAAAGAAAACACATTTTGAACAATTACCATGAAGGAATTATTGATCGTATGCTTTCAAGCATAGCTGTTCTTTTTTTCTTTCATTTTACTGTAATAACAGTTGTTAAAAGAGGGAGAAAAAAACTAATAAGAGAATTATGAAATATTTCTATGTAATTGTACAGATAACTAGCATTGCACATAATAGTATGCTTTTTTTGTTCCAGGCAAACCCTTTGTCTCTGTAAATGTAGTGGTTAGGAGCAATTTTGTTCTGTTGTGCTGGCCTCTCTGGGTTTCTGGTACCAGTCCGTTTTTTGTTTTCCTCTTTTATCACTTTCCAAGAAATGACCATCGAAATAGAAACAAAATAACACAAAAAATATCACAACAAAACACTTAGCGTACAGGCATTTTTGTGCAACGTATTCACCTTTGCTTTCAGGTCTATTATCTGTTTCCGTTTCTTTTCTTTTCCCTTTTTTTTAACTGTGTAGATAGCAGAGCTCTGATTCAGTGATCATCAATGAGACCGAATCAGTCCAAGTTAATCATGAGGTGTCCCTCAGAAAGGTTCATAGTGCATTGTGCAACTCTTACCGGCATTCAGAAAACACTTGTGCTTCTCAGAAAGAGAACCAGTTAAACTTTGATGAGCACTATAGGCACTTGTACAAAAAAGAAAGATGGCTGTTTTACTTATTAAAGAAAGAGCTTTTGGAGTGAGAAAAACTGGAAGTGTTTTTCTTTTTCTTCCTCAAGGAGAAAATATATTTATTTATTTGTTTAAATAAACAGTAATAAAATGGAGGATGGAAGTAAGTTTAGTGGCACAGATACATTTTTTTATTATTGGCTATGATTATGGCTTCTTATTTATTCCTTTTTGTATTGGTTTCCTAGTTGAATGACCTCATAACTAATATTTGTTGTAACAGTGAAACTTGTTTGCCAACAAATAAATTACTGATTAAGATTTATCACTTAGCTTACACAAAAGTTCTGGTGTTTTGTCTGGGTCTTGGGAACTCTTTTATATGGACAACGGCAAAGGACCTCTAAATGATGGAACGATCTTTTTTTTTTTTTTTTTAAATTATCAGTTAATCCCTCATTAGCCCTCTGTCCATTTTAGTGCCAAATAAATTTTGGCCCAGCAACAGTGGATGTGCTCTGTATGCTCTGGTCTGCTTTACAATAGAAGCAGTGATTTCATAAGATGTAATAAATATTTCAATATCATTGCTGGTGTAACCAATGAATTCCTTGCAGATACTGTATGTTTAACATGAGTTTGATGAGCTGTGCAGGAATGATGAAAGAATCTCGACCGTTCATCCCGGCAGGGGCCAAGAGGAGAGATAAGTATGCTCTGTCCTACAAGCTAACTGTTCAGAAAAGTGAAACTTGTCAAAAGCTGAATGGTAATTTTCAATCATTTCAATTTTAAAAAGTATATAAAAATATGCACATGTAAGTAGTACATATTAATTACCTTAGCAACACTTGTGTATCAATGTTCACTTCTTCAGTCCACATTGTAACTATTTCTATTGACGCAAACCAAAGAAGCAGTGTATTTTAAAGAATTATTAACCAATAGGGGCCAGAACAACTCCAAAAAAATCCCAAATAAACTATAATTTTTTAGAGCTGTATGAACAAACATGTCCACTTACCACTACAGCTGACAGCTACAAGAGGTGATCTTTTTTCATTATGCAAAGTCACTTGATTCAATGTTAATATCAAGAATATTGCTTAATGCAGGTTTTTAATATACTCGTACTTATGTTTATTGGAGGGAAATATTCACAAATTAGAAGCTGGTTTGATTTTGAACATTGCATAGTGAAAATGAAACAAATGAACATTCCTAAACCCATTATTTCAACCCTACACAGATAAAGAAGTATATTAAAAATGGGAATTAATGCATGTGGTTCATTTAATTTTTCCACAGGGCTGATAAACCCATTGTAATACTGTGTGATAAGCAGTCACAATCTCTCTGAAATCATGTTCTACTCATACACTGCCTATTTTAAGTGTATCCTGCATGTAAACTATTGCGGGAAGAAAAGGAGAAATTCAGCCCCTTTCTACAGAGCTGGCACTGTGATTGATGGCTGAGTCATTGTGAAAAATTGCCAGAGATGTGTGGCTCCTCTTATTACAGCCTGGATCTTGCATCAAAAGATGGAGGGGGGGACCTGCAGCTACGACACTTTCTCTAGCCCATATGCTCAAGCATGGATCTTCACTTAAAGATATGACTTGGGTGGACAGAAAGTGCTCTGGCCGTCACTGCTGCATCACGTTGACTGGCATTTGCAAACCCGGGCAGGTTCATGAAATGTGCTGAAGATGTGACTCTGGCCCCTATCCACTTTATTAATGAGTTGTTACGCAAGCTCATAAGCCAACCCGGGCCTTTGATGCTGCCCAGGAACATGCTTGCATGGCACAAAATGCCATGGTGAACAAGAAGCACTGCTGCTCACTTCCCATTGACTCGGGATACTTACAGTGTTATGACACACAGATATTTACTGGCACATACAAAGATTGTAGTCAGTGTATAATATTTTAAAGTCAAAATATCCCTTATTCACGCTGCGCTGTTTATCCAACTGAGAATATTCTGACTAGCACAAGTGTATATTGATTTTACTGACTAGGCCATCAGACTTTAGATTGAAATTCTTAATTGCTAATGGTTTTGTTCTCACCTCCCTAACCACAAACCAAGTGTTGACATGTGTTCAATATTCCTAAAGTAGAGCACTTTGTAGCCCCAAAGAAATTATCAAAATACAGTATAGGTGCAAGAACTTTATTTTGAAACCTGTCACACTGTCAAGATGCTTTAGTTGAGGTTTAATGATACTAAAGGAGGACACACCCATCCTGAATATATGTATTTATTTCACAGGTTATCAGAGTGGATTAAGATATTTGACAAATAGAATGTTTACTAACTAACATTTACATGCTTATGATGGAAGGAATAGCTCATTCCAAGCCCCGCTGAGGAAGACATTTCATTCAATGATCTGTGTGACTGGAGATATCCTTGTTGCTGACAGTTAAGGGTGATGTCCGCTGCACTTGCATCACTCCCCCCTCTCTAACTCGCCCATCTCCTAACCCATAACTGATTTTTTTTATCCTTAATATAAATGAAAATTAAACTCCTCTAATATATTTCTCCTCACTCCAATTTGTCTTTTTTCTGTATTCAAAACACATTTTTGATATTTCTGCACAGTGAACAGACTTAACAGAGTATGTGATCTTTTGTTAGTTTACATGCTAGTCTACAGTCTATTCCTGTCCTGTATGATGATGGTACATCCAATTCCACAGAAAAGATCCTTACAACAGTGTAGCACAGGAGGGGAAATGGAGTACAGATGTTGTGGATGTGCTGATAAGGACCAGTGTCCATTTGTGAGCTGTCTGGTTGAGGAGACGGTATTGGAAAAGCGTTGTCTGCCATTCATGTCAGCAATATGTGTGTCCACGGTTGGTTTGTGTGAGGACGTGAGTCTGCATGTGCGTGTATACAAGACGGGTGACAAATTAAAGGAAAAACCTGAATAAATGAGTGGAGAAAACATACTGAATGCAGATGCTTCCACACAGATGCACTGCATGGTACAATTAAGCAGTGAACATCCAATTATGCTCTGTGGCATGTATGAAAATGCTGAGCAGGCCCAGTTGATTCTGATTCTGTATCAAGATGGCCAGAGAAAAAGATCTAAGTGACTTTGAAAGAGGATTCATCGTTGGCAGGAGCCTCAGTCACAAAAACTGCTCAACTGTCTGGTGTTTCAATAGGAACAGTGACTAAGTGACATCTGCATTCCGATCTATAGGAAAGACATCAGTAAATAGGGTAGAAAATTGTGTTGGACAGCGCACATATATTGACCCATGAGGGAAGGGTCATTGCAAATCAATACAAAGTTGTTCTGAGTGATCACTTTTATCCTATGATGAAACATTTCTATGCTGATGGGAGTGGTCTCTTTCAGAATGACAGTGCCCCCATCCATAAGACACGAGGGGTCACTGAATGGTTTGATGAGTATGAAAATGATGTGAATCACATGATTTGGCCTTCGCAGTCACCAGATCTCAACCCAGTTGAACACCTACGGGACATTTTGATGCATTTGACAGTGCTCTCTACCACCATCATCAATACACCAAATGAGGGAATATCTTTTTGAAGAATGGTGTTTATGCCTCCAGTAGAGTTCAGAGTCTGTAGAATCAATGCCAAGGCACAGTGAAGCTGTTCTGGCAGCACATGGTGACCCAACACCTTACTAAGACCCTTTATGTTGGTTTGTCCTTTAATTTGTCACCCATCTATGTGCGAATGAGAGCTAGTGGCTATAGAAACACCTGCTTCTCATGTGAACAACAGTATGTGAGAATTTCAGATGTGATATATAAAATGGCACATTTCATATCTCATCCCCCTAGTGAAAAATCAATGGCCGAATGCCTGGCAGAATTCCAAATGAAAGGTGAATCAATGTCATCTCCAGCTTTGTGTATTGGGACAACTTGACAGCCTTAGCACATAAAAGAAAATACCTCTCTGGCTTTTTCAGTCAAGATAACATTGATTTAAGATGGGGAGGGGTGGGGAGGGATTGGGGGGGTGTCAATGTTTGCCACTTTGGGGCCCAAAGTGTTCAAGACTTTGGGCTGTGGTTGTACTTGAGAAACTTGGTCAGTACTGCTACAACTTAATGTTACTGATTAAAAAAAAGGTCACATAACCTGGTGAAACCTTACATCATTATCAAACATATAATTATCAATGATGGGTTTGTCAATTCATAGGCCTTGCAGTTGTAGTTTTGTATATTTCAAATGAGAGAGTTGTGGGTTTTTGTGTTTGTGTATTTTTGTTGTTGAGCTTTTCAAAGTGGATTGAGGTTGTCAGGGCTCAGCTGAAAAAATGTGATGTCACGTTTGTCTGTGCACCAATCAGGGTGTAATTGTTTGTTATCAGGCCACTATCAATCAAATCTTATCAAACCAGGCTGCACATATTGTGTGTACTTGGATTTAAAAGTTCAGTTAGGCCAAATTCTCTTGCACCTCCCTAACTGTGAGGTATATTTTGTATGTTGCCATGCCAAGTATGAATACCACAAAGCTGGCCCCAGTTTGTCCATGACCATTGTCCATGTTACTTCACTCTGTGGTGGTCAGACAGTGTCCACCCTTTCCCTACACCCCCACATCACTGACACCACATAGCCATAAGGCCATGCCTCAGAGTTGTTTTCCCTGCCCACTCATGTGTTGCATTTTTAAAGCATGCTGGGAGAGAGGGTTCTTGCAGGATTTGAGTGTGTTCTTACTCTTTAATTTTGATTACTGCACATTTACTAATGAGCATTTAATGTTAAAGAGAAATACTAAAAATTGCTTTAATTTTGGTTGATTAGACTCGATTGCAGACTGAACCTGATTGACATTTCTCTCACTTAGCGGTTATTGCTTGCACCTGTTAGGGTAGAACAAATTACACATCTATCATTTATCTATCGTTCTTTCTAGCACATGGACTTTGCAAACATATTACACCCCCACCTACCAACAACTTGGCAGAGGCATCAGTGTTTTTTTGTTCCAGAAAGTTTTGTTTGGAAAAAGTGGGGCAGGTGCACTTGAAATATTTTGGTATTATTATTATTATTATTATTATTGTTTATCTGTATTGAAAACAATCAAGAACACAAAATACTGTAATATATATATATATATATATATATATATATTATCCAAATTCATGTCATTTTATGAATATGGGATTTCTTTCCATATTCATGAAAAGGCAGTTATTCTAGAAAAGTGTTGCATTAGCTTTAGTTTGTATATACCCTAAATGTTGCTAGTGGCTTTTGACATTTTGACCTGTTTGACTAGTGTATCTGCTCGAGAAAGTTGGCCCCAAAACTGTCAAGTAATAAAATTTAACCAATATTTCTGCTGGATTATGTCAATCAACCTGCTTTGCCAAATAACAAAGTGAACGATGTGTCACAAATTCTTCACTGCAGAAATGGAAGATAGGACTTTGACAGGCGACCAAGAAATATGTAAATACATGTCATGTTAAAAAGATGGCTAATCAAGCTGAAAAAGGCAGCTAACTATCTGCGGATAAGTGGCCCCTGCTTCCATGAATTTGACTGGAGTACCTGGCTGTATGACTGGAAAACAAAACTAATGATATGCTCCAAAACATACGTTACCTGGACAAAACATGTAAAGGTGAGGTGTATGCTTAATTGAAATTAAGTCACTTTCAAATAAACATTAGCCATGTTTGAGTTTGACATCAATGTCAAAGACTAACTGCTGAATTTGGTAAAATGTTAAATGAGAAAACGTCCCCAAGTGCAGTGAAGAGCAGGACAAAGCTGCTGCTCAATTCACATTCCATTGCTTTATTTTGTTGTCTAATTGTGATATAATATTAAGTAGGCTATATATAAATATAGCATAATATAGGCCTACAAATCTGGGGCTTTGCCTTATGTATTCTGTATTGTTACTAATGTTAACAGCTCATAGAGAAGAAATTTAACCCGTAAGTAATCTCATCACAAGTATGAACACTGCTTGTACAGCTCTACATAGGGCAAAAGTCAGCTGTGCCCAAACTGTAGGTCCGTCTATCAAAACAACAGCAAAATTATTTTCAGTAATCATAGAAAACAGTGCAAAAAATTAAGGGGAAAAAATAAAGACAGACAAACCAAAGTGAAAAAGAGCAGCAGTGTTTACTTGAGTAAGGTGAATGAAGCTCAAATGAAGTTATTACTGCAAGCAATAAATTATTTATATCTTATCATTCACTATCATAGAAGACAGAAAATAATATATTTACATTTCAGTAATTGAATGATTAATCAGTTATCAAAATTGTTGCCAATTTCTTTTCTGACTATCAATTAATCAACTAATTTCCCTCTAAATATGGACAGGGGGTCAAATCCCACTATTTAACATGCAACTTAATATAAACCCCCTTTTCATTTCAAAGTTCTTTTAATGAAGTGTTAACATTATTTTGTTGATCCCATGTGTGCTAACATAAATCACATAAATGTCAACTGTACAAATCATTTTGCTCATCCCCGGTGCATCACTCTCTATCTTAAAACCCACCCACAGCTGCCCTTGTCACTTGTTGTCTCTTCTAATTACACTTCATCCTGCTCCATCATGGCATTGTTTTATGACAGAAGGGATACGCAGCAGAACCCCTAACACCATTTTGAAGTCTGACAGTATCATAACACTTACCCTCCCAAGAGGGGGTAAACAGGCCCCTCATGCCATGGGCAAACAGGTTGCGTGACATTCACAAGAATCCTCTGTGAATTCATTTGGAAGATAATTTTCAGTGCAGAGGCCACCAGAGAAGGAACACACTAGTCGGGGAAGGCAGTAATGGCTGTCCAGGGAATTTTGTGTGTTACTGCAGGTCACAGAGATAGTGTGCTATACATACCCAGAAAAGCCAGTGTAGCATGATGTAGTTCACCTGTTACTCAGTTCTTGTTATGGTCTCAGTGGTCTCTTAAGTCCCTCCAGTGGTAGTCTTGTTTACAGTCAGTCAGTCAGTCTGAGATGTTGCACCATGTTAACCTTTAAAATTTGAGTTTGATCTCAGACAAAGAGATTCCATAACATTTATATTGTGTTTAGATTACATACTTTTTGAGCTGTGTATTTTTCAGACCTAATATACTGTAAATTCTGCAAAAGCAAAAATAACTGGTGTTTTTCTTTTGTTAGTGTTATATTTATTATATATCTACATATATTCTATGGTTAGTTTGAGCATAACACTTTAAGCCAGTTTTCTGAGAAAAAATGTAATTATTTTTGGCATGAAAATCTCATTAACATTTTGCTGTTAAAAGCACCCTTTTTTAATAAAAGAACATGCTTTTTTCAAACATTTTTTGTAAAAAAAAAAAAAAAAACAAGTTAATAATGAAAAGATGTTTCAAGTGATGTTATTGATTCACTCAAGCGAATTATCCACTTAAGGAGCAACTGGAAATTCTTGTATTTGAATGTTTTATTTAATCAAATTAAATGAACCCTACAGTCAAAACAAAAAATATGATGATTACATATTTTATTATATGCTTAAAAATGAATCTAGTATACTAATAGAAACTACTATATTTTGGCCCATATTTCCCATAGATTGTATTATACTCATGTAAGTGTATCTTTAGTGGATCATGGTTCTAGTGACGCTATACAAAGGTCATTTTGGTGGGTCAGCGATACAAATTTTGTTGTTGCAAGGTTGTGACAACCATAATGACACAGTAATTATGGTCTCACACACCTCTAGATGAATGATAAAAATGTGGCGATAAAGGTGAAATAGTTCTGTCTACGAGCCAGATGGCATGCAGTGATGATGTCTGGCTTGCAGTCAAGGTGGACAGCAGACGAGCCAGTGTTCTGACAAGCCAATAGATTCTGCATTCACCATTGCACCCATCCATCCCACCTCTATGGCCAATCAACAAAGATAATCTTTTGAATTAAGAGAAAAAATCCAGGGTGAACACTTTGATGAGATAAGTACCCTTTGTCAGTGCAGGCAATGGTATTTTAATTAAATATATGAACACATGGTCCTGCCCCAGATGCTCAAGTCTAAACAAAGATAGCATCATCTAATCAAAGCCAGGCCCAGAGTGTTTCAAGGGCAGAATCATTTTCTATTAGGGCCCCTCTCCTCGGGGATTGAGCCAATTTTCTTTATTATGATAGAATCAGCATATTGTAGATTGAATCTGGCGATAGTGTCACGGCAGGGTAGGTGCGCTGGTCCCAGATGCACCACAAGCATCTTAAAACCTTAAAACATACAGGCTGTGAAGGAATTTTCCATATAGCCAGCTGTCTGCCCTTCTTTGGGTCAGGCTGACTTCTCTATCTGGCCGTTCCCATGGGAACTGGTATTCATCCATTTCAGGTTGGTGATTTTGTATTAATCAAATCTCTGGACAAAGCGTCTCTGTCTCCTAGGTGGGAAAGGGCCATTCAAGGTGCAGCTGACAACAGCATCAGCGGCAAAGGTCAGAGGCACCGCATGGGTCCATGCCAGCCACTGCAAGCGGGTGCAAGAACCAGAAGTGGGATTTCCACACATCACAACAGACCATAGCTGAGTAGACATAGCGGAGTAGCCGAGTAATTTCACATGGCCAAGCCTCTGACTAGAGACTCCATCGTTTCCCAGATAATCAGGGAATCTGCTGAAGTGGCTGCACTCAGGACTGAGTCGAGTTGTTCCCAGACTACACAAAAGAAGAAGAGGACTGATGAGTGAGCACCAAAGCGCTTAGCAGTGAACCAGTGGTTTAGGAGCCTGGGATCCCACTAACACTGAAAACATAACAGCTGATGAGGTCCAGTGACTTACTACTGACTCGCCAAAGAACTGTGATTCAATTCTTCACAGAACTTGTGACTGAACAGGGGAATTTCAGGTCTGTAGTACTAGTGGAGAATTGAAAGGACTGTACATACTAACTGACCCTTACTTGTCACAGACTGAGACTACTCACCAAGATAGGTCAGGAGACATGATAGTAAGCCATATATTTGAATATACAGGTCAGACATTCATGAACTTAGTCCTCCATAGATATGAACAACTAGTATTACATGTAAGTGACAATCCTGAACAAACTTTTCAACACTCAATTAAAAATGGAAAGACTAGGTAGAACTTCATTAGGATGTAGCCCCAGAACTACACTATTTGTATTCTCCTTGATCATCATGTTAATTGTGCCACCACTATTGTGGTTCTTAGAAGGCAAACCACAGGAACCAGAAAATAGTACACACATGAAGAGAATCACTACTACTATTCAAGCCACTCAACAAATGGTAAGCAATGGTGATAATGGTTTGGAGTTGATGTATGAAGACCTCTGAGGATTTGAAGACTGGGTTCCACCAGGCAATATCTTTGATGAAAAGAAAAAAAACCCTAACAGACGGATGGTGATTCATGAATGTATCCTTAAGTATGTGAACTAAGAGGTAAATGTCATAGTCTAACTGCAGAACATAATTTTGAATTTTTTCTTGATATGTTTTCTTCGGCTTGTTAATGATTTATTCTTATAGTTATGTTTGCTTGTGATCATTTTATTTTGGTTTTTAATCATATATACAATTCAATCAAAATCAGTCATGTATTCAAATATATTTTCAACACATGCATAGTAGTATGTACTCACATGGATGTACATAACTTTCATTGAACATTGATATTTTTTGTTAGTACATGTGAATGTGAATTATTTTAGCTTTATTGGCTATTCTCAGAGTCAGGTAAAATGGGTGAATAGAGATGTTTACTTTTATTTCTATGGTGTTTTATTAATACTAATTTTCTTCTCTTGAACTGATAAATTAAGAAAATATCTTCATATCTCTGATTAGATGTGCATGGACTGATGTTAACGTGTCTAAGGGTTAAATATTTGAGATTCACTATATCACATTACACTTATCACATTGTTACATTACATTATTAATTCTACATTACATTATTCATTCGTAATTGTTACATAATCTGTTCATATTAATCTGTGTATACTTTGATTCACATGATATTTGATTGACTAAGACAGGTGTATGTTACTCCAACTCTTAAGGATATTATGGTAATTATTGTTCATCTTACAATCAACAAAGGGGGTATTGTGAAGGAATTTTCCATAAAGCCAGCTGGCTGTTCTTCTTTGTGTCATTAGCTGACTTCTCTATCTGGCCGTTCCCATGGGAACCAGTGCTAAATTAAAAAAATCCAACAGCAAGGTCTCTTCTTATGTTATGACTTGGACCAAGGCTGTCTCCAATGCAGAACCCTTATCGGGATGGGGCATAGAGTTTAATTAGGCATTGGTGAGACTGTCACTGCGTAAAACACCCCAGAATCCGGAGATGTTTTTGCTCAGATATTTCAAACTGTGACCCATATGTGATGAAATCCATGTTGGATACTATCCGATCACGGCATTGTAAGATGTCATATCTGGAGCGCATCTTATCTCTGGATTGGGACCACTTTGATACTATCAGGATATGGAGTTAAGATATTTTTCTGATATGACTGATGCTGTATTTTGAATGCCACACACATCACATATCTGATGTCAGCATATTACGATACCATTGAAATGCCTCACCTCATATATGTTAAAATCTGGAAAGCATTATACATGTGGTAACCGTGGCAGAAAACTTTGAGATATGATTTATAGCCATTCAAAGATGTGATTCAAATCTGATCAAAGTGACTGTGGATACTCACTGTTTATGACTTATGTCCAGATCATATCAATATCCTAATTGGTCCCGTCCTCCAGCACCTTCTGGCAGGACATTACAATCCTCGTCAGCCGTGGTGCCCACCATTTTGTTGGGGAAAATTTTGTACAGTTTTCTCCTTGTCACTCATGAGACTCTCATCAGCTACCTTCAAATATTCCAAGACATCACGTCCGAAAAGCTTTCCCCCACCTTCACCCTTTTCTTGGAGAGCTATAAAAAGAGAGAGAGAGAGTAAAAGAGTTGTGTTGCATTTCATTTCAGTTCAGCTCCCAGTTTTCATGCTCACCATTAAAAAAACAAGGCTATAGCCAAGAATTTAGTTTTTGGCATTTCAATTTAAGCTGAACATCTCTACTAAAGGTTTATTATATTCAGTGTTGAGAGTATAGAGCAAACCAGACATCACCCAACCCCAAAAGCTTTTGCAAATTCACCAAAACCCTGTTTCAAAGTCATCCTACCCCAACACAAACAGTAAGAATCATGAAACACAGAATAATAATAACAACAACAACAACAGTAACATGCCTAAAACATTTAACAGACTGACAAAGCAAAAACTTTGAAGTAAACAGTGCAAGCTGTCAGGACTCTGGATATCTGAACTGGATTTGTTTTCATGTCTCCAGAGACACAAAGGAGTGTTTGTCATTTTAATGGAGCTTTTTCAGTCTTTTGTACCACAACTTTATCATTAGTCTCACTTGGTACCAGCTTACCACGCATCTATGGCCTCAAGAGTTTACTTCTAAGCATTTGAATTCTAGCTGAGCATGTTTCTCCAAGACCAATTTTTCTGGACTTTGGATAGTCAGTGTTGAGAGTGTAGAGCAGACTGGCCATCACCCCAAAAGCTGTTGCAAAATCACCCAGGCCGTCAACAACTATCTTCCAACACAACAACTACCTCAGCAACTGCCCCAGGGTCTGTAGGCCCCTCCAGTAGCTCCAGGAGCCAACTGTCATCCCTCTGATACATGGCTCCACAGCAGCACCCTTCTGGTTTGAGAAAGCCAGCAAGGAAATGCTCTTCAATTTTTTGACAAAGACATTGCAGTGTTGTACATTAAATACTATCAAGGGTTCAACAGTTTGATCAACATTCTACCTTATTTCAGACTTACTTAAACCTGCAGTGCAGAACTTTTACATATAAATGAACGTCTGTTACCTTCAAGCCCTTGCCAAATTAGTTCACACAATGCTGATCACTGCCAGATAAATCTATCTGTATTCCACAGTATACTGGAGTTTTTAATCTGGTGTTGGGTTTGACATTCCCTTGCTGGCTGGATGAATGCATACTGCGCATGCTCTATGGGTGGAGCATGCATACTAGGGACTTCCGCTGGCCAAGCTGGCTAACTTCCAGTTAGCTCTCTGCTAACTTGAAAGGGGATAAAAATAACTTAATTGTGTGGCTCTTCTACACTTTCCAAATGTTATTGGACCGAATGGAGTCTGAGTTAGTCATATCAAATGGATATCTGCCACATTTACAGTCTTTTAGCATCAAAATTCTCTCTTTGTGTTTCCTCGGACAGTGTTTCTCTGTTGAGCTGCAGTGGAAACATAGAAACAAAAAGAGGGACTTTGGCACTAAAAAGACTAAGGTTGAAAGATATCTATTTGATTTGACTCATTTGGATGGCTGAAGCTTCATATTAGCTTCAGATAAACTTAAATACATTTTTGCACAGAAAGAGGACTTGTGGATTTTGACCCCCCCATCACTTACATTGTAAGTGCATTATGAAGGGATCTTCTATCCCCACAAAATAAAACATATTCAGTTACAATATGACCTCAAGTTTAGACAAAGCAGCAAGATTCATGCAACATGGGGCAACGGCATGTAGCTCCATAGTTTAATTTATTGAGGTGGCTCCAAAAAGGCTGGATTTGCAGAGAGGAGCACCTCTCTATTCCAAAGAAAATAGACAATTTAGACACTATTTATACCCAAGACAGATCTTCACGATTTGCACTTGCTGTGAGTGGAACAGGGCACTAAATACGTCAGCACTGAGTGGACCTGGAGATTTTCTAAAACTGAAACCAAAGCAAATACATCTGTTGCTATCTATCTGCTTTTTTGTATCTATCTATCTATCTATCTATCTATCTATCTATCTATCTATCTATCTATCTATCTTCACAAGATTTCACTCTATAATACTGTACTCTGAATGTTACTGTGAAATCAATGCAGGCGTGGACATTGCGCAGGAAATTACTGTGGAATTTTATTTGAACCTGATTGTACAACATTGTGGGATTGACATCATCAATTGGGACTTTGGTTCTGATACGGTGAGTAATGAAATCGGTTTTGTTAAATAAGTAATTGACAGGATTTTTGATCTGATAATGTGTATTATTTACTACTTAACTAGCACTAGCTGATTGTCATATGCACTGGTAACTGGTCATAAGGGGCAGGTGGGGCAGAGCCCCTGTGGCCCAAAAAGGATTTTCCCCATAGACCACCATTGTAAAATTGTTGACAGGACCCCTCAAACTGCAAACAATTCAATTATGACTCTTCCTATTACGAACTTTTGATCCATGGAGGTTTTATATTTGTAAAACTTCCCTCGCCGAGAAAAGCGATTTAAAAATCATCACAATGTAAAGTTTATAGGCCGAGCGGAGGCTCGCGGGCGGGGCCAGCAGGGGAAACACTACTGCGCATATTCAGTGGGCCGCACAACGTGGAAGCAAACCCGGAAGCTAGAAACTTTATTTGGCGTGTGCGTCAGGCGTGCAATTCCTACAGGACTGAATGGGCGCCATTTTTAGTCCGGTATCCAGCTCTTATAAGACATCCATGGCGCCAGGCGTGCAATTCCTACAGGACTGAATGGGCGCCTTTTTTAGTTTGGTATCCAGCTATTATAATACCTCCATGCCGTAGCCCCACTAAAGCGTCATTTCATGTTTCACAGTTGCAGTGGGTTTACTGCGCAGCTTGGAATTTACAGTCGGCAAAAAAGAGGGGAGCCTTTCTTAGCTAACGCTAGCTAACTCGAAAAAAATAAAGTGGATTTCATACTCGAGCACAGGCTAACCCTTTATTTGGAGGAGAAACTGGAATTAAAGCGCCTCGGAGCCCACCAGCCACGGAATACTGTCATCACTCAAACAGCTGGTAAAATTAAGCGCGGGTTTGACGTGGTGAAGTTTGCCCAGAGGAAAAACCGCCATGCCGCCCTCTTCTGAGCCGTCAGCTGGTGAGTGAAAGCATATTTTATCATCCTGCCTTGGTGGTTCTGGTCCGTGCATCGGCCATATTGTTATGCTAGCTCGATTGATATAGGTGGTAACGAGTATCATTGTGTCCATGCTTATCTAATGAGGTTGCTTTCATGAAGTTGTTGTCACAAAATGGAGTAACTTATTGCTAAAAAGTTGTCTTTGCACTTCGTCGTGGTGTTGAGCTCTTTGTTGTTCGCTTATGGTCCTGTAGGCTCATTTGTTCTGAGCATGGTTGTGTCGGCTTATGACGACAGGATATCGTATTCTTAATTAAGCAATATTACACGAGGGTGTGCTTCAGTGATGCGGTCAAGTGCCTCGTGTTCGTGACCGCATCACCGTCGTGACTCAGCCAGCCAACTTCAGCTAATGCTTTCTAGAGATCGTGGCATTTCCCAAATTGAATAAATACCACACATATAAACACAAAACTACTTTGCTAGCTCAATCTGGTTGTAACTAAAATATCCTTTTAAAAAAAATTAATTTTCCATGGACAGATTTAGCGACTACGTCCGCAAACTTCACATATATTTTTAAGCACAGCTAATGGAGGATGGCGGAGTGGGAGCTGAGATATACTCTCAACTGAAGGGAAAATGGCTAAGTTTTGCTGTGTATGGGGGTTTAACACTAGCTCTGTCCGCTGTATGTGTCTGTGTATGTGTGTGTTTTTGTTACCTCATTGAGATATTTAAATTATAAACACTGACCTCTTCAGGACCAGTACTCCTCATGGGGACCAAAGCCCAGCCCTATTGAGGCAAAATGTAATTTTTGAGGTCCTGGATAAGGTTAGGGGTAAGGTGTGAATTGAGGTCAGGTTAGGGTTAGGCATGAATTGGTTATGGTTAAAGTCAAGGTTTGGGCGAGGCTGTCCACAATGAATGGAAGTCAATGCAATGTCCTTATAAAGACATTACAGATCTCTTTGCCCCAAACACTTTTTCTACTGTCTCAAGTCTCAAGCCCTGATTAAGGTAAGATGAAATCTCAGTGTTTCTTACTGAATAATGTTCAGTTTTAAAGCACTTGTTTGTAGTTATTACTGGTGCTACAGAAATTCATTTGCGTTTGTTTTTGAATGGTAAAGCTCTGCAATGTGTCCTTTCTTGTTTTAGATAATTGTAAAAATGTCAAATAGCTAAGAGTACAACTTGCATGTGATTACTTGTGTGGCAAACTGTCTTAAAAGGAAACTTCGGTATTATTCAACCCGGACCCTATTTTCCCATCTTTTTGTGTCTAAGTGACTAATTGGGACAACAATTTTTGAAATTGGTCCAGTATTGAGTGAGAGCAGCTTCAGCTGGCAGCTGTTAAACAGGTCGCAATTGAATCCTTTGGGGCAACAGCGCTCTGTCAATGTACATCCACTAAAAGTGCTTGTTTTTGCCACTTACAGGCTGAGATTGTTATTATAAGTGTCTGACAACATTATGGAAAGGACCATAAAGAGAAATAAAATGTTTTTCTTTACCTTTTGCTTGATCCGCTCTGTTTGTTATCGTGTCTAACCAAGTCTCGCTCTAGGAGAAGTCTCATTCTGATATATCTCAATAATTGAGATGTTGTAGAAATCAACTAAATATTCAGCCATGGCTTTGAGAATATTTTAGATAATACTAAGATACACTTTCTGTACTCCAACACAACAAAATCCTCGCAGCGCTCCTCTCTCCGACTCTGCCATGGCTGAATATTTAGCTGATTTCGACAACAATTCATCTTTTTCGAGATTTCAGTAAATCATTGCGTAATTTTAGTGTGTTCCAAAATCCAAACAGTTTCATTGTGCGTGCATCGTGTGTTGTGGTCCGCAGTGGTCAGAGACAGTTGATGTGTGTTATAGCTCACAAGCTAACATTGGTGTAGCCGGTGCCCAGCTTGTGTGAGGGCCATGGGGATATTTAGTTTGTCCTTAGAACAACAAAGGCTCTGTGGCTATACTTTATATACCTATATTGCAACACTTTTAGTGCTTCTAATATTCCTGCTGAAATTGAGAACACACACCTTAACGTACGTAAAGAAAATATTAGCTTTTTATTGTGCTGAATATTCTTACTGAAATAATTGCAGTATATAACACACAGTCTATATGAACTCCCATTGATATGCCGTTTTAAATTATAAGCAGATTAATCTGTACCTCATGTTATATCATATTTGTTTGAATGAGTAATGCTGCTGAAATATCCACAAATTTGGTCAGTATTGTAGCCAAATATTGAGTTAAATATTGAGTTATATCTTATATATTTAAATATATTTGTCATATTTGGATTTTCTGAGTGAAACATTCGATGTATCCAAAATGCATACAGTGTGTGTCAAAACAAACAATTCACACCTTTGATATGCTCTGTGTATGAATCATTTAAATATCAAATTCACAATTCACTGTGTATATCTGCACTTCATATTCCACCATAAATGTTTAAATGAGGGATACTGCTGATATGCAGCAGACTTGGTCGTATTCTAGTTAAAAAACTGAGTTCAGATATCTTCTTATTTGTCATGAGGTCATATTCGGATATACACATAATGTACCTGGACATTGTATTTTACCATACCACAAATACTGACTTAGTATACCCAGGACACATTGCACATCATTACCAACTTTGATATGCTCCATGTATAATTCATATCAGTTAAATATCAAAGTCAAAATATCACCTAGTGTGTTTTATCTGTACACCATATTCCATCTTATATGCTTCAATGACAGTGATAATATGCCAAAAATATTCACATTCTAGCCAAATACTGAGTCCACATATTTCAATTTCAACTTCGAGATAGCTCTCTGCTAACTTGAATGGGGATAAAATAATTTAACGGTGTGGCTCTTCTAGACTTTCCAAATGTTATCGGACCGAATGAATCAAATAGTGAAACGAGTCATTTCACAGGGGTTGTGTGACGCTCAAAACAATTTATCCACCACTTAACAGCCGCTACAGCACAGCCTATGGCATAAAGATGTGTAGACAGTGTTTTTGTAATTACTCTCACTGCCAGAAGGGGGAGACAAAAGTCCCACACTTCCAGCTTTAAATCATTATTATCTTAGTCAGTACTTGGGACAAGGCCCAATATTCTTCTTCAACTTATTTGTAATCACATCACAGTGTCTGGAGCTGTTGCATAGAGGAGAGGTATTGACCATTCCTTATAACAGCGATCTGTTCTGTGACAAAACTAGTGTGTGTGATCAAACACCTTCATAATGCAAGGAGTTCAAACCAAGAGAGCACACAAATAGGCTGATAATGCTAGTGGTGCTATTTATTTTTATAGTGCTGTATTGTCATGTAACGCATATAAAGACCCTTACAGTGGCTGTGTGATAGGATGTTGCTGATTGATTGATTGAATGTTGCAGCACAGACCCTAGTCTCTTTAAAAAAAAAAAAAAAGCCTAAAAACCTTTCTATTTAGGAAGGCTTTTTCATCTTAACTCTTATTATTATTTTCTTTATGTTGTGTGTTCTGTGTTATTAATCCTGTCGCACTTCGAGTTTCACTATGAATAAAAAGTGTGGTGGAAATTAAATGTATTAATATTATTATTATGGTGATTGATTCTGCATTTTGGAACACTACTTTGATGAATATAAAGTTGTCACATAGTTGTCACGGTGTAGCCAATGCGATGCTGAATGTTTTAAACAGTTTATGTTGACAAGATGTGCAAATTCATTAATTTATTCTTACCTCTGCCTCTGTTATCATATTTTTGACAGGCCTGCAGCTTTTAGTTCCAATGATTGCCACATCCTGGTATATATTCACCTATAATCACATATCCTTTACATTGTTTCTATTTCTATCCATATCCCATGGCATACCATAGTACCTTAAATTATGGAATGCATTTCTCCTACTTTCTAAGCAGCCAATGATTTCCATTCATTTTTGTAACTTGTATAAATCAATGCCAGACTTGAAACTTGCTTGGGTTTGGTAATCTGTCAGAGTGATTAACGTCATGCCTATCGTTCTCAAAGTTGTGTAATTGTTTAGTGGTAATACATTGCTGCTTTTTCAAATGAATCTTCATTTAACCACGGTACTGTGTAGTAAGTTTCACGAAAATAAGAGTGGACATGATGTTCACTGTAATCGATTACCTAACTCAAACAAGTGTCAACTCTGCAAATTGATTTTTGTGTAATGAATGGAAATCAATTGCTGCCAGTAATGCAATTGATGCTGTATTATAACTAAGAACTAATTTACATTGTCACGGTGTGTACGGTGTGTCTTGATGAAATGGTAGGGATCAGCAAAGAAAAATCACTGGCACATTAACCTGATGATACCAGACCAATTTTTCGACAATACTTAAGACACATACAACACGCAAATACAAACAAGTCTAAAGGATTTATATCAAGCCGTGAGTCATAGTCATCCATCCTCTTTGAAAATAAATGCATTTATAGATGCTCAGTGGAAAAACCGAAAGGGAGTATGTCGGATAAAGACATTTTTTTACAAGACAAAGGGCAGCAAACACAATCAGTTTATCTAAAATCTGCAGGACTTTGCTTTTGTATCAAAATGTCATGGGACTGTGAGTCAATAACTCACATTGAATGACTGAGGGAGAAGTTGTGGTTTCCTTTAATGAAGCAAGAAAACAGTTTATCTGGCTAGATTGACCTTAGGCAATTACTTTAAGCGCAATCCTCAATCAATAAAACACTAGTTCTGGTGGGAGTGTGTGTGTATTTGTGCATGTGTGACACACAGCTATGTGTTTCCTTTGGTTGATGTAACACAACAGACTCTGTTATTATTTATATATAGTATTTTTCCTTCCACGGTATATGACCTCCATTGTTTTTGCATCTTAACGCTGTTCAAGTATTTCAACACATACCAGTAAAATAGACCAGAATTTTAAGAGGCGTTTGTACTTAGTTTTCAGTGCATACCTCTGCTGTCACCTTAGTGGATAAGTGGTCCAAGGAAACTGACAGCGTTTTAAAGTTGAGGTTCCTGGCCTTTAGTTATGTAAAATGTATCGTGTAAACAAATGTTTTGTGTAACCACAGTCAGTTCTGAGCAGCAGCTGTCAAAACTAAATGCCCACTGGCTCTTTCAAGAGAGTACAGATAAAAGTGACCCACTACAAATAAGCTTTGTTCTGTTCGGGGTGTGCAGTGGCACAAGGGCAAAATAAGAAATCACATTTCAGATGAATATCTGCACAATAGTCCTTTCTGCTGTATGCCGGGATGACCTTCTAAGATCTAAATTCCAGATACAGTATAGAGAGGATGCTCCAAATTAAAGCTTTGCACAGGAAATTGAACTGTCAGACAGAGAAAAAGCCAGTTCGTAATATAGTTGATTTTTATGCTGAGGGTTTGCTTGTGCAAATGTCAGAATTAATGGCAGTTATTCTGCATGAAATACAGTATTTGCAATGGAGGCTATACACTTTTGCACCTAGCAAGCTGTTATCAAGGTGATCCACTGTTGGAAGCCACAACTGTATACTATAAATATATATACAAAGATAAGTAAAAACTACACAGTAGTAAATGATTAAGAATATACCAGAAAATTAAACATAAGGTAGCAAGAGGAAATTGAGTGGTGGCATGGCAGATACGTTTTCAGTGAGTGGCTTTTTTTTAAAAAAAATATTGATTGTTATTTATATACCATAGTCTACATTTTCCACATATTTATGTTCTTGGTCTCACTGCTAACGGAGGGCCCTAATATTGGTATTCAGCTTCAGCAACAGTGTTGTGTCTGACAGACTCGTGTTTTGTGTTGACTGCTGGGATGAAATATTTTTTTCTTGACAATCTTCTAACACATTTCTAATGTAATTTATTCTAAGCTGCCAACTGCTAAATCAACCAGTTAAATAATAACACATAAATAAATTATGAATACAATAAAGTTACAGGTAAATACAGTGAAGAATATTTTGCTTATTTTTTAAGAGTAACTTAACAAATCCATGTTTTTGAAGTATGTTATGAGTAAGGACGGAATCAAGATTAATTTTCTCCTTCAGCTTATATGTATATTTATTCAGACCATTAAGCAAGCTTCGTCTTTTTCATCAGCTCTCGAGTTCACACTTACAGTGTTACTCTTACAGTCTTATACTGGTTTCATGTTTTGTCAGCTTGTCAGGTCACACCTATCTTGTTTGACAGCGCCAATAAAGTATGTTCGAAACCGAGCAGGCACACTGGCAGTGATACTTTTAATGCCATGTTTGTATTTTCACGCATCGAAATCAAAAGCTTTAACTACTTGACAAGTTTTGCAACGGCAGGTTGCCAAACAAGTCCCCCAACCCCTGCTGAAATACATTGATAGTAGTGCTGGTGTCTTACTAGACAGTTTGGACATGATGTCTTTATCACAATGGACCTTGGGGCTTCCGCTGCTTGTTCATGCCTCCTTTTTGATGGATCCTCAATGTTTTGATATTGGCAAGTGAACTTAAGGGATCTTTGTCTGTCCTGTGTTGTCCACTTTTTTTTTGTTTGTTTTAGAGTAGATATCCAAGCGAGGTCTCTAGATATGCTGTCAAATCATAGAAGCGTGTGAAGGATACCAAATGTGTCAGATGCCCATTTCTGCTCAGTCTATTGCTCACTTTAGTTTTCACTGCTGATTCTTTGTATACCAAATTTTGTTCAGTTGGAAGCATTACTTTTTTTTCTTAGGCCATTCGCCGGTCAGAAGACATAGTGTAGTGTTGTTAATCAGTCCATGTGACAGTTAGTGTGCCTTCACCACATGATCCATCCTACAACACACTGCCCTTCCCATGTTATTGTGACATCTGTGCAACTGCCATGACCTAAGATTGTCTCTTGAGGTATGAATTTCAGTCAAAATCCCCCTTCTTCCATCTAACTTAAAGTAATGACCCCAATGCTTACCAAGACCTATTTCAATTCAGAACCGCAGCTATTCATTTATATCTGATATCATGGACAGTTGTGGTATTCTCTTCCCAGGAGAGCCTAACCAAGACAAGTCTCTCAAGCCTTTGACAATACACTACTTCAAATAGATCATACATGAGTGAACCAAATGGCCTTGTCTTGGAAGCAATTTAAGGCAACAAATGACCCACTGGATAGAAAGTCGACTTCTCCCTCGTATGTAGTCTTTCCAGGTGTTATATCTTTGAGGAAAATACAGCTGTACTTCTAGCCATTCTGATTATAATTCCTCAATATTTACAGTACCAGTCAAAAGTTTGGACACTTTCTCATTCAAGGTAATGGGAAGGCGTGTCCAAACTTTTGACTAGTACTAGAGATTTATTTCAATGTTCAATATATACAAATTTAGGAAATGCAAAAACTGATACCATATAGTTCCCATAAAATGACTCATTTTTATGACTTTTACTTGTATACTAAATAAAAAAGTGTAATTCTTTATCTTCCTGTCAGACAGGTCATGTCCTCCATCCTCTTGAGGACAAATTGAATCTAAAACTCCGAACCTCCATAAATGTCATAAAGTACATTTCATGCTGTAGCTGGCAATGTCCTTTATATGAGTGATGACTGAAATTAGTATCTAACTAAATCTGCAGTAAGCTCCTGTATTAGGATAAAGCTCCCATAGGACAAATGATGTGACTGCATTAAATTAAGTGAGCCTTCTGATGCCATCATATCACCCAGAGCATCTGTGTCTGTGTTTCCATAATTATGCATGTCCCACTAAGAGAGCTTTAAAGGCAATCTATGCCATTGCTCATTTAGTGTTCCTGCACAAATAGTGTCAATTAAGTGTGGTTCCCAACAGGCCACCTAGACGGCGAGCGGATTGATTAAATTGCACATTTGAATGCATTTTTTGGATTGTTTGTTTGATGTTCCGGCAATGAAATTATAAGCTAATTCTGTCCTTTGACATCTCTGCCGGTAGATAGATGCATTCTAAAGCAAAAATGCAATGTTTGTTTATTTTCTCTTTTTTTTTTTTTGTACTGTCTTATAGTGTCAGCACCTTGACATTTGGAGTAGATCAGATACGGCTGTTACTTTCTATGTGGCCATGAACATTAATGCCAAACATGTTTACAGTATATGATGCTTTGCCATATTTCATGATGATTCCAACAACAATATTTTAGTGCTTAATGCTCATGTTTGTGGAGGCTGCAGTGGTGCTGAAAATGAAATAACTCTTGAGAAACCTGTTTTCTATTATTGTGTAGTGTAGTGTAAATGATTTTAGCACTCATGTCCTTATATTGTATTTTGGCTATTAATGCCAGTATCCAGTAGATGTTTTGTTTTTACTTAATCATATGAATATTAAGAATTGAGCTATTGAGTCAGTTGACACTTTCAAAGTTTTACCCTCATGAAAGTTTCAACTGGAGGTGTCCATCGTCCAATATCACATAATAAATAATTAATTCCTGTGGTGTTCTAGGTGATTTGTCTGTGAGTTCACGGTGGCACCACGCAGACGTTAAAAGGCAAGCATCCAGCTATAATAAGTACAACTTCATTGAATTCTAATCTGTCATTCCTCCACCAAACGCGACCATTAGAGGAAATGGATAGCTATTTAATTGTCTTGCTGTGGCTATACTTCAGCGCTTTCAGTGACAGTAGTGTCTAATACCTTGTTGAATTACCTCCTCCGCTGTATTTTGATTTGAGCTCCACATTAAATTCCTCACCTTTTCGTACGTCTCTTTCTTGACTCTCTTATCTCTCCCCTTCTTCCTGTTTTTTTTTCCTCTTTAGGATTATACAAAGGTATGATTCACATGTGAGGATTAATACTCTCCTTCAGGGACACTTCTCTTTGGCCAGCTCAAAGGATTTAAGGTGAGCTGTGCCATGTGCATATACTGAAGTACATTTTTCTTAAGTATTTTGATAGTCAGTGGGCTGATCATCAAAGAGAGTAGGGACGGTTCACCTTATTTTGTAGGCACCACTCCATATAGTTTATAGCTGTTGTTTTTTTATATTTATTGTCATACAGCTAATGCTTCATTTATATGCAATGTCATGTCTCCATGGTGTCTGCTAGGAACAATGAACGCAATCATAAGCCAGCATGATCTTAATTATTAAAACTCCATATTCTTTATTAGCTTAATAGATCTGGTTCAGACCCTGGCACTTTCCAACACATGAAGCCAATGAACAGTTCATCAAACTGACCGATCCGGAAAAGGAAACGGCGTTTAGCAGTGTGATTAATGGGGTCAATATGCTGCTAACGGGAGACACTAAAACATGTCATTTTAATCATGGCAATGCTTGTGGGAGAGACAAGAGCAAATGATTTCATTACCATTTTTGAGCATCTTGCTGCACTGCGTAAAAAAAAAAAAAAAAAAAAAAAAAAGAAAGAAAAATCCTCCAGCCCTGCAGCACTATGTAAGGATGCCAGGGACAAAGACTGTTGAGCAGTGAGCTCAAAGGGAAGAATGTCTGTCATTTCACATGGCTGTTCCCCCAGAGAGTGGAGGCATAATGGCAGAGAGTGTACAGTGTTTTACTCGGGAAACAGCATGCCATCAGTGTCAGAGCTTAAGTGAACTCTGCATTTTTTATAGGCTGTCATGTTTTGTCAGTGAATCTAGGGTTGTAGGTTCGATAATGTGTCTTTGTGTGTTTTGACACAAGCTTCTGTACAGGGCACTGATTAGGCAAGTCCATGGCTAATATAACCGCATTGGAAAAATGTTTTTGTTCACAGGCCGCCTGGCAGAAATGGCAGCTCGTCCAAGCACTGGTGTATTTGTCACAAGTAATTAATTTTTCCCTCATAAAAACACCCACTGGGATGATGGAAAAGGTGGGTTCATTAACCTTCCTCACCCAAGCTTCCTGTGGCACTTTACAATGTATTGGTTGCTGGTTCCTCCAATCGCCCGTAGCAGAGAATGTGCTGGATTGAAACACTTTCATTCCAAGATGGCTGTTTTGCTCAGGGAATAAAAAGGATTTGCTCGGCGGCTCAGTCCAAAATTTTTAGACGCTTTTACGGCACTTTCACACTCCCGACTTCTTCCCTTGCTGAAGACACATCAGAAGACATTTTGGAACACCCCTCCCCCCCCTCCCAAACCCTGTGTCTTTTTTCCTTGTCCCATCCTCCCTCCCCGGTTTCTCACTATTCCCTCCCCTCTGTCTCACTCACTGCCACCGCTCAGCCTACCCTCCCAAGTGCTTGGGTTGGATTTTGAATCACTTTTTTCACAGTTTATTTCAAATTGACATTTCATGGAGCTTAATCTCCAGGGGGGAACAATGGGTACATTCCATCACACAGAGAGATATGAAAAGCCCTAGACCTTGTGAATGGGAAGTGAGAGACAGAATAAAATAAATAACTGAGTATCTCAGAGTGACCCAGAATACTGATGACAGAAACCACAGTGGTGGGCAACTTTGCATTTCAGCTTGAACACGTTCTCCTCTTTCTATGACTCTCTCTCTCTCTTCTTCTTCTACTTCTTCTTTATTGTCAGTCAAGGCACTTGCAGCCTGCTTACTCAAATGTGCTAAAATATTCAGAGATATCATCCACAGACTGAATGAGGGTTCTTAAAAGGAAAAGGAGGAGCATCTGCGTGTGTGTGCCCTCCCATAGCGTAGGTATGTAGATCAATGCTTGAGGAGCATCTTGACAGCTCAACTTGCTCTGTAGAGAAAGCAATTGGCTTGTTTATACACTGGGAGCAAATGTGATGATACCTTGAAATCAAATTGGCTGACTGTGGTCAGACGAAGAGATTCTGATTGCATCCTTGAAATAATCTTGTCCAGCTGGAAACCACTGGTAAAGAGAAATTTCAGTTAAATTCATTTCAGTATACTCCCTCGGTGTTTTGGTGCAGCTTTAATAATGAAGCAAGAAAACATACTTTTAATTGCAAACCAGCTCCAACTATGTGGATGAGCTCTAGAGAAACAATAAATTCTGAACGCCCTCGGACAATGAATCGCGAATGCTTGTAGACTACAGAAAAGTTCACCAACTGTTTACTAATCGTGGACAAGTTTGTAGAGTACAGATCTGTAAGACCTCTTTTAGCATGAGCAAATAGTTCCACAAAGAAGAAACACACAATCCACCCAGACTTTGTAAGCACCAGAGGTTTCTGGGTGTCATCTCAGAATAACCAACCAAACAGCTAGTGTCATTGATAACTAATGAATTGCAATGAGTACAAGTCGTGTTTTGAGTTAGCAGCACTTGGATTTATAATGTTTTCATTGCTTCATAACTAGATGATTACCTTTTTGATTAATACATATTTCATATTGTTTTTATTCATGTTTATGGAATTGGTGCTGAATTACTTTAAATAGAACCACTGTTGGTATATTAAATGAGGACATTTTCAGAATACTCAAACCTGCCCAGCCCTTAATAGATTTTAATGCTCCCATGAGCATGTTCTTTAATTGAGACTAACTATGATTAGCTTACAAGCACTGCGCAAGTGCATTGAACAAATCAACGACTGGATATGCCAGAATTTTCTTCAATTAAACAAAGAAAAAACTGAAGTCATTGTTTTTTGAGCCAAGGAAGAACGTTTAAAAGTCAGGGCTCAGCTTCAATGTTAAAAACCACAAACCAAGTCAGAAATGTTGGTGTAGTCATGGACTCAGACCTGAATCTCGACAGCCATATTAAGACGATCTCAAAGTCAGCCTACTTTCACCTTAAGAAATTTCAAGGATTAAAGGACTTATGTCTCAGCAGGATTGGAAAAACTTGTCCATGTATTTTTCTTCAGAAGACTCGACTACCGCAAAGATGTCTTTACAGGTCTATCTTAAAAATTGATCAGACAGCTGCAGCTGATTCAGAACGCTGCTGTTCGAATCCTCACTAAGACCAAGAAAGTGGATCATATCACTCTAGTCCTCAGATCTTTACACTGGCTTCCTGTCTGTCAAAGAACTGGTTTTAAAATACTGCTGTTGGTTTATAAAGCACTGAATGGTTTAGGGCCAAAACACATTTCTGATCTGCTGCTATGTTATGAACTATTCAGACCTCTGAGGTCATCTGGGACAGGTCTGCTTTCTGTCCCCAGAGACAAAACTAAACATGGAGAGGCAGCGTTCACTTTTTATGCTCCACATATCTGGAACAAACTCCCAGAAAACTGCAAATCTGCTGTAACTCTCAGTTCTTTTAAATCAAGGCTGAAGACTTTTCTGTTTGCCGCTGCCTTTGATTAAATCAAATAATTATTCATTTCTTACACTGCACTGTAACTTTTGTTCTTGTCTTATTCTATTTTAGCTTGTTTTTGTTTTCTGCTCTCAGCTTTTTAATGACTGATTTTAATTGTATTCTTTTGTGGTGTGTTACTTTGGCACTTTGTCTCGATGCTTTTAATGTTTTATGTAAAGCACCTTGAATTGCCTTGTTGCTGAAATGTGCTATATAAATAAACTTGCCTTGCCTTGCCTATATAGTGTTGCTAATTATTATTGTCATATGCGCAGGGCCTTCTGACACAGGTATTGGATTGCTGCCTAATTAAAAGAACAAATGTGTTTTTGGAAAAAGACAAAGTCAGCTGTGTGTTTGAGAGTGTCGAAATACATGTTCACATTTTAATCAGTGTATGTCCTCCCAAAGTACCTCCAATACAGAATTCAACCCCAGTTAAATAACGATCTATTGCCCACAGAGCTTCCCCTGGCAGTAATTGTCATTTTACTTTAATCATTTGTCATTTGCCTTTTTCCGTCACATTGCAATAGGATCCTTGCTTTGTTTGATTAAGTTTGTATGGTAGTGGATATTTGAATGATACTCAAAGGGAGGTTAACACTTGTGTAGACTTGAGTACAAGACTGAATATAAGACTGTTAATAGACATCCCATTTAATTTTTAACCAAATGCATTTGGGAGCTGGGTTTGGTTATATAGTATAATTAAGTCAGTGTGGGGCATAACCGTTGGAATAGATTGCTTGGCCACCTCTGAAGCGGCAATTCATGCTTTAATGTAACTGGTTGCGTTAAAGCTTCATGCTTAATTCGTACTTGATTTACTTCATCTGTTGAAATGACAGAGAAGCTCTGTATGAACACATAATGGTGAGAGAAGCGACATAATACTTCTCCCGGTGCTGTAGCCAGTAGATGACCTAATTTAAATCCACTATCTCACTTATTTAATT
The DNA here is from genome assembly GCF_914725855.1 of Thunnus albacares. NCBI lineage: Eukaryota > Metazoa > Chordata > Actinopteri > Scombriformes > Scombridae > Thunnus > Thunnus albacares. Next base: position 15,897,945 of record NC_058127.1, on the reverse strand, counting down.
TTATTTGAATAAATTGGTTTAAGTCTAATGATTGTTGCAAACAGTGCTCAAGGAATTTCTTATGACAGTGTTCCCAGGGTGCATCTCTATCTTTATTAATACTATCAAATTAGTCAATTTGGGCACCCTCTGTTGAAGGCTTTTTAACAATGCTGTACCTGATGGCACAATAACTGAAGCAGATGGGTTGATCTCAGCTCTTGGACTTGGAAGACATATTTGAAGGCGGCGTATTAAGTGCACTTCCTCTGGCTTGGACTTGGCTCAGCTAACAGTCATTCGTCTTCACAGTCATCGCTTACATCATTCACAGTCATCCCACCATCCCCAAACCCCAAGGGTGTTGAGGGAAACTCATAGAGAGATTCTTGAGGCTTCATGAGTGGCACCATTATCAGAGCCCAGTAATGGATTACCTTAATGGTCAGTCTGTCACGGTCAATGTTTGTCCTGACATTTCATGTAAAGTTCCGTTCCCCTGGTGAAATATCATATTGCGACGGCCAGGCAGTGGTTGTTTTGCCAAATTGGTTGTCACTGTTTTGGCGGTGCACAGTAATTACCTCCTTGCTCTCCTTCTGACTCTTTCTGCCTGTCGGTCCTTGTATCTTGCCAGTTTAGCTTCAAGGGCGTTGATTTTTTGCACTGGTAATGCTGAAAGGAAAATAGTGTAGGCACAGAAAATGGGAAATACTGTAGGCCCTCTTAACTGAGAACATTTTGACATGCCACAGTAGGAAATGGTGTAAATAATAATAGTAAATAATAGTTAGTCTGCTGGGAAAAAGGCCCACACAGATGTTTTCAGTTATTGTGGTTGAATAGACCTCTGTTTAGGTTGAATTTAAGTGAAGCAGTGCTGGGAATTACATGAGGTCAGCCAACTCAGTGTACCAATAAGAACTAGAAAACGCAAAATTTCAGAAGAAATTTTAAATGTGCTGGCAACCTGGCCATTGCATAAAAATCTGTTTTGCAACACCTTTTTCTGTTGTTTCCATTCCCAAATTTGTTTTCAATTGAATTTAGCATTGAAAAATTATGGCCTGTCAAGTGCATCAGGCCACACCTTCAAAATTTTGGTAACTAATTACAGACAACGGTAAGTGATACCCAAAAACAAAATCATAAGTTTTATTTGGGGTCATCTAAATATGGTATGTACCTAGTTTGGTGAAGATTAAATGAAATATGTGCCAACGGAAGCAAAAAATGGGTTTACCAAAAACCAAAACTTTTTGCAGGCGGAAATGGGCATGGCCTATATCAAAGTCAAATCGGCTTTTTCCAAGGAACACATTTTGCTTTGCTTTGCTAGTGTGAATGCTGACAAGCAATAGTTAGAAAAGGCAATTTCTGAAGAAATTGCAGTGTGAATGCTCGTTGTTGAAAGGCTGACGCTAAACTGGATTACTGGCTTTAATTTGGACGAAGAAACTGCTGAAGGAGTATGAATAAGTTGGAAAAGTGGGAAATGGATGGTTCAAATTAGGAAATCTTAATCAGCTATGTTGAATATTTTCAAAAAGTATGAATGGAATTTAAAAGTTGGAAAAAGTCCTAATGCATGAAAGATGTGGAACATTTTAAGGTTTGAATGGAGTGTGAATCAGTAGATAAGAGTTGAAAATGCATGAAAAAAAAGCTGAAGCTCAGTTTTGATGGAATATTCACACTTTCAAATTTTGAACATTCCATCTATTTACCTACATTGTAAAAAAATGTTGAAAAAAAGCTTTATATTTTGAAAAGTAAAAAAGGTAGAAAAGAAGAAAAGTCATAGCATATATGTCCTCAAAGAACTGAACATTTTGGTATTTGAATGGTTTCTGTAGCTGAAAGTATGCAGAAGTTGTAGTCAAGCAAAAAACATACAGAAGAATAATAAAGCTTAGAAGAACAATAGTGTGAATGCTGAATCAGCATTCACACTAATAAATATGCAGAATAACTGTAGTTGTGCTTTGCACACCTAATGATAAAGGTTTAAGTTGCCCCACCTTAACAGTCTCAACAGAATATGAGGGAGATGTCAATCAAACCTGGTCTGTCCACACCCACAGTCCTGAGAAGTCTAATCAGGAAAACAAATAAAAACACCTGTGTGGGTGTTCCATGGATGTGTGGGGCCTTAGAGGGGCATGTACAATGCAATGAGCATGTCTCAGCTGTCTGGTTGCATGTAAAGCAAACAATATATTGGATTATAGTCAGTTAATATGCCACTCTACATCTGTATGTCATTATAGTTTCAGAGATTGTACTCGTTGAACCAACCATGTTTACCTTTTTTTATATTCCTCTCATGGACAGCATCATCTTTTAGAAAGCTATTGTACTGTTCATGGTACAGAAAATCACCACAGGCAAAATGAGTTTGACACTGGTCCATGGTACAGGCAATGGAGGGTGACATATCCAATATCGAGAGAGTGGCAGGGCTAAATATTTTTGTCAGGCCAGCGGCTTTACTGTGAAGAGATGTGGATGAAGGGTTCATTTGGGTCTGGATTTGAACACAGGATTCTGGAAACAAACTCCAGGCAAATACTTCTCTTTGGTCTGCCCTTGTAGGCAATCACAGGGCACACAAGGACAAATATGGAGGCTTTTACACAAAACAGATGAAGAGGAGACAGCAATCTCAATTATCAGTTTCTTCAGATAAGTCTCTATTAACAGGGTATATTGAGTGGGCATATAAAAAGTACATATAACTACCATGAACAAAAACTCCATCATGGCTTCCAAAAAAGTGTCAATGAAATGAAAATTAATATGGATTTGAGTATATTTAACTTCCTTTTATGAAGGGAAAAGGGATCAGCAACTTAAAGGTGGCCTGTGGAGTTTTCTTATAAACAGACAAAATGTACGTTTACGTTACTCTTCTCAAACCTTTTTTCACTGTAACAGTGTGTCTATTTGCAAAGAGCGGTGGAAAATATATAGGTAGCTTCCCTCTCACTTTTAGCAGGTAAAGTGACAAAAGTCATCGGCAGCAGATTATATCAGATATATTTAATTTACATTAATTCTGTAATGGATAGAATTATAAGCTTGGCTGTTCTCTGGTTAATGTGCTCGCCGGCATCTGTATTCAGCTAAAGATTGTTTTTAGTGAAAAGATGCATCACTCTGTAACACCACTGTGCGACTGCAAATGGAATAAGTGTTTTTGTTAATCATTGGGTACCAAGAGAGTGGTGGCTCTCCTCTAGAGAAATGATCCCAGACAGTTTATCACATCATGTCACTGAAAGAGAGTCCCAGTGAAACTTTGATTCATATGATATCAAGATTTTAATCTGATCCGTTTAATAGTTCTGAATCAGCACCTACAGTATTTGTATAAAGTAGCTCTCAAAGTACAGTAGGCTACAACTGTTAATTGAATGTGTCAGACACAGTTAATTAACATGTCAGATATTATGCTGCTTATCTCATCTTCAGATTGTATGTACAGGTTGTGGACATTAATTAGGTTGCCTAAACTAAAAACTGTAGTGTTTCTGCCTTTTCATCCAACAAAAGATGATTGGACATCTTTGGGTTGCATTTTTGCCTTTAGTTAATAGCATATATTGAAAGGAAAACTTTGATAAGAAAAAGTGGGATAAGTGGACTCAATACTGGTTTTGAATTTGATAAAATACTATCGAACTCCATCCCTATTTGTCACTGAAATGCACTTTATGTGTCTCTGAGGTTTAAGAAACTATATATATATTTTACTGCATAGTGCTACTACTGAAAACTCCACAGGGTATATGTGTCTATGATTTGCCAGTGGGACAAATTAATACCTCATATGTATTGTGCAGCAAGTACTTTGTCATATAAACACTAAATATGTTAAATTTGTTCTATGTACTGCTGCTCTTTTGTATTTTTCTAAAGAATTTGTAACTCTGTCTTTGAATCAGGGACATGCCATCTTGTGGACTACTTATTTAGCTTCTATTTTATTGTTATTGAGAAAAAAAAAGTTCCTCAATTTGCATGATTCAAGATGTAACCATTTACATAAGTAGACAAAGGTGACCATATTGCTAAGTTGTTTAGTTTCCCCCCCCTAAAAAGTAAGTGAGGATAAGACAGATTCCAGGCTTCATAAATTAACTATTGTTCATATCCTGTGAGAGATGGGACAGCATCATTACTCACTGTTGGAAAGCAAGGCCATACTGCCAGAGCAGATATATTATTAGTCAGGGATCTCTAAAGATAAACAGTGTGGGCATCGTGGGTGTCTATACGTTTTCAGCACTTAACTGTGCATTTGTGGTCATTATGGGAATTTTGTAGTCTGGGTGTTCCTGTTTTCTTCTTCTTCTTCCTCTTCTGAACATCCTCTTAATCGTTGAGATGCTATGCAGTTCAACCTGTGTGTTTGTATACAGCTCTATGTCTTGGTCAGCAACTGTCCACCAATGCTGTTTTAGTTCAACCGTGCCTTGTAATGTCATGGTTTTAGCTAGCTCATGCTGCCTGCCCTTACGCCAAGCTACAAGTCAACTTCCTGCTGGGATAACAGCCTGGGGAGTGTGTCACAGTGGAGGAAATAACCTGGGCAAATCGATTGACTGTTTTTTGAAATGCCAATCAGACTTTGAACAGAGAGCAATTTCGATCAGCCTGAGCCGTCTGCACAAGGTGTGAATCCAAGGTCAAACCTTTTAGAAATCCATTGTCACCCAGAGCATTACAGTTTGAAAGACTAGATAAAAATATGTCAAGAAAGAAGCCGTAGAAGAGTGTCTAATGGAAGGTAAAAATACATTGTGTTGACCTTTTGCTTTATACTTATGTAAAGGTAGTTTACCAACCTGCAACCATGTCTTATATTAGGCAACATAATTACCCATAGAGTGATAACTGTTTATATCTGGCGAGGGACAGAACTGATGTAACTGTATGTGTGCATGCTACAGGTTTTTCTAAGTGAAATAGTGAAAAACCACTCTTCACAAAGGTGTAATACTTTATCTCTTCTTTTGCTGGTGCAGTATAGCACTCTGGTGCATTGCAGATATACCATATATTTACATGACAGGGAATGACTTATCTTTACCTTTTGAAGTCACAAGTAGATTGCAAGGAAAATACTATATGTAGTCTAGGGAAAATGCCATGCATGCAGATGCTGCACCAACCTGTGTTGCAGCGTTGGTCTTTATTAAGAGACTGATGCAGCTTGTGCAAACGTCCTCTAGCCAGTTTATCCACCTTTTATCGACTCTTTTACCTCATGCAGTGAGGTGAATCAGAGCAATATCTTGTTCTCAAATACAGCATGAAAAGATACAAGTCAATTTCCTGTATTCTCAGCTAGAGGTAAAGACTGTTACATCACACTGAGATCAATTTATAACATCTGTGTTTGTGTTACCCTGGACATATTTTTGTAAAGAATAGGTTGAGCAACATTGTGGATGTGTGGCATTTTGTGATGAGTTAACAGTGTCTTGCAGCCCAGCTCTCTTGCAATGCATCTTGAGTCCTTTTTTTTGCATATGGAACCTGAACAATGCTCAGTGCACATATCTGAGTAAGACCGTGGTTTTTGGCATTAACATGTAGGACTCCTGTATGGAGCAGGCCCATGTCTATTCACACATGACACGGTGTGTTCACGATAGATAAGCCATTGTTTTCCACTCACCACAATGGCAGCACTGCTAGAAAAATGCAGCAAGTTGGAAATTATTGCCACCAAAGACAAAGAGCATTTTAGTTCCCTGACAGGTTTTCTAAAAGAGTGTTTTGAAACAGAATGTTTGAATATACAGTAGATTATAGGCACCACTGGGGGGAAGCTTGTCCCCACTCCAACATCCCCATGAACCGTTAAAAAACCTTGAAGCCTGCCAAAAATTCATTCATATCATTATATGGTATTAATACGATGTCAGATGACATATTGCTGCCTTGTTTAAGGTATGAGAGCACCCACGACAAATTAAGACATCAAAGTTTAGTTTTAGCGGCCATTTAATTATTATTTTGCTCAGATGCTAGACCTTTTTAAGGAGCATTTTTGTCAAGCATTGGCTTGACTCAAAGTTGAAAATTTAGGATGACTTGGCTGACAGTCAAATGACTGGATATTTTTTTTGTTTGTACTGTGAGTATAGTGTGTGATTTTCCAAGGGAAATGATGTGGACTATTATCTCACACACAGTTTTATAAAGTACTTAATCAAAAGTAAATCTTACAAAGATAATGATGATGCTATAGTGACTGTCTAATGTGCAAGATGATTTTTAAATGTCTTTGTTCTTAACAGAAATTCAGTTAACACATTTGTTTTGTTTTGCTACCTGTCACAGAATGAAGTTCATGTAAGGTCTTGGATGGAATTAAATTAATATTAAGAAACATGTTTAATTCTGATCGCTGAATTCCCACTTTTGATAGTCTTTATTTTATAACCTTTATCAAGGCTAAACTTAAAAGCCCCAGCAGCCTCAAGACAAATCAAACCATAACAACTTGAACTGCTGCACCCTGCGTGGAAAGAAAACACTTGATATTATGTCCTGATATGCTTGCATTTTCCCCTCACAACTTGAACTTAGCTCAATCACAGTATTTCGTCTCTTAAATTGTCTGTCAAATTTGGCATTTAATTTCCTTTCATTTTTTTGTCCATATATTTACAAAGGGACTTAGATCATCTTAGCCTTATAATGCAGAGCCCACGTCTTTTCAACCCATTTTATGTTTTTTTGACAGCAATAAACTGAAAAACTTAAAGGTTAAATGATTTGCTTAATGAAGCGCAACATCTTATCTGTGCCTCATTTCTGAAAAGTGTAAAAAAGCAGGTTAACAACTGGTATGACGGTTGTACTAATTGACAATAATACATGTCCATTTGTGTCTGAGTTGGTGGAGTGCTTACTCCGGGAACACGGCCTACCATTAGCACTCTGCCATTTTTGTCAATGTGGAACCATAAACAGTGGGCATAGCACACTACTCACCAAATTAAAACACTAATTCACTTTGAAGGCTTTACGGTATGATAAATAATGTCAATTTCAAAGTTGTGTACAGTGTGCAAAGTAAACTCTTAAAAGATGTTGCCTTTAAAATCCATTCAGACTCAATATCATCAGAATTGTCAGCTTGTGAATACTTTTTATGCTGAATAATGGGAAAAACTAATTTTCTCCTAGTGTCAATAATCAGACAATCGCTTTTTCTTCCCTCAACACTATGTCCCGTCTTCCAAGTTTTGGTAACATAATTGGATATTGAACCAAGACACTCACACAATACATGAAAATAAACGGGAAGAAAAAGAAAGATAGAAGCTACAAACGAGTCGATTTGTGATGTGTCCCTAACCAATAAATGACTGAATTCTATTACCTGTTTTATTGCTGGGACTGCTGATGAAAACTAGCCTTTTGGCAGGAACATTTGTTTGAATGTTGATTAATATGCATTGTCTCTCTTCAAATAAAAAAAAAAATCTTCAGTGTGCATCCCTTATTACTCATTACCTCATTACTGGGTTCTGATTTTGTCTCTTACTACGCAATATGTCTTTCCTCATTGACCTAGAGTAACAGCTGAAAATATGTCAAAGACTGCTTTTTATTATCCAGGTGAGGTTTTTTTTTTTTTAAACAAAACACTGGTTGATCTCTTTGAGACACCACGTATAAGCATCACTCAGGTCATTCTTTGTCTAGACCTCATATATATGTGGCCATTCAGTGCAAATAATTACTTCTCCAGACCAAGACTGCCTTTGTGTGCTGATGTGATGTGGAAAACTTTTCTCGGTTCCCTCTGTTCAGGCATGCTTCAATGCATGCGTAACACCATTCATACTTTTAATAAGGGTCTGGAGTGCAAAACGTCCAGTGACCTCATCATTCTTTTCAAATGTATAAGATCCTTTTGAAAAGGCTCAAAAAGGGCAGTGTTATCTCAGCAAGTCAGTTCCAAGCACATTGCAGAGATCGGGGGCAAGATGCCGTCCACTAATTGTTTCAGTTGGCAGTAATCAATACGCAATGAGTTGTTATTCTTATTTTGCCTTGTAAAGAAATGATTTGCTGGCACTTTCACATTGTTGGAAATGTCACTGGAAGTAGACAGCACATAATTATGCAATCCAATACAACCGCCCAGCAATAAATACTTCTCTTATGAGGAAAATATATAACACTGTGTTAAAGAGGCTTTGAATCAACCCTATGGTATTTTTTAGGTCTTATATTGTGTATAGGGGGCTGATCAGCAATAATACGATATTATAATTGATATTTAATGTTGATAACAATAGTCACCTAAATGATTGCAATGAAGACAAAGCTTCCAACCAGTACCTACAGTACCATCCAGCTACTGTTTGTTTAGTATTTTAAGAGAATCCAAAATATATTTTCCATTATTCAGAACTTCTGAGGAGCAGAAGGAATTATTTGAGACAGGCTGAGGCTGATGAATGGGATATCATCAAAACACACTAGACGTTGCTGTCAAAATGATTATGTCTTGTGCAGCAGAGCCAGATCTGTCTGGGCCCCAGCTCAAATTTGCCACACACTAGAATAATATGATAGATTTAACAGACTGTGGTAATAGAGTTGTCGATTCAATCTGTTAAAGATGTGTACATACCAGGCAATATACCAGGGAACATGAGGCTTACAACTATCAATATATACAGTATGTCTGAGGTGGTCCTGTGATTTTGGAAACTCACTGATGCAATATGAATATCATCAATATTAACACCTGGGTAGATGGAGGTAGAAGCATTGTCATTTATTTTTTATTTTGTTGTTTATAGCCGGCCTATTCAATTGGCAGCCATTTTACAAAAAATATTTTTGTTAATAGCACATTATAGTGTAGCCTAAATAGTTACAGCACTGCGGCTGTGGTCTAAAATCGGTAAGTAGTTAGGAAACAAAACAAATGTGAGAAACATATTCCGCCTGTCACTACCAAGCAGCAACCTGCGGGGCTGAAAAATGAAGCCAATGCGGAAGTGCCAAAACCTGCATTCTATCTAATAGCCATCAGGGGGCGACTCCACTGGCTGCAAAAACAAGTCTGATTGTATGGAAGTCTATGATAAAATGACCCTACTTTTCTCTTGATTTATTACCTCAGAAAACTGTTTCCTAACGAATTTATGATCTCAATTGCTCAAGTCTTCATCAATACAGCATGATGTTCATTTTGTAAAATATGGTCCAATTTAAATTTGACAAAAAAGCAGTGTATGCTTTAAGGTGTGGCTACGTTGTGATTGACAAGGTGCTACAACGGCGACAACGTTGCTTGCGTAACGTAACCATTGCATATAGGCATAGCTGCTGCTATTTCACAGTGTGTTTTCAGTTCACTAAAGTTGATTGAACATTGTGATCGCCTAAAAGTCTTGTTCAGCATTTGGTTTTAATAAAAGACCCATCAATGAGTCGGGTGATCAGTTTTTCTGGTGAGTACATTTTGTTTTAATGGTTTTAGGCCTGTTTTTTTGCTAGCGAAAATCAGCATTAGCATTAGCATGATCACTGTTAACCATAGATTGTAAATGCACTGTGCTAACAGACCTAGCAGCTAGCGCTGTGGTCAGCTCAACCCTCTCCTCCAAATATGGTCACGTCTGGCTCCAAAATCAAACATGGCGACGGCCAAATCCAAGATGGCGGTGGTCAAATCGCTATACTCGAGGCTTCAAAAGGGCAGTTCACAAACCAATGGGTGATGGTGACTACGTCCATATTTTTTACAGTCTGTGGTCACTACAGGATTTCAGTCAGCTGGCGATGTGAGTTGTGCGTGCGCAAGTGGGCCCGTCATCTTAGACAGCTAAGTACGGCAACACCACTTGGACAAACCACATACATTGCGCCCTTTCAATGTAAGTCCACTAAAAGTGGTTGTTTTTGCCACTAACGGGCTCAGATTGTTATTATGTGTCTGACAACATTACGGAAACGATCCCTACAGAGGAATAAAACTTTTTTCTTTACCTTTCGCTTCATCCGGTCTGTTTGTTATTGTGTCTAACCAAGTCTTGATCAAGGAGAAGTCTCGCTCTGAAATCTTGTGAGAGTTGAGTTGTTGCAGGAAGATAACAGTGGAAACGTGAGTGAGAGTTGGAGAGAGTGCTGGGAAGAGTTTGTTTTGTTGGTGTGCAGAATGCGTAGCTTAGTGTTATCTAAAAGATCTTCAAACTCATGGCTGAATATTTAGCTGTCTTTCTGTAACAACCAAACCCTTGTGAGATTTCAGAATGAGACTTATCCCTGAGCGAGACTTGGTCAGACACAATAACAAACAGATTGGATCAAGCGAAAGGTAAAGAAAAAAAAATCTCTATATGGTCCTTTCCATAATGTTGTCAGACACTTATAATAATCTGAGCCTATCAGTGTCACTTTTAGTGGACATACATGGAGGTACTGGTAGAGAGAAATAGAGTGTGTTATTGGTTACTGTAATTGCCACTTGCTATGATTGTTATGATTCTGTGCACTGATAGCTTTTTTATTCTGTTTCTGCATTTTGTGATGTTCCTGGGTCAGATATGCAACCACAAATATTTTTTTTTATTTCAAAAGTGAAACAACGTTGCTATTTTTTACCACATTCATTTGTGTTTGTCTAAAATTTGTCATTACTACAAGCTAAAAAAAAAGGTTTTTAAAAATGCTGCTGAAAATGTCTGGCCCATATACATTTCATGGTTTTAAAATCTGGCTCAACTGAATATGTCATTGAATAGGCCTGGTCTATGGTGATTATACTCTCTGTTCTTGCCTGTAAAACTCAGTGACACAATTGGAGTTTATACTCAAAAGACTGTCTAGCTGATAGTAAGAGTTGGGTGGAATTTTTAAGTTTTAAAACTTTCTACAGCTTTTTTTTTTTTTTTTTTGAATCTTTTTCTCATTAATTGCATTCTCTGTTATCCATCAAATTCTCAACGTTCTGCTAGAAATGTCAAATTAGCTGCCAGGAACTTGGGTGTCGTCTTTCATTCAGGTTTGAATTTTGAAGCTCCAAAGGGTTGTTCAGTCTTGTTTTCATCCAGACTGTTTCATTAAGAGGCATCTCCAAATGAGGTTTTTAAAAAAAAAAAAAGTTTAAAAAAGTTACTTTTTCTTATATTTAATCTTGTACTGAGTGTTGTAGATCTCCATATTCTGATCTGTTCATCCCCCGCAGCTAGTTTAGAATGACTTTCAACTTAAAAAGAGAGACCAAATTACTCACATTTTTACAGCATCACTGATTTCCAGTTATTTTATAATTGATGTTGACCTTTTATTATTAATTTCTGGAAGAAATATCTATATTATCTTTTGTAGCATGTAAATCAGGTTCTACTACAATCCCTGTGACTGAAGTAGATGTCTTCATGGGTCCACTCGGTTCTGAGCATGCTCCTCAAGACCCAAGCCAACTGCTGAGTAGGGTGAAGGGAACTTTGGCCCTGGAGCAAAACACAATGTATAAAGCCTAAAGGTGAAATTACTGCATGGACTCAGACTGGAAAAAAATCTGCTTACAATCAACTAAACTGCCATTTTGCCTGTGCAAAGTCACTAAGCTCGATCATGCTGAGACAAATTTAGGCCTAAGGTTACTTGATTTCACCCGGTTGGGAGATTTTTTTCACATAATCACTTATATATTTACTTATTTTCTTGCCATCTGTATTTGAAAAAAAGACCATTCAGACTACTCTGCAGCAACTCTGCAACAGATTGAGTCTTAAACTTATTCATAGTAAAAGATTTCCTCTACCATCAATCTTTCTGGATGATGCCAAAATCTGTGTGACACTCCAGATAATGACTTGCGGAATGGTCAAGCTGGGTCTATAAATTGAAAAATACTTTTTCTGTGTCATAGAGGCCAGAGATCTCACTTGCTAGGAGCATACAGGGCTTATTAAGTAAAGCTCTACATGATTAACATTTTGAAAACCGAGAAACACTCACAGATGCAGACACACCTACATGTATCTGTCAGACCTAGGTGAAACACTGTTTGAACAATTAAGATAAGGCTCAAGGTTAGGATTAAGGTTCAAGGATGAGTGTGCTAAAGTAAATTGACTTTAGACACTTTGTAATAATGCACATCATGTCACCACCAAGTCTATGCTGTGTACCTATTGTGTGAAGCTTGTAAAAAAAAAAAAAGAAAAAAAGAGTGATAATATATACCAGGACATAAAACATTAAAGTATGTGTGCCTTAATATTAGCATTCTAGAGACTGATTGGCAGGTGAATTGGTATAAAGATTAACAACCATATGCAGTGAATTTGAATCCTGATGGTCCTGACTGCTTGTCATTTGGATTTAAATGAAAATTTAACCTTGTGTTATTTATGTGGTTCTTCATGTTGAGTTACCTGTTTATTTAAACTTAGCTTCTGAGACTGAAAATTAGGTATTTACAGATAACACAGACATGCCATTCCACAGTGAAGCAGAGCTTATATTTCCAGGAGGGATAAAGATAAAAAAGCAGAAATTCTCATTAGTGGTGCTTTTATCTTTGTTGCAAATGTTGGACTGTCTTTTCCCTGCTTTGAAAATGAAGACTGTAAAGCGTTGTGATGTGGTACATTTGGGAAATGTTTTTTAGAGTTAAAAGTTTGGAACAATAGCTTAGATGATAACATAAATATTATTTGTCTCTTGTCTATGTGAGTTACCTCCATAGTTACATGTCCGTCCCTTATAATTGGTAAATCAGTTATCTTTGAAGAACATAAAATGCATACATATTTCACTAGAGGGATCAAATTGTAGGGTTACTGAGTATTTTGTTCAAACTAGGGCTATTAAAAGACATAGAGATACAGCACTGCGTCTCGCTTGAGTCAATGTTGGCATGAGTGCCATCTGTATAACAGAGTTAATATCATCCAGTTGAGCTATTGATAACATACTCGCTATGGCACCCAGGATCCCAAAAGACTTGTTAAAAACCTTTTCAGATGAAAATATTCACCAATACAAGTGAGCGCTACAGCTAGTCAAGTTGATGGAGCTGCACCAACTATTGCAGATGACACTGGTGCTGACTTTGGCTCTATCACTATGCTGGCAAATGGCTTGCTTGGCATTATTATTCCTGTGGTTCTCCACGCCAGCATGGCAGCAGGTGTCACACCTGGTTGTGGCCTGGCGGACTGTTAGCCCATTGATCATGGTCTGTCCATATGCACAGCGGAGAAAACTTTTTTTCTCTGTCTAATTTGGTAGGGCCAGTCTCTCAAACACTGCAGTACCTGCTAAAGGCTGCTGCTAACACCCACTGTTGGCCTGGGGATGTGTAGGCAACCATGTGCTTCCTCCAATACATATGGATTCACTAATCATGTTCAGCTGTCAGCAAGTTGCTTTACCCAGACAACATAATATGTGCAGAGGTTTATGCTGGCCCCCCTTATCCCAATGCAATATGCCCAGTTAGACCAATTAGCAGGAGTCACTAGTCCAGTAACAAACTGCTTATCATCATTTTCCCATCCCATCATTAGCATAGAAAGTGTTCATGTGATTTAGAGCTGAAACAATTAGTTGATCAAAACATTTAATCTGCAACTTTTTATCCAAGGAGGCTTGAATCGAAGGACTGGACTTGGTTGTAGATATTTGAAGACAGTTTGCCTCTCATCCAAGGGGTTTCTTAAGTTCTAACTGACTGGTAGGGAATACCAGGTATTTAACCTTGGTAGGGTCGTTATCAAAGTCATTGATACCACTTGGTTCGTTAGTGCTCCTGGCTGTTGTAACGACAGTTGTACGAGTCGTTGGAGACACCTGAGGCCAAGTGTAAACGACGTTGTTGGAGTTGTCACAAGGCCAAATGTGAATGGTTGTTAAGTCTGGGAAGAGATGAAAGGACAGCATTGTAGGTGGGGGATAAGTGGTGTTGTAACCACAATGACTCTAACAACTGTCGTTACAACAGCCAGGAGCACTAATGAACCAAGTAGTATCAATGACCTTGTTAACAACCCCACAGAGGTTAAATACCTGGGACTCCCTACCAGACAGTTAGAACTGAAGAAGCTGCTTGGATGAGAGGTGAAACGTCTTAGATTATCTACAACCAAGTCCAGTTGTCCTCGATTCAACCCTCACTGGATAGCCATGACCTGGATGAATGAGAATCTTCACAGATCCGCAACTTTTTGATAATATACTAATTGTTCATTTTAATATCATAGTTTCCAAATATTTTCTGATTCTAGCTCTTCAAATATGGGACTTTGCTGCTTATATTTGTCAAATACTAAACTGAATATCTTTGGGTTTTGAACTGGTTATATGAAATAACAATCTTAATATGTCATGTATGTTGTATTTATGTGAAAGAATTCTTTCTAAGGGGCTGTTATGTTAACATTGATCAGTTTTCTAATGAAACATGCAGTGCAACCCAGTATTTTTAGCCCTGCTGCAGCATGGCTCTAGGAATGGCAATATTGGCTCACAACTTGATCCAGACTGAAATATCACTACTGGACTCATTATTGGATGGATTGCCAGTAAATTTTCATTGTCCCCAAAAGAAGAGGCCTATGGACTTTGGTGATTTCCCGTCTTTTTGTCAAGCACCACCAGCAAGTTGACACTTTTTTTTTTTTTTTTTGTCATGTCTCGACAACCATTTGATAATTACCATGAAATTTTGTACAGTGTGAGGTTACATTTATATAAAAGCAATCTTAATATGTCATGTATGTCGTATTTATGTGAAACAATTGCCTGGTTTAGCATCTTTTTCGCATGTCTGGTGCATGTTCTGCTGTGATGATGTCCTTTTGGATGATGACTTAGCTTTAGTGGCTTTTGGTCTGTTGTTTACCTCCGAATGCCACTGAGAGACGCTCTCGCGGGCTTAACTGGCTGCACGGGTCTCGGTGTTAGCTTCTGAGCAAGTGGTGCTAATGCTAGCTGTGGCATAACTATTGGGCTCACCGACAGGCAGCCTGTCCACAACAATTTACCTGTTCTCCAGCTGAACCTCTGGTGAGACATCAGTGGAACTGTGCTTGTTGTTTCTGACTCTTATTTTACCCCAGACAGTGTCTGTCCAGAGCTCAGGGGTTGACACTGTGGGGGTAGAACAGGTGTTCGGTCTTCCTCCCCTGTTTAGCCAGTATCATATATCCAGATCCGTTGTGGTTTTGGACTCAAGTTGTTTCGGGCCGGGCCAAGGAATAGTGTCTACATAGTCATTGGCGTGGGGCTCATTATATCCGAAAGCTGCCCTGCAACATGCATTATGTCCCTGGATTTGATCATCAGCTGGTTCCAGGACAGTGGCGTGGGAAGCAGCAAGCAGAGTGTCAATAAGTTTTTCATCCTCTTATATCTAGGAGAGTTGAGAGATTCGTTTTTCAAGCTCTGTGATTTTCTGGCTGCGCTTGGCACAGCTGTTCCATTAAGTGGAGGGAGAGGAGAGGGGAGGCAACTTGGTTCCAAATCTTCTCTCTTTTAGGGTATTTTCGGCCATCAAAGTTCTTATCTTGGCAGTTAATCCCCAATTGTCAGTATGCCTGTCAAAATCTATTAGTTCAACAAGTTGTTGAGCAGCTGTCCTTGTAAAGATAGCATAAGGTACTCAACTATTGTTGCAGAGCTCAGCACGTCATCCACCACAGTCGCCATGTTGTGCGCAGATCAGGGCTCTGTGTTGGCCATACCATCTGTTGCAGAACTCCTTGTTTTATTTGTTGCTGAAGACAGTTCTTTATGACTCTGGCTGTATGTTTGGGGTCATTGTTATTTTTCAGAATAAATGTAGGACCAATCAGTCACCACCCTGATAGTATTGCGTGATGGATAAGAATCTAAACATCTAAAGTGCCTAAAACTTTTGCACAGTACTGCATATACATTTTTTGTTCCTCCTGGTATTGCAGCACTGCCTTTTCGTAACAGCAACCTGTTGGTTTTTTAAGCTAGTTAGTGTTGGACAGTTTCAATCCCTGCCAGAGGGATTGAAACCGTCTTTCTTCTGGTGGTGGCTGTTGATCAATCTTTGATCAAATTTCAAGGTGTTTTTCTTACACCATGTTCTCACTGCAGTCCATACACTGGTGATGTCAAACTAGACTACACAAGTTTAAAAAAAGAAAGTGTTGTTCTGCCTCTGCACAGTCTGTGTGGGCTGTGCTGGCTGAAGTCAAAACAAACACAGTTGTACCAGTGGCCGGCAGTCAGGAAGAAGCAACAGCATCTGTTGTGGAAGGCTGTCACTTGTTTTCCTCAACTTTTCTGGTTTCTTTTTCCCAGTACAACTCTCCACCTGCAAAGAGGAAGACATAACACAGAATAGAAAGCCAGAATCCCACAGTGATCCTATAGGACTGTCTTATGTTTATCCCTGCCAAGTGTCCATCATCTGTCCAGTCTGTCTGGAGGAACATGGTTAACAAGCACCTGTGTGTTTACTCATCACTTCATCTATAGGGAGAAAGAAATTGTAACAAGGGCAGAAGGAGGCCGGCTAGTTTGCAAGTACACAGTCTCATGGAGCTGTCAGTGGTGTTCAGTCGGGCACCCCCCCCAGTTCTCAGTAAGCAGCCTGGGATATTGACTACACTTACTTGGGTATTTGGCTGTGATTATTTCGTATATTTTGTATCTTGAAATTGATTGAAATGCAAGCACCCAAAGATTTAGCCAAGTAATAGTTCTAGCTTGAACTTTGATGCACATAAATAAGTCAGTTGGTGAACTTTTCTGTATTTGAGTACCCACGAGCTGGCAATAAACTCAACAAGGATCGCTAAGGAGCTTTTTTATTCTTTGCACCGGGTCATGTAATAAGAAATATTGTTTCTGCTGTAGATCATAGCAAACGTCAGTGCTGTAATAATGTAAGTTGTGAGATGGTGTGGAAGGTGTGAAAGTTGGAGCACCAGAGGGTACTCTTCTTGCTGTGTGTTTGAAGTACAGTACAATGTAAAACAAGCACACAACAACCCTTTCACTTTCCACTCTGCTCTTTTACTCATCTCACTTTTTCATATGGACAAAGAATTTGATGTTTTGCCCCATTAAATTTTACCATGTAAGCTAGTTTGCAGGAGCACTTGATCCTGTACAGAATTTTGCATGTACAGCTTGTAAATAATTTCAGCCCTCTGCTTTCCTCTTCAGAATGAGAAATCACTTGCCCATCACTCTACACAGACATCCCAAAGGCAGTAAATAATGTACCGATGTTGAGCTCCTCAGAGGTGGAAACCATTAAATTTACTATTTGCTATGCTGAATATCTGCTTTCATTATAGCTTTTTGACTACTTTGCTTTACTTACTGTATGTTCATCCAGCTCCTCAGTCTGTAGCCCTTGGCTCATTTCTTCTTGTCAGGTTCAGGTAGTGTTCCCATTATCATTTGTTCCTTAAGGTATGCAAGAAACAAATTACATGGTAGTGCTGTTGCAAATACGCACCTTGTTTTTCATTAGTATGGCTAGACTAATACAGAGTTTACTGACCTGGGAACGGCAGGTGTACTCCACTGTGCTGGCACCTTCTAGCAGCAGCACTTCATTAGTCGAAGCAATTACTTTTGGGCAGTTGAGGTTTCACCTGGGTTCTATGAGTGTAACTAATTGAGAGTATGGACCTACACCTCATGAACAAGTCACCGTGACTCTTGAGTGATTTGTTAGGGACAGGAAAAAAGTTTTCTCCATGTAGTTTGAAAGAGCAGGGAGGACAAGAACATTTGATTGCAGTTATGACAGAAATTCACATACCTGCATGTTTGCTTTAAGAGTTCTGTATCAGTGCGCTGTAGCGCTGCTCGAAGAGTTGACTGGTATTTCACAGTCTCATTTAATAGTTCAACATTTTCAAAACTTTAAATTGGTGTTTCAAAATTTATCTTCACATGAATTACAGGAATATCAACCAAATGTAATATTCCTTAAAAAAGGGAATGACAAATTGTAGAACTTTATGCAATAGTCTCGCTTTAGATTCAGTCTGAAAAGAAAATCCTTGTTCTGCGACACATTTCCTAATGAACACAGAAATATCATCCAGTTTGAGTCTTATCTGTTTATTTCCTGTCTACCTCCTTAGTAAACACCCATCTCATCTACATAATTATATCCTCCCAGCGCACCTTTGGTATTATTCTTTATCACCTAGCATAATAAACTCTTAGCCCCCTTGTTACCAAATTATATAGTTGCTATAAAACCCTACAGTCAATGCTCTTAGTTGCTCCCCCCATGTGACGCATTCAGTTGATCATCAACATCATCAACATTTCCTGCTCGGCACTGTCTCATGATAAATAAACGCACTTCTCATGATTCCATCTGCTCTCTAACCTCTCTAATTGATGCTTCACTTATTCAAAAAAAGATTAATTTTGGGACTAATTAGCTTATGAATAATTAGCGCTAAGTCAACAGGTGATTATATTTCAAAGTTTACTGTGAGGCACCCCGCGACACAAACTTACACAGCCTGTGAACGCAGTAACAAGGCCAGTGAAATGTAGGGCAATGCTCCTGTTCACCCTCTCTCGCCTCGTCAGGTGACTCAGACAGGACTACAAGAAGCAGACATATGTGCTGTGCTACAGGGCTAAGCTTAAGGGAACATGCTGTGTAATGTACACCACCTGTGTGCTTTCTGGCTGTGGTATTACTGTGGCTACAGTCGCTACGACAGGCTCAGCAGAGGTCATTTGCATACTTTATGACTCTAGGCAAAAGGGGATAGAGACCATGTGAGGAAGGCAGGGAGTGAGAGAGACACAGGGAAAGAGATGTTAAGTTTTTTGTGTTACTCATAAGGCTGGCAGCCGAACTGGTCAATTCTATCTTTTAGCCCTAAGATGTGCTGATGGGTGAAAACTGAACAGCTTGGAGGTAGGTTGCTTTTGACAGTTTGTTTTCTCTAACAGCACACATGTTTTGCGGCCAAGCCTCCTGTGACGCTGTCTTTCTTCTTCTGTTGTTGTTGTTGTTACTGTAGCTTGCTCTCTACTCCCGAGGCTAGTTCAGGCTCAGGCCTGGGTATCTCTCTGTTTTCCTCTGCCTGTCTTGTCTGCAACAGATCGAATAGAGCGCTCAGAGAACTGCTTATCTTATTTGAAAGCATTTAATAAACTGGCCTCCAGACTGGCTGCTTTTAATACAGAAATAAAGGAGCTAAGAAAGGGAATACAGGATTTCAACAGATACCTTTTGTGTTGTACAATAACAGAACAAATTTAAGTATTTAGTGTTTAGTGTTTGGGTATCGCTATCGACCAAATAGAAACTTCAGATATCCTCATTATCACAAGGCAGGTTTGCTGAGTCATAGGTGAAAGAGGAAAAACATTAGCTTGCGCTGAGCAACGCTGCTTCCATGCAAATGATTTACACAGAAACGCTTTAACAAGTGAGAAGTGAAGTCACATACGGTGTACCTTTGAACTGTATAATACATATGCAAAATAATGTCCTCTTGAATGACATGTCCTAATTATTCATTAAGTGCTAACATTTATCCTATAATTTTATTTATTTATCAGTTTCATTTGTTTCTAATGAATGAGTAATTAGCTGCTAAAAGTGATTGACAGGTTGCCCCAGGAAGCACAGTTACCAGAGCTTAGAAGTATTAACTTCTCTAAAACTAATTACCTGTAATAACTGACATATCAGTCATAGCATTTTAGCAGACGCTAATGTCACAGCTCACAGTCTCTGTGATTACCAGGAAGTATTTGGTTCAGAAATCACATACAGGATGCCACCATCGTAGCATTAGTAACATGTAGATTTGCTATTAAGGAACAGGTTGCCAATTGTAGTTGGTTCTGGTAAATTTAACCAAGGTTAGGTTTACAGTGTTTTTCATATACTGTACAGTATATAAACACTTTCTCAGCATGAGAGTAACATGTATCTCACACTCCAGGACACAAACAAAAATCTTTGTTAAAAGGTTTTTAAAGCAAAGTTTTTAAGATATGAATTACAAACCAGCTGTGATCAACAAACCTGATTCCCATTTTAGGGTCTGTGAAAAAAATATGTAATAAGCAAGTCATTTAACAGGCTTGAAGTAAAGCAGCACACCAAATAAACACCCTAAAAGGTTACTTCATAAAGGTTTGACCAAATTGTACAGACTGAGTCATTGTTATCTTCAAAACTAATATCAGGTCAACAAGTGTTGCTCTGTTAACACTAGTGTGCAGCAGCATAATGTCACCACATTGTCTCTAGCATGGTTTACTTTTTCTGCCCTAATAAGTAATTATGGGTCTATGCCCTTGTCAGTCTAGCGTGAAAATGGACAGGCATGAAAAATGGTTTCTTTTCACTATATGCAACAGTAATACTACTTTTAATGTGCATTTGTTTGATTGTTGATATGGACACTGATTGATTTTCAATCTATAATTTAAAATAATTAAAATTGAGAAAATATTAAATATTTTAATACTACTAAGTGTTTTTCCTAGCATTAAATCTCAATCACACTATTTGTCCCCTATGAGAAAGTTCACAATAAGAACAAAGGTTGTGAATGACTTAATATTTACTTCATTGTCAGGTCAGGTAATTTATCTTTATAAAGCAGACTGGCCATATGCCATACATAGCTGCTGTGGATAGTGGGGACACGGCTGAGAAAAGAAACGATCTTCTTACAAAACCTAGTACTGTATTCTAGATGGAATCTGTACTTATATTGCCAGTGTGGGACTCTAAAAGATAATCAAGATCCATCTTTGGGTCTGTAAATTCTCTTTCTTTATCAGCTTGGCAATGCTGGCAATGGGACAGGTGAGAGAGGTGCCCCAGGGAAAGCACGGTACTGCAGCCAGTATAAGTAAGGGGGGAGTACTGCAGCTTAAGTCAGGTAGAAGTGTAAAGGAGAGTCTTGCAGCTACTTCTGGCTGCTGATAGTACATTGCTATAGAAAGATTTAGTTTATTGTCATTTTCTTGTGTATTTGCATACACAAAAAAATGAAACGCTGTTCCTCCCAGCCCACAGCAGTGCAACAAGAACAGAAAGGATAAAGATATACTGTATGTCTAAAAATTCCCTTTAAAAAATGATACAAACATATAAATCCCAAGAGAAAAAAACAAAACAAAAAAAGAACGAGCAGCACAGTGCATTAAAGTGTAATTCTAGAGAAAAGTACATGTCTCAATACAATGTAGACAGCTCTTGCATGTCAATGAGTGACCAGCACTGATTGGGAGTTATAAAATCCATTTTGCTGTCCAGAGAACATTAGACAACATGATTATTGGAACTGCTGGTTTGTATGGGTTAACAATTAGCCTTGCTTGCGCTCCTCCACGCTCGCCCCGCTTCCACATCCTGTCGCACTGCTTTCGATGTCTTCTCTCCAGCGCACCTCCAGGCAAGGTCGTGGTCTCCTTTGGGTCCACTGGGCATAGCAGAGCTCGTTCAAAGCTCGCTCAGCTGATTTAGCTCACGTAGCGGTCTTTGTTACGAATATCCAAGAGAAACTGACGATCGTAGACATATTTCACTTGCACTCTAAGACATAGACGTAGACATGGACAATGATACTGCATAGTCGGAACTAGGAGAGGCTGCCACAAACGTTGGTCGCACCGCCATCACATCAGTTCATGGAGAGAGAGAGAGAGAGAATACCACCAACAAAGAACCCTTAATTTCTCCTCTTGTTTTAACAAAATAACTCTTCTGTTAGGTTTCTCAATACAGTTTCCCCTTGGAATGTTGGTAACAGATGCAGGTAGCAGTTAGCAGTTGACAGCTAGCTGGTTGTTTTTATTTAAAAAATCCAAAGATTATATTTCCTCTTCTGTTCTTGTTTGATTAATGCTGTTACTTCTTCTTTAGAGTCTTTTCTGAAGATTATTTCAAGATTATTTTGCAAAATGTCCCATTTTTTAGGTCTAAATTTGATAGAATACTCCTAGAACACTCTCAACTGAGCCTTGGCCAACAAACAAGGCCAGATGCGTCACCATCCTTGCACCTGGATGCCATTTGTATTTAAGATGTGTTATTCCAACAGGTACCACTTGCTGACATTTGGGCTGAAACTAATGCAAAAACCACAGCTGAATCAGACAGGATAAAGGAAGGCGTAGCAGCTATAGTTGTAGCACTGAACGTAAGGAGAAAGCAATGTAGTTAGTTGATGGACACATGTGATGATACTTGGGTGCAAAACACAGTTACATCACCAGTCTTGGACCAGAGTGGCCAAGATATGACAAAGGTGCAGTCTGAGAGTCCAGGGGCACTGGGTTATGTGATCCTGTCACTCACAGGTGGCATTACAGTGTGACAAATGGCTGCGCATTTAGCCACAATTTGGGGGAAAAAAAGAGTGGAACATCACCAAGCATATTAGCGGACAGAGAAGTGGATTACAGCATTGTTTGAAAAGTTTGTACGGATGTTTTGATACCTTTTTTTTGCCATCATGAAATTGAGTCACAGTTAGAATCCATTGTAACCACACTGAATTAATGTATCAAATCAGTGTTTTCATACACACACATTTTTGGCATTTTGGATTTTATTAGGCAATTGAGGTGCAGTGAGACAGGAAGCATGGGTAGAGAGGAGAGAGGGGTATGTCATGCAACAAAAGTCCACGGCCAGAATCAAATTGTTGTCCTTATTTAGTATGCATCTTATCAGTAGGCTAATTCACACACTTTTTGATTACATTTATTTTATCTTGCTACCTCCACCCATCATACTGACCTCATTATGAAAAACCACAAGCGTTAGTTTTCATCAGCATCATAAGCATCAGTTTTTTGCAATTGTGGATGATAGCTGAAAATTAATTTTTAAGATATACTGTCATCGACCAAGGTCTTATAATTTCTGTTTTTCCTCGTCTTTCTTCTGCACAACACGTCTTTAAAAAATTATATATTATTTTGTGATCATTTCTCTCAACTTGTATCATTATACACTTTGATTTCGAGTACCTCTTTTCTCTTAATGTCTCTCTCAGAGTATTTAATCAGTTTATTTTATTGTTGCATAATGAACTTAACTGTCAGGGATCATGCTGGTGATTAAAATTGTACAGCAATTAAATATCCATGATTTATCCATGATTGTGCTGGTGATTGGAAAAAAAAACAACAACAAAAAAACCCTCCAACTGCTCACTTTTAAAAAACAATAAAACAAAAAAAAGCTGTATATAGCATTCAAAGAGGAGAGTGTCCAGGTTCATCAGAATGCGGTACCTATAATTATAACAAATAACATATGTCCTTGAGCCTACCTCAAGAGACTGATACAGTATAATTTATTTCTGCAGTGGGGTTGTAGGGGAGGCCTGTGATGGAGAGTTAGAGTTAGAAAGAGAAAAGAGACAGATTGAATGAAGGAACACAGGGACTATTATACCCTTCAGAGGGCTATAGTGACCCCCCTTGTAACGAATGTCACAGACATTCTCTGCTGTCCTCTGCTCTTGTGCTGTATGACAAATATCTGTTTACTCTTTCGATCATCCTTGGGTCTGAAATAATGCGCTCTGTTGTCCCTATAGTCTCCCAAATGCCAGGCATGCATCAGCACTTGTATACCCTTTCAGTACTTTCCTTTTTTTCCCCCCTCTTCTCCCTTCCTTGGCTCTTTCTCGGGCTCTCTTTGGAACTAATGATACAGTGAAAAGCTGATGCCAGCACCTGATGGCCACGGTCTTGTGAAAAACAAGTCCAAAAAGTGACAAAAAAAACAAACTTATTTCAATTATTCTCTGTACTCCTTGTCGAAGATTAAAATGACGATCTAAAAACACTCTTCACACTGTATGGGTTTTGTTCTCTAGAGAACTGTGTTCATTGTGTTTTGTAACACTCTGACTGCAATGCAAATCACAATCATACCCTCTCTTGTTACTTGTTATCTGTTCTTTAGATGTGGAATTGAAAAAGAGTCCTGGAGCTGCGCTTTTCCACATCACTCACGAACACACGAACACACACACACACACACACACACACACACACACACACAATCTTTTACAGACACATCTCTTTTCTCAGATACGAACACAACTCACACACACACACATTTTTGACGTATGGGTTGAGTATATTCTTAGAGATGTTGTTTACCCTTCATGCTTGACGTGATTTCAGAGTGGAGGTGGTACCAAGCTGTCCCTCTCTTCCACATTACACGTTTGAAAAGACAAGGCTTGAAAGCTGTGCAAGTGAATGCAGTACATACTCAATTATACAAGCATTTGATGGAGTCGGGTGTTCATGCATATACTAGGCATCTATGTAAAGACTCATGCTAGTTTACCCTTGTATAGTTCCATACCTGCCATCCCCATCCAAGGGTATACAAAGTAAGCCATGAACTGAAGGCTAAAGCAAATAATGAACTCTGCACTACAAGAAAAAGTGCTATGGAGGAGGTGTTGAGTGTGGTACATTTATCCTTCTGCAGTCTCTGGTAAATGTCAAAAAATATGGAATGCATTTGATAGTTTGACAACGGAAGTAATGGCGTGACTCAATGCAGTTGGCCTACGCAACAATACAAATCGGAACTGCCAACAAAACAAAACGTTAGTCGAGAGTCTATGCTTAGTCCGTTACTCTTGCGCCAATATTTAGTATTTGATCAGTGAATGGCCTTCAGCACTCTAATCCTTTAGCCCATTAGAACACTTATTTGGCCATCTGGAAGTGAAGAAGCCTCAACTTTCCCATGACAGTAAATAAAACATCCGTGAAGTAGCAGTAAATAATGTAAACACACAGAGGGAAGATGGAACCTGTACAGAAAGAGGAAATGGAGCGTTAAAAGGTGGCACATTTGTCAGGACTACCCTTGGGCTAAAAAGCCCATCCCCTCCTTCCCCACCTAGCGCACATACTCTAATCTTAAATCTCCACTGAGAATCAGTTCAAGTAGTCTGCAACATGTTTTAAAGCCAGGTAACACACTTTGGCCATAGAATATTAACAATTTATAAATACATTCTTTACAGCTTTTCTTACCACATTTCAGAAAATGTATTTACATGTTTTATACAAAAGAGTATTTGGCATATGAATGATTCTTACCATTGCTTAAACTTTACTTTACAGATAGGACACAAACTTCCCACACAGATACATTTGAAATGGAAACTACAAATTTTTAAACATCCCAACTGTATAATTAGGCTTGGCACGAATGAACTGTAGTCAAAAGAGATTCTGTCAGTTGTGGACTTTAAATAAAGGTCATACTTGATGCCTAAGTGTAAAAATACCATGGTCGATCTATTTGTTTATTATCTGTGTAATCATTGTTCAGTGGCTAGTAAAACCTGCAATAAATATTTTACAGTAATCTTTGGTCTACATGAAAAGTAATCAGTTGCCCATATAGTTTATGTCATTTATTTTACTCTGGTCACCAAAAAGACTGATTAATTGGCAGGAAATATGTAGCAAAGTGGTGGTTAATGAGACAGAACACACAGTTCACATTGTCTTATCCTCCTTTAAGAGGAAAAGAAACAAGGTTGGGTTTTGACCCTGATAGTTTTATATGCGGTACACTCTCCATACACAGTCTATAGCAGTACATCAAGTAAAACAACCACATGGTCTTAAATAAAGATTCTTATATTGTAGATCCAAATGGCTTAACCTCCACACGCTGAGACATAGCCCTGTCTTGGGTTTTGCTGAGTGTAGGTGATAATAATTCTTAGAACAGGTGCAGCACCATAAGCCCCAAGGCCTGGGGAAGTGAATGATTAGTGGCACTCCCCCAAGATGCATTGCTCCTCTGTATTAAAACCAAACTCTGCCTTTTATTCCCTCCAGGGTTTATTAAGTGGGCCAGTTGCCATAGCGACGCTTTGGCAGGATATTGCCAGGATAAGCCGTAATGGGTCTCCTGACGCAGTTCACTCTGCTCCTGTGGAAGAACTTCACTCTCCGGAAGAGACAAAAGGTACACTTGTGCTCACCAACCCCCCTTTGCAAATCAACGTGTATCTGCTAAAAATTGGTCAGCAATGGAGGGAAAATGAGGATATGGTTGTGTTATCCTAGGGTTGTGTTATCAAGGGCAAACCAAGTTATTCATGGGAGGGGAAGGTAATAGGAGGGATTTACTACGAAAATTGTCTCCTATAGATGTAAGCTGCCTTTAACTCTCCCACTAGAGAACAAGAACAATCTTACCTTAATGCAGACCAATTCAAAGTGTCACCTTCAATTTTTGGAGATCTATCTCTTTTGCACATTATGTCACATTGCCTGTATTTTAGTTCTAACAAAGCCAGTCTTTGGCTTAATGAAACGGGATAGGGAGTGACGACTGTTAAATGCTTTGTTTGAAGGGCAAATACTCTTTCTGGCTCTTTTTACCAATTTACTGTCACAGTCTGTCCTCAGCAATGTTATCCAAGGATTTAGTGTCATTGCAGTGTATAAAAAAAGTAAAAAAGGTTACCAGTGTGGTCACGGTCAGCAATGCACACATATTCCTGTATTTATATCTCTTATCAACTAATCTTTAGTCTTCTACTGACCGCTCAAAATCATTTCAACTGCTGTCACTTCTCACAAGCCAATTCACTTAAACTATTTACATAGTACTCAAACTATCTCTGCTGCTTACAGTTAAGAAATTGCACAGTTCAACTGACATTTCAACTGCTTTCATCACCTACATTTTACAGAACAGTTCAACTGCTTTCAGTTCTTAATCTTCAAATGTTAGCACAACTACTTGCAGTGCGCACACACAAACGTGCAGTTCAAGTGTCTACATGGATTAAAGTTGAAGTCAAAATTTCATATGCTTTCAGTAATTACGCTTCAACTGATTTCAGCTGCTTTTGGCTCTTACACGTCTGCGTAGTCGGAGTTGTGAAAGCAGCACATTAGCAGAGCAGCAGCAGCTTCGATCCTCTGTTAGGCACAGTATTGAGTGTTGTGCTCAGAGCCCAACACACTGTAGTTATGTGCATAAAACAATAGAAAATAGACTTGAAGTATAAAAATACACTTGAGGTCGAAGTCATATGTGAGCTGTTTCCCAGACTGTGTAGACAGTATTGATGAAAATAGAGGAGTATCTCTTCCCTCAGACATGTGTGAAACGGACTAATGAAAAACTGAGACCCTTTCAATGCTTCAGTGCTTGAACTGCTGTAAGTGCCTTGACTAACAACTCCCATTCAATATCTGAGATACAAACAATGAACATTTTCAGAAATTTTAATGTGTTTACAGTGTTTGATTTTCAGCATAAGCACACACCTACCTTGTCTAGACCTGCCAACCTGTACGCATTTTGCGTAGCAGGTACGTATTTTGACATCAAAGTCTAACAGCGAGAGGCAGCGGCGTCTAGTCTGCCAGAAAGCAAAAGAAGAAGAAGAGTTCAACCAATCCTCGCACCGGACTCATTCCCCCCTGCCTTCACTTAAATATCAAGCAGGGATGATCATGATTGACAAATGCGTAATGTCATCTCAAAAGACTGCAAATCGATAGCAAGACGACATTGATTTTATCCCCCTCCTCACTCCGGCTGGCTGGTTCCTCTAGTGAGGATAGTTCTTTTAACTCCTTTGCAAAGAGAAACGGACTGGGGTGGATGTGGAAAGTTGAAATTGTGAATTGAGTTAATGCAGACCTGCCAACCTTGGGAAAATATTTAACATTCATAACGTTAGCCTTATGCTACATAATTTGCAATCTAGCTTGCTTGTTCACCAGGAATTTAAATTGGCAAAGTAATGGTAAAGTTATATTGTTGCAGATTGTTAAACATGACTTTTGATAAATATTATTGCAGCCAAACCTGTTACCATAGTGAGAGGAGCAGATCATGGCATAATGAAAAAAAGTGATTTCATGTGCTGCAAAAATAACATTACCTGTAAAGGAAAGGAAACACCCCTTCATTGCAAATTAAGTACAATATGTAAGGAGGGATGTGATTACTTCTACAGTTTCAACAGCCATGTTGATGTTCAGCCTATAATGAGAACAGTTGTATTAACCAGCTCTAAAATATTTATTTCATCGTAGACACAAAATAGTCTGTTTATTATCGTGGAAGTGTAAACAATATACACTATTATAAATTCAGTAGTAGCAGTAGGTTAGTGTGTAGCTTATGTGAAATCGTGTTCTTTGGTAAGATGTGTTTCGGCAGGTGAAAGACAAATGGACAACGGCAGGCATAAATGACAAACTAACAGTATCGGTATCTGCAGATGTTTTTGTAAACAATCTGTTATTTTTTATTAAAATTATTTACATTTTTACATTAGTGCAACCCTCACATTTTTGTCTGTTTGACTGCTGCAAGTATGCAAATGATGTACTGTTATGTCTATATTTGCAAATTATGTACAATAATTCAATGTGTGAACAGCAATGATTTGCATCTGACACATCTAAGTTGCAGAAGTGGTACTCAAAAAGTTCATCCAGGGTTGGCAGGTCTGCTTGTCTAGATTATTGTAAGTCATCTGTTAAAATTCTAACAAAATGCAAATACTTGTAGAATATAAATGATTTGCAGATAAATCTTCAAATGTAAATGTGTTTCTTAAACATTAATATTGCCTTTGTGTGTGACTTAGAAAACTTTTCAAACTGTATTTTAACACCATTGGTGAGGCTGATGTCTCTTAGGTGTTATCCCTGGGCATTTCCCTGATTCCCATTCATTACATCCTCATTCTCATCACAGACACTAGCCTACACATGATCAGCCAGTGATATATGGTGGATATTATTGTCTCTGATGTCACCTCTACTGGCTAAGAGGTCACACGCTGCAGCAAGATTACAGTCAAACCATGTGTCGCAACTGTATTTCAAGGGTCAGAACAAGTTGTCATGGAATCTAGTTAGCCTTATGAGTCATTTTTGAGGCAGATATATCTGTTACAAAGAGCTACAGTGTGTTCTTTGATTTATACCCTTGCAGTGATAATAGGAGTCACATCCACCCACTTGTTTTGTTAGGGGTTCAAGCACAGCAGTGTGCCTGTTGCCAGAGTAGAACAAAAGACATCTCCACAAAAAAGAATCAGCTTTCATCAAAGTTCATACTTTCTTGGAATAACTCAAGGCAAAGTCATTTGCAGTTTTACAAGTTTGTATCAGGGAAACATTCCCCCTGCTAATTTTATCAGCTTGCAGAAAGAACAGGGTGGTATTCTTTTGTATCAGAAAGAAATATACGACTAGTTTTCCTCAAGAATATGTATGGGGACAGTGCTGGTTTTGTGCATGGAATGTAGGATATTTGGCCAATGTCAACATGAAATATTGTTATTAGACAAAACCAGTGGGAGTTAGCAAGGACAATGGTGCTTCTGGAGGGCTTGTGGAGGTTAATGACCAATTATATGAATGCCTCACCAAGCATTTTAAGATTTTATAACAGGCATGAAACTGATTTTATGGTCCAGTATTTCACATAATTTCATAGGAGGAGATTATCTATTCACAAAGACGCTGGTGTCCGATGGCAAATGCCGGGGGAGCCAGACATTGAGAAAGTGCCCATGATCTCTGTATTCCCTCTCCATGGCTTTTCTTTGGAATACATTATGATAATTCAGCCTCTCAGCAGAACTACATCCTCTCTGACACACAGACTGGAGGGAATTAAAGGACTGAATTTGAAGTTCTATCCAGTTTCTTTGAAATATGTGCAACGTGATTTTCTGTAATTTTCTCATCTGTAATTCATTGACAAAATTCTACAACTGAAGATTCAATATTTGCCTATATACTCAACTAAAAAAAGTATGTTCAAGCCCCACCCCTAATCCCTATTCTGTGGTTCTATTTGCAGAAACCTTACTTTATTTATAAGGTTGCCATGGTGCTGTAGCATAAAAAGCAATATATATTACCGTATTTTTTCACCTCTGTTTGCCCTCAAGTTTATTCATGAACACAACAACCCCAGGACAGATGTCTTCTCTTATTATTTAGGCTAATGTGCATCATCAGATATAGTGTCTGAACATGTTACCAAAGCACAAGCTGGGGCTTTGCTGACTGGAGCTTTTCAGCTGATTTCTCTAAGCAGGTCACTCGGAGAGAGATGTTGGAAAGATGAGTGTGCAGGCGGACCAGGTCAACTGAAGTTAGCGGTGGGGGCTCGGTTGGCAAGTGCAGGGCTGGGGAATGGGGTTGGTGAGTGCCAAGGGATGCGTAAAAGTCTACATGGCAGAGGATGTGGGGTGAAGAGTCAAGAAAGGATGAGCTGCAGCACTGTAATATCTCTTTGGAAGCCATCCGCTATTGGATATTTCTATTGGATGAAAATGCTTCAATTGTAGGGATGAGGTGCATTAATAAGGTGGAATCCAGTGTTGTACAAATGTTATTTGGCCTCCAGCTTTTAGAGCTGCATGTTACCTTGACTTCTGTGAAAAGAAAATGGACTGTTTTGGTGTTTCCACAGTTACAGCAGTTGGAAAAAAAAACATGGAGGTGTGTTTGGTGAATGTGGAAGCTTGAACTTGAACAAGCTCATTGTGGTTCAGATATATAAAACCTCAAAACATTAAAACTTTAAGGTCTTGCTACTTTGTCTCTAGAATATCCCTCAAGGCCAACTGAGGGGAAAAATATGAGAAACATCCTCGAGAACAAGTAAAGCCTCGAGGTCATCCATTTGTGCTTTGTTGGTTTCTCTCTTCACCCGTTCCCCTGGGGTTGAAATAAAAGCCTGGCATGTCACACGGGACAGTGCCTGCTAGCAGGTATTAAAGCGGTTGGATTAAAGCAAAGAAGTGGTTGGTACTCTTCATCCAGAAGAGGATTGAGTATGGCGAGGAGAAGATAAGGAGTGTGCGATAGCTTCGGCTTGGGGAGTCACAAACAGAGGTTGCTCTCTCAATCCCGTAAGTGCTTAGAGTAATAGCAAGACTAACAGCAAAATATATGGACTATGACATGTGTAGCTACATTGTAAACACACCCACATAGTTACACACATGCTCACATAGACAGTACAGTACTTATGGTCAAGGTCATTGCTGTTATTCATTAACTGTATCTCGACTGCACCTCCAATCCTACTGTTTCAGGCAGAGGATTCACAAAAATGTTATGACAGAAAAGTATTTAGATTTGAAACAAATTTTCTTTGGCTTTTAAATTTTATCGATACTTTTGAAAGTTTGCATAAAATACACAGTAATACTACCATTTGCCTTCAGATCATTAGTATTAATATGAAAGTGTTTGGTATTTCTGAAACCAATAAAACATGACTCTCAATTCCTTGTAGTGTTGTAATCCTGTCCACGCTTTCACCTCCCTCCCATCCTTATCCTGTTTTGATTTTAGGACTGAGGTCACATTTTGACCTGAGAAAACAGTGCAAATGATGTGAGGCATAATATGTTCCAGAGGTGTATTTCATAAGCAAATTGTGTAAAGATGACCACTTAATCCTTTTTGCAGGTTCGGTTGGTCGTGGAAGTGATATGGCCTCTGTTCCTCTTCTTTATATTGGTGTGGGTGCGGTCCACAAACAAACCAATTTTCAAAGGCCAATGTAAGTACAAGCCCATAGTAACGTCAGTCTTTATTTTTCAAGTGATTTAAACTGGCAGAACATTTCCTCCAGTTTAATTTTGTTTCCATAACAACTAAAACTAATGTATATATCAAAATGCTCAGGGAAATACTGTAGTAAAAACATAAAAAATACTAACTTTTGTTGTGATCTTACTGTATCTGTATTACCAAACAACAATGAGTTTGCCATGAAGGTGGATAGATGAATGAATATACTACTCCATTTCTCTAGGCCACTACCCTAATAAAGCCATGCCATCAGCTGGCGTGCTGCCCTGGCTTCAAGGTATGATTTGTAATATCGACAATCCCTGTTTGAACTATCCAACACCAGGGGAGACACCAGGCCAAGTCAACAACTTCAACAACTCCATGTACGTTCAAGAAAAGTTTCCCTCTCTGTCCGCTAAGACATACTGTAACACATTAGGATGCAAACAAATATTTTGATAAGTTATATATCTAAAACATAAAGTTTAAAAATAAATGTGTGATCTTTTTTTTTTGTTTTCCTGATAAACCAGAATTTCTGGGATGTTGATTGAGCTGCAAACCCTCCTGGTAAACAGATCTATTCTCAACAAGGCACAACTACTGGCAGATGATGTCGACCAGTGGGCTTCAGTCCTGTCACAGTCTAACCCTGGTAATGGTAAGAGCATTTGAATACCACAGCAGAAGCATAAGTGATATGTCATTTGCATCAGCCTGCTGCTTGTTGTCCAACTGTCTGGATGCTCTGACGTTATAGTATGGCACTACTATGTTTAGTGGATATTATCAAATACTATCACAGAAACTGGTGAAGAGCAACAGGATCAAAGTGTAGATCGGTCTTTCTTGATATAAAAGTTTTATTGCTATTGAATAATGGTTCAAAAAATAATTGGTATCGTAAATATTCAGCCTCAGCAACAATCACTCTGCTATATCTTTGTTAAGTACCCTCCATCAAGGAAAGTATCCCCTTCATGAGGATGACAAGTTGGAGGATTTGTTATTCTCCTTTATCCCTCAAAAACAATGGCGTGTGATTATTTATGATGCAATTTGCCATGCAGACTGACAGATCGTTTGTCTTGATAAGTTGCTGCTTTGCATTAGGCTCATTTGGCCTGATGATATTCAGATTTTCATACGGTACCTAATTTGCAAAAAGGAAAAAGACGGAGGTGGTGGGGGTGGGGGGGGGTGGTGGAGGTGGGGGGGTTCTGCTGCTGTTCAACAAACGGCTTGTGGGCCATTTGCATTTTGGGGTCGCTGGCTTGTAATATACAAGATTAAATCCATCAAAGATCTAAGCCAGGGTATAATTAATGGGATTCACTGTCTGAGGCGAGAACACAAAAGGTCATTAACAAGAATGGGGAATGGAGTATTATCAAAAGACTTGGATAGCAAAGGTGATTGTGTTGTCCTTTTTTGTTTTTGCCAGGGGTTGATTAAAAGACTCAGGTGGTCACTTCAATCAGAAAGGCAATAGTGTTCAAGAAGAGCCCAGAGCATGTTGTAGTTCCCCATAATTTGACCCTGACCACCTCTCCCAATGCTCCTGCAGTCATGAGGGGAATTAATGTGTTTAGTAGGTATCAGGAGGTACTGTATAGAGTGTAAGCAGTGTGTCAAACAGCATAATTAATTCCAGAGAGTATTGAATGATTGTTATTTTCCCTAACATTTATCTTAATTGAACCTTGAATAACCCAGTATAAGTCACTTCCTCCTCTCATCCTGATAATTGACTGACTTGCAAGTATTGCACTTGGAAAACGGATGATCTAATTAAATTATGTAACCCCTTCATCATCTCAACAGCGCGAGAGAGGAGAAAACACATGTTGAATAGATACAGTATGAATCTTATTTTGCTAAGCCATTGTTCCTGTCTTTGTAGAGGGGCTAACAATGAACGATTGTTGATTTTGAAGCTTGTTCTTTCAAACCCAAACTATCTGTGGGCAGATAATCAGGAGAAAGTGGCTGGTTAACAATTTGGTACATGTTTAGCACCAAATTGTCTCCTCGAACACACTCAAGTGTTCAACCCCTACTTGCATCAGTGAAGGATTTTATTGCGATGTAATTTAAACTCAAATTCATCAGATCATAATGCCTCTAAAAGCAATATGTATAACAAAAAGATAATCAGAATGCTATCACGAATTCAGCATTTTTTTATTTTTCATTTATTAAGTCACATGGATACATGAAACAAATAGGGACTTCTTTTCACAACGGTTTTATTTTCATATATTTGGCCATTTTTTTCTATCAGTTTTACTTACCAGCCGCACTGCAGAGATTTTGAAGACAGGGACTCTTATCTTGCCCTTTCAACAACAGAATAAGTCCTCCTGTGCTTTGGCTAAACCAACCTACCATTGCAGGTTCCATTAGTTACAGCACAGGCTCTCCTCCACGGTTGGCATAGGTGTCTATTAGTGCAAATTACATACATTTCACGCATGTTTCTGCATGCAAGCAGATTTGTGTACAGTAGTTTGGAAAATAAATGGAAAAGGACAGACAAAGAATTGAGGCAGAGACAGAAAGACTGCAGCGTTGGCTGCAAAATATCTGCAGTGCAGGTGGCAGTAAGGAGGATTATGTCCAAAACTATGATAATAAAACTAGAGTGAAAAACAAACAAAAACAAATTGCCTTTCAATATTCCATCTCTGACCAGTTATAAGCACATGTAAACATCTAAGTGAGTTTTTGCGGTGTATAACTTTTAGTTCTGCAAAAGTAATGATTCTTTATGTTTAAGGTCAACCGGTGATCCTGGAGAGTATTCTAAGAGAAAATGAAACTTTCTCCAAGCATCTGAAAGAGAATTTGTCGGTGCCACCAACAGTGGTCCAAAGCCTTCTTGCTGCTAAGATTTATGTCAATCCAGTGAGTATAATTTCACAACATTGATGTGTAGCAATATAAGACTGGAGGTTAAGGTAGAGTAGGTAAAGGCATTTGTTCAAATGTGCCAGATGTGCCAGCAAGAAGTAGAATGAGTGCCTATTGATACCGTGTTAAGTGCCAAGTAATACCAGATGAGCTGCAGGAAGGTAATTATGCTTCCCTGGCATTAAAAAGGATACTTGTGTAAATACATGTGTGCAATAATAGATACCTGCTGTTTGATGCATTCTGATGGTTCGGTGGGCTCCGGTGCAAACTGTACCAGGATGTGCCCAGAAAGCCAAAGTTTCCACGACAATTCATGAGCCATTCTCTGTGTTCTGCCCATGCACCATGTCATGCTGGGTAAACTGTCAAGAAATCATACAAATTATGCATGTTTCTATGCATCTATGCATGTGGCTGTCACTGTTTGTGACTGTCACATGTTTACTGTTGTTCTAAGTATCATTATTAGTGTATGTGTATATATATAATATAGTATATCTGTCTTTGTTTTAGGGTGATCTAAGAAAAATAAGGTTTAATTCAAATGGAAACAATGCTTTATACCTGATCTGATTAAATGTGATTTAGCATACCATGAATAAATAAGATATGGTCAAATCAAAACTTGTCTTGTTTGTCAACTCCTACCAAAGTTGGTATTTATTCTTCAGATGACAGGCATCCTGAGACCAGGTGAACTGAGGAGCATCCTGTGTGAGGGGACAGATCTGGATGAGTATGTCCAATTTAGCAGCCAAGCTGAAAAGGGGGCATTTCAAAATGTCAGCTGCTCCCTCACTCCACAGCAGCTGATTAACACCCAGGAAGTACTACTGCAAAACCTGGACGCAAGGAAGGTGCTTTCTGAGGTGAGCATTTCATACACACACACACACACACACACAAACACACAAACACACAATTTGAGTTTAACGAAACTTGAAGGAATTTTGCACTGTCATTTGGACACAATTAGTCCAATTTTCACAAAAATCTGAGAGATAATGCATTTGGGAATTGTGTTTACACTAATTGGCCTGATAGGGGGACTGCAGCAGTAAAATTGGCCATAATGTCTACTTTTTGAAAAGACCTATTCCTGCTCAGGAAAGTCACCCCACACAACCTCAACCTTGCAACCTCACAAATTACACTGTCTGGTCTAATGAAGGTAGTTTTAAAAATGTACATTTTTGTGGTGTGATGTCTCAGCCAGCTTTGGTGCAACTGAGACATACAATAACTTGGGATAGTACATTTAAGCCCTCCACCTGGCAGTTTTGAAACAATGAAGGAAAGTACATGTCATCATCTAGAAAGGATTTTATTTATTATATGATTACATAGCTGTAACATTGGATTCAACATTTGTTTTCAAAACCTTTTTATAGCATTACATCATTATTCACTGCTTATACCATCTGGTTTCTAAACTACTGAGTGGGTTTGTAGTTCTGCAAATGTGGTTCTGAACTGCAGAGTGGACCATTTTAAGAATTTGTGGACCAACTGTATGCCTAAGCATAAATGAAATGCCAAGGTAGTGTAGGCGGTGTCTGTATGCCAACATTTCCTGTTCAGCTTTCATCTTTCAGGCATTTTCTGTGTGGGAGTTTAGATAGGTACTTGTCTTGAATTGGAGAAAGTAAACAAGGCTGCACAAGGTAATTTTCACCATGGATATCTCATCAATTACATATAGGATGAAACAATTTCCAAGGCTTAATACAATAAAACACACATTGTGGGCACATGATCTGTTTCTAACTATAATTCTTGCATGGCTTGCAGTAAATTGAATTAAAAGACAATGATTTTCTTTGCCAGCCAATTGAGTAACCAATTAAAAAAGTTAAATGTTATGCTTGTCTGGCTCTGTGACTTAAAGAGATGAAGAAATATCTTTTACATTTAAAACTTGATGATGCATCCAAGGCCAAACCCTCTAGAAATCCATCAACACTTATTTTGGATTGTTACTTAATGTATTTATACTTTTTAACATTTTGAATGAGAAATCCTTTTCTCTCCCATAAGGTCTAAGCTTTCAAAATGGTCATTGTCATGTGCACCTCTGCGCTTCCCAATGATATTACTAGAATGTATGCAGTCAGGTGGCAGTGGTGGAAGATAACTAAGATAAGATAACTGCATTTACTCAAGTGCTGTCAAATTTTGAGGTATTTGTACTTTTCTTTAGTGTTTCCATTCAATGCTACTTATACTCCCACAATACTCCCATATTGTATTTTCTACTCCACTACATTTATTTGACAGCTTTAGTTACTTTTCAGATTCAGAAGATTAGACACAATGGATAACCTACCCCTAACCCTAAGAAGCTTTTAAAATACAACACATTGTTAAAGATGAAACCAGTGGTTTCCAACCTTTTTGGCTTTTGACGTCTTACAAAAAGCAGTGTGTAGTCGGGGTCACATTTCAGATGTCCATCAGTTGTTAACAGCTCCACCAAATAGTGATTTTTCCATCTAAACTTCTCACATGGTTTCATTTCAGTAAATGTTCAAATGATCCAATATTTCACCAAAAATCAAAGATTAGAGAAAAACTCAAAAAACTGAAAACTGATTTGTGTATCAGAACTTTGCTTTTTTTTTTTTTTCTCTCCTCTTCCATTAATCATCTCACGACCCTTCAATTTTATCTGGTGACCCTTTGGAGGGGCCGACCCCTAGGTTGGGAACCACTGAACTAAACTAGCTAACTGTATATAAAGTAGTTGAAACTAGCTCCACATCCAGCAGCTACAACTGTAACATGCTGCTCTAACACTGATGCTTCAGTATTAATAATCT
This sequence comes from Thunnus albacares, assembly GCF_914725855.1. Lineage (NCBI taxonomy): Eukaryota > Metazoa > Chordata > Actinopteri > Scombriformes > Scombridae > Thunnus > Thunnus albacares. Next base: position 15,860,602 of record NC_058127.1, on the reverse strand, counting down.
AATGATGTCATATATTATAATATATCAGTCAGAGGAACCAAACCACTACTTTTACTGCAATACTTTAACTACATCAAGCTGATAATACTTATGTACTTTTACTTAAGTAGGATTTTTTCATGGATGACTTTTACTTGTAATGGAGTATTTTTACATCGCTGTATTGGTACTTTTCCTTAAGTAAAGGACCAGACTACTTCTTCCACCACAGTCAGGTGGGAATTATTTATTAGAACCAATGTTTTCTTGAATTTTTTTTAAATCTCAAAGTTTCCTTTGTGATGATGAAAGCCTGCACTTTTCTTTGAGTTTATCTTTGAGAGAAAATATATGGGACAGCAAATCCAATAAATAAGTGATAAGGCAGGAAGTTCGTAGGAGAGAGCATTTGAACAATTTAAGCCCACAGGCATTTTCAGACACAGAAAAAGAAAGCCCAGACAAGATATGGTGGAAAAGCTCTTCAGCGCCTCAAGCAAATGGAAGGAAAAGAACATCAAGCCTTCACGCTTAAAGCTTGACGTTGCTGAATGATTGTGATAGCAACAACAACATAAAGGAAAGGACAAGGGAAAAAGTCAGAGTTTATCACCGAGGTAGTGAGTGGCAGAGGGTGATTTAGGCATTGGTTCCACATCTTTGTGTCTGGGTTTGTGGAAATCATGTAATGGAACACAATACACAAGGACAACAGGAAACAAAAAGCATGTGAATATATGTGGCGCTCATTCAGATGTCAAAGTTTTTTTTGTTTTTGTCTGTCTTCATTTTTTCATTAGTTTTATAAAACTTAGCTTTTTTAAATATTTCTTGCAATGCAATTTTTGCAAAATGTGTATCTTTAATCAGCTTACCTGATTACCAAAGGAATCACACAACCACCAGAGCCCTAAGTAACATAAAAAATACATATAGTACGGCGGAAATTGAGTTTAAAAAAATAAGCTTTAGAAATCTGTTTTGCACATTGGCTCACTTCATCTACATCCTAATATGATAAAGTAGCAACACTGAAATCTCTCAATCCATCAACTGCCTGCTGGTATTTTCAGCTGTTTAGCCCAAAAATTGTCCAGGTTAGATTCCTGGGCCTCTTCTTGATGTCTGCTCTTGATCTCACACTGTATGAAAGTACTTGAGACATAGTGAGTAGCCAGGCTATCATCTAAACTGTGCTTGAATGTTTTTCTTTTTAATGAATGCAGATTTACATATATATATATATATATATATATATATATATATATATATATATAATATAGTGCTACATATTCCCTTCTTTTTTCTCTCAGGCGTCTGAGCTTCCCACATGTTGCCTTTCTGGACCTTTACCTCGCATACATTTAAGCTTTGTACATTTTATATGCTGAAAGACAATACAGGTGCTCTACAGACAGCCTGTACTTGACACTTGATGCATGAAAATGACAGTGGTTGAAAGGGCATGCCATTTAGATCTTCTAATTGGACTCATACTGTGCACCTTCAGAATGTCACTGTAACACACTGTTAACACTTGTCATTTTAATGCAACTTTTATTAACCAATGCTAGGGATGACGACGTCAGGATACAATTTACAGGTCGTGATGCACAAATTTTATGTGTTCATTGTTGTCATACAGTATGGCCAATGAAAAGTCTCATATAGAATAAATATTTTTAGCTAAAGTGTAGACATCACATTGTGATCTCATAAAATGTGATTTCCAAACATAAATGAATATGGAAATTACAATTGTAACTGTATCAACTGGCTATATATACATATAGGATTTTTTTCACAACATAGTTTAAACTAAGACTTTTTTTTAAAACAACAGATACAGCAAAACAGTCCTGCAAGCATAATTTTATACCTCTGCATATCCTTCCTTAGCTCCCTTCAGCTTTGGATCTGAATGCAGCTGACACAGTGACACTGATTGGGAAAACCACTGCAGATGCATTACCAGTGATTCGTGAGGTTAGTGTCGCTGTCATACTTAAATCTATGGTATTTTAGATGGGAATTTATATTTATACAATATAATGAGAGCATTTGGCTATTTTTAAAATATGTATTTTCCCAATTCTTGACTTTTATGGTCTTCTATCCAGATGGCCAGGTTGCGGAACTCCATGATCTTTAAGGCTGCTAGTTCATTGGATTTCCAGGAGGACATGATTGGCAGCATCAATACGTTACTGTGTGGAAAGCAACCTGACTTCAACTCCACCAATATGACCCTCAGTTTACCCTCATCTAGACAGATGGCTAACACTAAGGCAATGTCCTCTATGAGCAACAGTTCCGGTAAGTGCTACAGCAAACTCCTTTTTAAAGCAAAAGCTGTCACACAGTACCAGAGTGTTTTTAATCATGTATACACATTTTATCCTTTCAGCACTGTATGTAGTCATGCTAGCCAGGATGGACGAGATTGGTTATTTTTTCATGATGCACAGTATCACAGGACATGTCAACTGATTTTTGTGAATTATGCAGCCAAAGGCATACTGCATAACTGTGTTGCATTTGAAATAAGGGAAGGGCTGGGAATTTTAAATGATACGTATGTGTGGCTTGACAAGTCATGATTGATCAAATAAAACCAGATTTCCTTCCCTTTAGAAACATGTCAGAATCATGATGCTTTGACAAGTTAATGCAGAAAACATGGTGGCTTTTTAGCCTTTTAAGTGCACACAAATATCAGTCTACCCATTGTAGTCCTGTGAGAATCAGTGGGCATTTTTTGGTTCAGGGGTTGTTGTATATAGATTAAAAGTAATTACAACAGGTTAAGTAAGCTGTGCAAAAGATGGTTGGAAATGTGCTCCTATGCAGACAGATTCAATGCAAAGCCCAGTCATTTTGGCATTAAAAAAAATGCATGCAGGTGGGGAAAAAAAGCACTGATCCCTATTTTTATGAATTAGCATGATGCACAGTGTAGTCAACTGCACAGGGTGCACAGGATGTGACTACTTGTGCACATCCAGGAACAAGCACCTGTGGCACAGTTGGCACCTGCACCAGAGCTGGAAACTGGGTTTGATTAGGAATTCATTATCGGCGGCTGTGTCAGGGGCTGGCATCAATCAAATCAGCTTTTCTCATTCCCTTTAAAAGCTGTGCACTCCCCACCCTGACATAATGATGTTTTCTTAATGGAGAGGAAAGTCCAGACCAGCTTATCCTAAGTAGAAACTGATGTTGTTATCTGGGTGGCGCATAGTCACAAGAAGCAAATATATGACATCCTAAATATGCACATATGGCACCCCGAATATCCCGCTGAGCACAGATGGTGTCACTAAAACACTTTTTGGTGTTCTTAACTGGTATTTTGTACTATTTAGGCAAAAAATACAACCTCGACAGCCACACTATCAGCATTTGTAGTCAAATTCTCCAGTGCTGTATTGATTTCATTGAACCTGGCTCAGTTTGTCTGACAGTGGTTAAAATGAGCAGCCGGTTTTCAATTGGAGAGCAGCTAAGTTCAACAGCCATGAGGTAAAAATATAAGTAGTACCAGTATAAGTGTAGTGCCACACTTTACTCTACCTTTATATTTACTGTCCAATGAGAATCATATAAATTGTAGAGGTTTTGCTAACAAAAAAAAGAAATGTTTTCTATAGAGGATTGGAAGTGAAGATTTTTGGGAAGGAGCAGTCCAGTGATGCAGAGTGGAGAGAGAACTTTTAAAATGTCCTGGAACTGTCTAAATTGCTAGGTCCAGTGCATCCCGGGATGTCATTGTCTCCCATGCTCCTGATGATATGCAGTATATAAACATGGTAACATGTCGCAGAGTAGCCTACTCAGCTACAGCCAACCAGTCATGTGCTTTGCAGCGGAGTGGTGCTTGTTATGAAAGAATTATTCCAGGAAGGCACATTGGAAGAGACTGTAGTAAATCCACTGGGCTTTGAAATTCTGGACCACACCACCCACCCATAATATGGTTGCAGGTGAGTGTGCGTTCTCATGGATGTAAGGATTTAATTGATAAAAGGGGAGCAATGATTATACAAGCATTTGTGTGTGACAGATACAGTTCTGATATGAATCACCCTTAGATCTGTCCTTCTGCTGACATTACTGTATAAAAGTATGTTTTCGATACATACATTTGTCTAGTGGTAGAAGACGTAATATCAAAGTGAAACGGGAACACAGTTCATGAACGTAAAAGGTTTATTAATGTGACTCAATTCTGTAAAAGATGAGTGGTTATTTGTAGACCATGTTGCTTGTAAACTCATGGTAGCTGGAACTGTATACATCTAAGTGCTTATCATTTTTTTTTCCCATCAAAATGAGAAAATCTATTTTTCTGCTGCAGTCAAAAGTGGACAAGCTTATGTGTCATTTAACGAAAGAGAGAGAGGAAAAAAAGAAAAGGTTACTTATCCGCAAGCATCATATGTGGCAAAAGGTGGCTCGAGGCCTGTTTGTCAGGGCCTGAAGCAGTAAACTATCCCCAAAATACTGAACGATGCCTCACAAATTACTAAGGCTCATCTTTTTGTTTTGAGCAAACATCTTACTCAATCCAGAATGTATTGTTAAAGTAGTGTTGTTCTTCACATAGGTGTTGTCTGGCAAACCTGTCTGTGCTACCATGTAGGTCAAGTTTGTGCAATCTGTGACAGCTGTATCATGTACTTTTGACAGTAATTGTCGAAAGAGACATACAGGGATATGTCCCATGATGTTACTCTGGGTTTCCAGGGAACTTGAAGCATTTTGAAGTTGTCCATGGGCTGAAATTGTTGAAGTGACTTGTTCTAGACAAATTGGCAGCAGTGGAATTGACTGTATGTGTGGATTGTTTATTTTTATCTTCCTCTGGAAGTCAGGAAAAAACAGACTTTATGGATTGTTATACACCTGGATGTTTAAACAAGACCTGACCATGAGTCTTATCTTGATATATTGGTGAATCCTCTCAGACCCAATTGTATTTTTGGTCATTTCCACATGGGGATAAACATTTCTGTTTGTTTTAACTGCATATGATAATCCCCAAGTTAATTTTTCCAGTGTTATTCTGCAAAGCTTTGTCGAGAATTATTGTTAAAATTAACCTGAGATGTGTATATGCTAAGTATTTATATTTCAGTATGAATTCCTTGAGTGTATTTTGTTGAAACCTGCCTCATTTTCTGATACCCTAAACATGAAACCCCAATGGAACACACACATATATAGACATAATGTAATACAGTGTATTTGCATTACATTACAATTAACAACTCAATGATATCATTTATTTGTACCTCTGCTCACATTTATTTAGGAAATATACAGTTAAGTAGAAATAATTAAAAAAGAAATAATCATCTTCTTACCCAAAAGATTATATGCATATAAACCTTTCTTACTCATGCTGTGAAAAGCAAATACAGTTTTCAAACTATATTTAAAAAAAAGGTAAAATAAAAAGTAACACAGTCATTAAAGGTGGTATTAGGGGCAGCTTTGAAAATCACTGAATATGTTTGTTCCATAAAAAATCCTTGAGAATTAGATCTTCAGTGTAACTTCTTGCAGCCTCATGCTCATTAGAGACCATGCATTCCCGTTTCATTAAATGCCCGCTCTTTGGAGAAAACCGCACAAAATTAGATTTTAATAAGAAGCCTCTGTTCCCTGGGAATAACGTTATACTGTAAAGTGGAATTGCATGCTAGTGCCAGCGCAAATTAGCAGAAACATTGTATCACCCATACAAAATAAGCACTAACATCTCTGTTAGCATGCTAATGGCTGTTTTGGTAAGCTGTGGCATTTCATTGTGTTGGTGTATGTACAGTTAAATGAATCTGCAATATGCAGTGTGTCTGCATAATGGCCAATTACAACTCCTTTGTAAGTGTAAAAAGTACACTCAAAGGAATGGTAAAATAGCATTAATAAAGGCCAACACTGAGGTTCTCTAAACGGCTCAGTAATGTTCCCTTCCCAATTAATCCTTGACAGCAAAGGAAAACTTCTGTCATTATTCAGTATAGTCAGGGTGTAACTTTTCTTCCATGACAGTAAACACTCATTTTAAATTGTTACCATTTTAAAATTATCCCAGCAGATTAGCATGAATATGAGATGATTCATATATACCTACATTTATTATAAGAAGTGTGTCGAAAGATATTTTGCAAATGTATTTTAAGGCTCTTAAACATATGACCCATTTTGGAAGTTGCTATTTTTCTCGTGTTGTTGTTAAATTGGACATCAGTTGGCACAATATGGAGTATCTGAATGGGTTGGCCCCATTTTTCTTGTTAAACAGAGGTAGTCAAATATAGTTGAAGCAGTAGCACCATGACATTGGTTATGTGACTTGACTGCTTATCATTTTGAATTAAAAGGTGAGTATTTTGCACCTACAACCACCATAAACCTTTTACATTAATGCATCTTCTGTTAATCTGTCAAAACAATAATAAAGCCCTCTTTCATTTAGCATTGTCCTGAATGTCGCTCTGGTGTGATTTTCTCAGACATTGCTTAGATATTTCAATACTCATACTGTCATCATCAAAGTATTGTGTGTCTTTGTGTGAATAATTAGTAATTGGTACCCTTTATTTTGAGTTTTAAATACATCCCTTTATGTGTCTATCATGCCAGTGAGAGAAGCTCGTCTTATTCTACTGAATGTCATAGAGGCCTCTCTCTGTCTCCTGTGAGAGAGTGACTTCAATGACATTTATTCAAGCTTATTTGACTTCCTGCTAGAACGCTGTAAAGACAGCAGTTGATTTGTACTGCTTGTAAGAAATAAGAAATGTGTGGGGTATTTCACTTAAGGCTGGCATGTCACATCCAGCGTACACGTGCACATGTCTGTCTGAGTGTGTACATGCTTGTGTGCCTCTGGCTGTGCATTGCATAAAATGCCTGAATTGAGTATTACAAACCTAGAGTAATATCCTTTTCTCTGCGTGTGCGCGCGCAAACGCGTGTCTGCATGTGATTGCATGTGCGAGACAGTGTGTGTGTGTAGCAACCAGCATTTGTAACGTGTGTCGACGGCGCTGTCTCACTGTAGTGCCGAATTGAGGCCATCTCCAGGGTGCAACTCAAATTGATTAAATTTGCCAGGTAAGTTGAGGGGCTGACTTCAGGCTCCAAGCAATTATTTGACTGTAGCTAAACCTGGTGTAAAGAACAGATTCTCTTGTTCTTTCATACCGCCGTTTTGCAATAAAGTAAAGATATGTTGTCAAAAAGAAGCTCACAGCTCTGGAGAATGTGTAACCTCTGTAATCCGATGCTCCCTTTAGCACACAAAATATCAAAAACTGATCTATCTTTCCATCTTTGCTGTCTATTCTCATTATCACTGGTATAATTATCTTTATGAAATATATGTGACAAGTATACAGTATTTATTAGTGTATGTAGAAACATAAAAGCTCGAGCAAATTTTGTATAGATTTGTGGAGAGCCTAGGTAAATGGAAATCGCTATAGACCTTCTTGTAGCACAAAGGGTCCCCAGGACATTCTGCTCAAGAAGTTGATGAGACATGGATCGAAGAACCTCTTACAGAAGCTGCATTTGTTAACCACAGTAAAGTTTAGACTTTTATTACAACATATAGGGAATAAATATTTTCCTGTGCAGGAAATATATATGCAGTGCGCCCCAATGCACACACTAGATGTCTCTACCTCAAAGTGAAAGCCCCCAATTTTCAGTATAAAAGCAAAATCTGAGAAAAGTGGTATAAAATGCAGTACCAGTCAAAAGTTTGGACACACCTTCTCATCCAAGGGAATGGGAAGGTGTGTCCAAACTTTTGACTGGTACTGTACATGTAATTTCGATTATTTAACCTTTTTAATAATTTTGTTACCCTCTTATCTTGGTACCCCACGGGTGTTCTCAACCCTCAGGTCGGGAACCACTTAAAGGTGCTATAAGTTGATCAGTCTACTCTGCCCTCTCTTGTTCAGTTCCTCTCCACTCCACTTTATTGTTAATGTATCTGCAGGTGCCAGTGGCTTCTTGCTAAGAGGGAAATTTACTACAAGCCCTTTAATCAGACTGTTATTGAACTGCATAACATCAAAATTCTCTCCAATGAATAATTACAAGTGTACTTTTTTTCTGAAATACCAAAAATCTTACTATTAAGAGTCTCTTTTTCTAGACACCTAACAGCACAGAGCCACTGAGATGTTTCTCACATAAAATGTTCTGTCTTCAAGTGTCATGATTGCAGGAAGTGGCATCTGTGCAGTCTGTAGAGGGAACAGCTGGCCAGAGTCAGACTAAGAGGTGGCTATTAGCTCTCCTCACACAGACCTCCCAGGAGCACCTGGGAGAGATGGCCAGCAGGCAGTGAAAATTGCACTAAAAATGGCTACTAAAATCTCCCCGATTGGGGTAAATGGTTGCTCTGGTGAGATGAGAAGAAGTGGAAGATTGGGGTCTTGTTCTTGTCTTGATGAAATGAAAAACAATATTGGAAAAAAGCATTGATGTAATGACAAGGGGTCTGAACATAAAGGACAGTTAGTAACAGATCAAAAAGCCAGACGGACATATTGACTGGCAGACTTCACATCTACTTGATCAATTGTCTGATGAACTACAGCACTACAAGAATCCCACTTTATCTGTCAGAACAAGCCAGGTGCAACCTGAAACTTTCTACCCACCCCAGACTGCATTCTACGCAGTGCAGGTCCTCATGTAACCTATTCAGCGCTCTCCCAACCTGGCAATATTCACGTTGGCAGATCATTTAAATTAGTAATGATCCTACTGCTGCTGAGCATATTGACTTTTTTTTTTCTCTGCTCCACAGAAGCTTTTGCTTATGTACTCAGGTCTGAGCTCTTGGCTTGTCTCTTCCTCTGTCTGTGTGTTTTCAAAGTAATAACCCCCAACTTCTAGTAAATACGTCCACTTTGCAACTCTTTGGTCAAAAAAACAGCAGTAAACCCAATATCCAGTTTATGAACGCGTTTCATTGATGATGATAAATGTCCTAAATTCCGCAGGATAGTCCAAAAAAAATCTTCCTAATGTCTGTGGAAGCAGCGTTAATTATGTGTTTTATCAGATGGCATTACTGTAGGTAGTAAGCTGTCTTGTGCTAAAACTTTATTAACAGTAATTCCAATCCAGATATACAATAATTGCTCTAAATTGTCATTTAAGGGCTCACATACTGTGACATTTTTAAGTATCTTCACATCTTCAGAGCTCCAAAGTGTGAAAAAAAACAACTGTACCCGATTAGCTATACCTGAGAGTCCCACTCAAATAATAAAAAATAATAATAAACTTTATTTATATGAGACTTTTCTTAACAAGATTCAAAAGAGCTATACTGAGAACAAGCATATATAAAGACATCAATAAAACCAAAGGTACTTACAAGCCAAAACAAAAAGCAAATCTTACATATTAACAAAAATTTTTATAGTGTATTACCCCTCTCACATGACTCTTAATGGTACTGTATGTAGTAACAAACTAACTGAACACTTCCTGTTCAACACTCTTCCTCCTACGCATCATTTTGTGTTGGGATCTGTTGGGTTTAGTACTCTTAAAACTGTTGCAAAGTAATCACTTCATAAAAAACAACACTGCAACACATCAAGACGATTTAGGCTAAATGGACAAACAAAAATCTTAAATTAGACTAGAATGGGAATAGTCATTAGTTGTAGTTTTTGGTGATAAGTATCTGTTCTGAAGTGCTGTGATTGCATCAATACTGTGTACTTTCCAGAAATTGTTACTGCTTTCTCTTTACTCGCGTTGCACTTACAACATGTTTTGCTGTGTCAGTGTTGCTTTTTTCACTTATCAGCAAACATGCAGACTTAGATTCATGAAAATGTTGAATGCAAATATTATTTAACATGCTATACTAGAAATATGATATATTTGTCACTACATTATAAAAAAAAATATGTCTCACTTAGTAATGAATATGATATTAAAAGGTCAAGGTATAATGAAACTGTGTTCATATTTGCTCACTCTGGATTGAGAAAAAGTATTGAGGGTTGTTATGGTAGCCACATATGAATTGCAGCCTTATGTGCAATATTTATCATGTTTGCTTCTTGGGTGCTGCAAATTCTATGATTTCTTACAGATCAAACGGCTTGTTTCTCCTCTTTCCTCCTGTCCCATGAAAGAGCATATTCACAGAATGCAACCAGGATTAGGAAATTTAGAAGTATTTTCTCGGACTCGCCTCGACTTTCTCTGTCTTCTCTCCTCTCTCCGTCTCTTCTCTAGACGCTTTTTGTCAGACTCTCGTCGACACCCTGGAGGGCACACCTGGTTTACGATACATTTGGAGCACCTTCAAGCCGTTATTGCAAGGGAAAGTCCTCTACACACCTGATACACCTGCCGCTCGCCTCGTGGTGAAAGAGGTAAGTTAAGCGAGAGAGAAAATTATAAATATTAAAACACATACACCAGCTTACTGACATATTTACACTGACTTTTCATCTACTTCAAAAGTAGCAGAATGTTTTGCTCATACCAGTGTAAGTAAAGCTACAAACAATAAGATATTTGTATTTATTTGAATAGTCTGTTTGCGCAGGAACAAGCCAATTACAGGTGAACGTGTGAAGATGCTTCCAGTGGGGAGAATGAATCACCACACAAAGTTAGCACCTAGGGAAGAAAAAGGAAAATCAAACAATAGTTAGTCAGGAGGTTCGTTTATGGAACCTGGTGATTGTAATGTATTTTCATGACATGACTTTTCTCCAAGATATTAACATCATTTTGATAACTGCACAAGCAAAACAAACAACAGGCAGGTAGTGCAGGTTTTTCATCGAGAATACTTAATGAGCACGAGCAAAATCTGCCGACTTCACAGCGAGCAGCTCGGTGTTGGCGCAGGAGGCCCTCTTCACACCAGTCAGATTGTTTACAAGTCAATGTTCAGGGGTAAATAAGCCCATTTACATTTGTCACCATAGGGGGTGGCAGTGTTACAATGTGATGAGTTCCTCCAGGGATTAGGTGAAATGTGCACATGTGGAGTACTTTACATGTCTGAATTGGCTCAGAGCGAATGGAAGAGACTCAGCGGGTATGCTTTCAGTCAGGCAAAGGTGAGATGAATGTGTTGTTAAACATTGTTTTTCTTTTTTTGTTTCAGGCAAATAGCACATTCAATGCCTTGGCTATGTTGAAAGACCTGGCTGATTCATGGGAGGTACTCGGGCCACGTGTCTGGAATTTCTTTCAAAATAGCACCCAAGTCAATACATTACGGGTAAGATTCCTCACCAGAAATAGAATTAAGGAGCATGATAAAGAGTGACCTAAATCACTGCATTTTGTAGGAATTAAATATTAAAAGTAAGCATGTAGTTTGTCAACAGAGACAAGTTTCAGAGAATAATAAAAAATGTAATGTACTGTATGTAGCGACATTAAGAATTTACAGTAATTCAAATTTAATACATGAAGTTGAACCATCAGTATGTTTCTTTGGAAGGCTCAAAAAACAGTTGTACAGTACAAATAGAGGGTTCATCATTTTCCAGTTTTTTTGTTTTTTTTTTTGATTGTTTTTATTTTAATATGTCGGGTATTTTTGCCTTTGTTTCATAGTGACAGTAGAGATATAGCCAGGAAGGCAGAGGGGTACAAGATGCAACAAAGTTCCTTTTTTTGGAAATTTGGATCGAAAAATTAATCAATGCAAAAATCCAGGTGAAACTGAGATTGTACAAACACTGTTAGAGGTTCAAAGGTATAAGCACAATCTCAGCCAGGATGGCGTCCACATTCACCAGCGCCATCTTTCTCTTGTTTGTTTAGTTTAGAATGACTCTGGCACCTCCTTATAAGCAGCTTATTTGCACGTCTTTTTTAATTTTTTTTCTCTACTACATTTTCTGAGCTGCATGAACTGTGAGACAGCTGCAACAACTTTTGAAAGCATGAGGAGATATTCTACAGTAAAATCCCTGTGGGAAAACCCATCAGCTCCTTTTAAAAATGCAGGTATTTCTCAGTAAAAATATGTAAAAAAAAGAAAATAGTGAGCCTTATATATATATATATATACTGCAGGTGAGAATATACATGTCATGTATATCAATTTGTTGCACCTTCTGTTAGATATGGAAACCGAGGGAGGGAAAGTAATTATGGATAAGTGCAGGATAATTTCCATCCTGGCAGAAAGGATTATCTATAGAAGTAGAGGACATGGACACTTCGCCGCCACTTCTCTCTCCTTCCCTCCCTCCCTCAATGTCCCCTTCTCTCTCTCTCCCTCTCTCTCTTTGCCTCTCGCTGTATTTCCTCGACACTGACATTACTCCAGTGTCACTCCAAATGAGCTTATAGGCAGCTGGAGGGAAGCAGACATTGGGAGCTCCATATAGCCAGGGTATTCATTACCCTAGCCCTAACCTTTACACAAATGGGCTGGCAATCCTCCTTTGTCTTCATTTTCTACCCAGCCTGGTGCTCTCTCTCCCTCTCTCTCTCTCTCTCTCACTCTCTCTCTCTCTCTTCGCCTCTTGCCATGAAGCTGGTGGCTTTGAAGCTTTGTCATCCTCAGAGGTCCTTCAAGGTCGCAGACACGTTTTACGTTGATGGACCAATTACCATCACAACCACAACTACATTTGAGATAGAAGATTTAGGGTGTAGAGCTGAATAGAAGGACATACTCTACTGTAGTGAAATAGCTTAGAAATAAAAGTGGCTAAAAATATATTCGGCACAACTACATGGTGTTTACACTTTAGCGGAATGCTTTATATTTACAGTGCCATTTGAGAAAGACTGTTGCACTTTCATGTAACCTGTCACCCATGAAAGAAAACACTGTATGGATTGGACTGACTTAATTTGCCATTGGGACCTGCCCTGCTTTAAAATGCAAGAGAATAAGTTAATCTTCCTCACTAGAAAACCCTCTCATGAAAAATAATTTCATTTGACACATGACCAACATGGCTAAATGGCATAATCTGAAACTTTTTGCCCCCAAATGCCATTTAGTCACATGTAGTCATAGCTGTATGACGATATCAAATAGCGAGGCGGTTTAACAATTAGCCAGCATGACTATTGTACCACAATTTCAAAATGTCTTACAGACTTTAGAATACACACATTTTTGATGGGTCATGTCCTTAATGTGGCACCCACTAAGATGGATGTACTGATTTTTTAAAAGGTCAAACGCAGCATAGAGATTACTTAATTTGACACTTTGTCCTTAAATTAAGCAGAATGTCATCAGAAGTGTTGACACTGAAATGCCACTGAGCACAGTGGCCAGAATATATCTGAATCTCAACACAGAATTTTGCACTTTAGAGGCCCACTTCTCAATTGACATACAAGTGCCCTTTGCTCACCAAAAGTCACACATTTTAGTCCAGTTTTAAATGCGAGCCATGTATGGTAAATTCAACTACATGGGGCTCAAACTGGAATGCAGACCATTTGGGCTCAGCGTTGGAAAAGGGTGCTGTACGAGATACTGTATGTATTTTTGTGGGTTCTAAAATAACAAATGGTATTGAATGGGTGATTTAAACATATTATCTCTTAGTGGATTGAAGCTCCTTCTCAGTACTCCCCTGTGGACATGACAGGCAAATTATCACTGTTATGTTCAGTTTTTAGTTTATGTAGTAATACGGTCATAACAGTAACACTGTCATGTTACTACTTGGGCGTTAAATTCACAGCAGCAGAAAACTAAGCAAATATTGGGTGGAAGTGAGGGGAATGACTGTGGCTACTAAATAGAGGGCAACACATTTTAACCAACAAGTAGGAGTAAAATTACCTTATTATGCAAGAGCTATTGTTTGCGGATCATGGAACTATTTATTTTTTGTGACAAAAATACATGTACATGTATTATATGTTTGCAGGGCTTAAATACAACAAGGTTTATTTGGTCCCAGACCAACATATCAACTTTATTGCATCATAAGAACAATTGCAGCTTGATCCGTGACCTGAGATGACTTGGAGAGGCTATGCATACAGTACATGTTTCTTATCATTAGTGAAGGGGATTTAGAGGGGGGGATTTGCATTTTCCTGTGTCCATTTTGTGCTTTTGTATGCTGTTTGTGTGTTCACGTGTGTGTGTGTGTTTGTGTACTGGCAGAGTCTAATTAGCAGCATGTTGAATATATTTTCACACTCTGGGCCTTTAATGTATGTCTGTACCATGCAAATATGCATATTTGTGTGTTTGTGTGTGTGTATGTGTGTACACATACATACTTTATGCTGTACATAAGAACTTCAGCTTGAGCATGAAGTTAAATTGTGCCATAAAGCTCCTAATTAATTCTGCAATAAAATGGATTTCAGCACCAGCAAAGAACAAAGCTGACTTCCCATGCTTTCTCTTCTAATATGAATAGTACATTGTGGTCTGAGACACTTTGGCCCTTATTCAGATTGCATTGCATTCATGCTGCATTAATTCTAAACCTCTCACTAGTAACCTGAGTAACTATAACTAAACACCATCTTCTTGCCTTTGAAATCAGGCTTTACTGGCAAATCCACTGTTTGCTGCTGCCCTCAACCAGCGTCTCAATGGCACAGGATGGACAGCAGAGCTGCTGGCCAACTTCTTGTACAACGGGCCTCCAGAGGATCGTCCAGTCGGCATGCCGCCCAGTGACTGGCGGGATGTTTACAACAGCACTACCCAAATCCTGAAGCTTCTCTCCAACTTCCTTGGTGTATGTAATTCTTTTGTTTGTGCTTTTATTAAATACAAAGTACCTCACAAACATGACTTCCAGCTCACTCATGCACGAGAGGGTTGTTAGAGCTCCACAGTAAAGTGAAACATGTGGTTTTAAGAAAATAGGCTGTTCTAAAGCATTTGAGATATTTAGAAACATAACTCTCACTGGTAAGGAAATTGGCTATAAATAGTTTTTTTTCTTTTTTCTTCCCTCCCAGCACTGTTCTCTTTTAGCCTCTTACCTGTATACTATTTATCCGAATTCACCTGATATTACCCGTGAGGTTTCATTGATAGGAGTTGGCGCTGAAAACAAGTGATGTATGACCTTTTAAAGTGCTCAAACGAAACTTTCTTTCGATAAAAGTAAGTTGATAAATTCTGATGTATCAGCTCTCTTTCCCGGGTTGTTGGTTTGCTAAAGACAAGATCCAGAATAGCTTACTTAAGCCACGCTGAGCCACTGCAGCAGCATCTTACACATTAAATATAGATGACAATTTATTTTTCAGGTCAGGATATGTAAACAGTTTGCAGTGTCAGCTATTCATTCATTCATTACTGCCTATACTTTCACTTACAGAGTTAAGACAGTGATCTGTTAAAAGTTCTGTATCTCTTACATTACAACTGCACCTTCACTTATTCTTGTATCTTTCTTTTCATGACACACAACTCTGGCAGAAGC
The DNA here is from genome assembly GCF_914725855.1 of Thunnus albacares. NCBI lineage: Eukaryota > Metazoa > Chordata > Actinopteri > Scombriformes > Scombridae > Thunnus > Thunnus albacares. Next base: position 15,845,165 of record NC_058127.1, on the reverse strand, counting down.
ACCAATGTTGCTACAGAATGTAGGCTCACTTTGCATCTAAGACACAATGTGTCCATGTTTAGCACAGTGCTTTTTTTTTTGTTTCTTAGTTCTTTTGTTGAATGAACATGCTGTGTCTGTAGTCTGCCGCTGTTAAAACTAAAATCAAGACTTTTCCAGATGACATGTAGATTTTGTTATCTTGCTCAGTCTATCAGCTTTTGTGCATAGCAAGAAAGGAAAAGACTTTGGTCTTTTATTCATAAAACTTTAATATCCTTGACTTGGCAAACTGTCAAATACACAGGAAGCTCTGTCACTAGTTTGCTTGCATGATAATCATGAAAAAAAACATTGTTATGTACTATAGCGGATCTGTAACACAGATTGGTGTCTCTAAGTAGGAACACACACACACACAGTTGACATTGATGTATTGATCTGTGGCACAGTTTGCAGCAAAACCCTCTTTCTCTACATTCTGTGATCAAACACATGTACAAATCCCATCCACACCCCCTGCCACACACACACACACATACTATCAATCCACAGGCAGGTACAATGGCAAGTTGGGCCCTTGGGGTCAGCTGTATGTGGTCAATGAAATTCCAAGATAATGTAATGTATTTTCTTTACTAATGGAAATTGCATTTCTCAAAATAGATCCCAGGATAGAGATAGTTATTGGACAACCTTTACTGTACCCTCTTCATGTCTTTGTGTGTATACAGTGTAGGGAAACGGAGAGCTTATTTTAGTCTAGGGCTGAACAGTACATAGATTCAGTACATCCTACTTTGATGGATGAATTATAAAAAGGCAAATAAGGTCCACCATACATGTATATGTATTTATATATATGTTTTTTTTTCATGACTAATCTTAAATACAGACGGTCTATTCTGGTGCTTATTTTGAATCCTGCAATGTTCAACAGTAATGCTTTGCTTAAACGACAAGGACACTTCTATACATGTCAACCTAAGTGGAATCTGAAGATGACTACATTGTACAAGCTATTGTATTCCCCAAGTACTTCCTCAGATGCGCAGATCGAGTTGATTTTGACCCATGTTAATCCTATCATTTAACTAACTGTCAACAGCACCCTCACGGCCTATACAAGCATGACGCAATCATGAATGCACAGCTGCATGTGTTGCACTGGATGTTCCTCTGAATTAGGCCAATATGGGATTGGCAAGCTATTAGTGAGGCCAGTTTCTCAGTCCAGTCTGAGTCAGATTATTGATATCAGAAGGCTTAGCCTTAGCCGCTGGCCCAGTGGTTCAAGACAAAAAAAAGCATGAGAAATGCCCTTTCTCCATTTTTTAACATCATCGCTGGTAAGACTTGTTTTGACAAAAAGCAATGCCAGTGTTTAAAGATGGTACAGAGAACAGTTTAAATACAGATGACCATTTGTCAGCAATATGTTTATTTACTGTAACTAAAATACTAAAAATTTTACTACTACTTAGTTCAATGAAGATCTATTATGATCTAATTTTAATCCACTGATATGGTAGTTAGCATGAAACTCTGTCACCTGTGAAGGATACTAACACATTTTGACAGAGGTCCAAAATCTGGGTTTACATAATGATACCACTGCAGTGCAGTGATATTCTCACTAGTCTGCACTAAACAAATGTTTTTGCTGTGGTATTTTGTTTCCCACCATAGCTTGATATAGAATTCAGACTAGAGCATCCTGGGGGAGAAATGATAAAACTATTGCTGCACTGACGTGTGGACAGCTGTCAGGTGTGACTGCCTCCCAGGATGGCTAGCTCATTATCGTCTCATGAAACAGAGGGACAAGGCTACAGAACAGGGAGTGCTAGTGAGGCTGTATCTCATTTGCTTGTCTCTGCTGAAGCCCAAAACATTTCCCACCCCCTGGCAGCTCCAGATAATTTGGAACTACACTCTGCGTGGTTTAGTCAACAGCTTAGTGATACTTTTTGCTAAAAATCCATCTGCCATTCTGCCAGTGAGTTCATGCCTCCCTGTTTTATTTCCTATTTTGTGGATTCTAAGATGTATATAAAAAGTGAATGATTTATTGTAAGAAGATTAAGATGATATAAAAGTAGAATCATTTTCCTGGAGGCATTTCTGTGATATTTCTATTTGTTTACAGTGTTTAGACCTGAACAAGTTTGAGGCAGCCCCCAGTGAAAGCCATCTGGTGACCAAAGCCTTGCAGCTTCTGAAGAATGATACGTACTGGGCCGGCGTTGTCTTTGAAAACCTCCAGCCGTACTCCGGCCAACCCCCTCCTTATGTCAAGTACAAAATCCGCATGGACATTGATGAGGCAGAGCGCACCAACAAAGTGAAAGACAGGTATGTAACCCAGCTCTGCTTCTCTGCTTTATACAAATGAGAGACGGTCATAATACCCATTAAAATAACACATTCCATAGCTACTGTTGAGGGAATAGTTTGATATTTTGAGAAGCCACCTTCTTGCTGAGAGTTAGATGAGAAGATTGATACCAATCTCCTAGCTTGGCTCTGTCCAAAGATAATGGTTAGTAATTAGACAAATGAGATAAAACGTGTTAATTAGTGAGCTAGGGGTGGTTGGCAGATTTCTCTTTAGCTTTGGACAGAGCTGTTTCCCTCCGATTGCGGTCTTTATGCTAAGTTAAGCTTTTTTTTTGTCTTTTTAAGTGTACTGTGGTAAAATATGACCTCTAAAAACAGTCATGATACTCATGACAGTATTTCTGACTGTTCTGGTTGCAGTTTACTCGACCTTTGCTAAGACAGATTATGGTGTGTCTTCTTTTAATAAGGTTATGGTCTCCTGGAGCCCGAGACAACTCCTTTAACGACCTGCGCTATATATGGGGAGGCTTTGCCTACCTGCAGGATATGATGGACCATGGCATTATACGAACACAGACGTCAAAGACCCAACCCCTTGGTGTTTTCGCCCAGCAAATGCCATACCCTTGCTTCGTGGATGACGTGTGAGTACCAAAGCTTCTATTTTTCAGCCTTGTCATTAGAAGAAGAGGAAGAAGGTATTACAGCAATAAAATTCTGCTCACTCTGGGGAGTTGCCACTCACTGCCACCACACAGTTGAGTTACGGTCTTATCTGTCACTTTTGCTCTCCAGATTTCCCTGTGGAAACTTTAAGATACTTTCTCTTATTTGTCTATGTGTTTCTTTATATCTGTGTTGCTCCTCTGCTAGTGTTTTACGCTATCACTGATCATAGATGTGGGGACTAAGGTAGGCAACTCCTCTAATAATGTCAATGTCAATGTATCCTTCAGGATACATTTAATCATGAATAGAGGGTCAGCAAGGGACCAGAAATGAATGAAGGCAGTAAAAGGGAAACATTGGGCCAAAACTATTGATTTTAGACAAACCACAGGAAATACCTGAATAGTTGATGGATGCTGAATTATTTAAGCAACCGACTTGAGTCCTCTCCGTCCTTGTATTTCCGAGGCATTTTATTCTCAACAAAGTGAGCGTACCGTAGCCCCCCGCCCCCCCCCACAACCAATCTCACATAGCTCCGTCATTTGCAAAGATTGATAGCAGCGCTCCATCTGTGTTGTGTATGTATCCACAGGCTTCTATCATGTTTCATCATGTATCGTTCACCTAGGGACAGAAATGATGTGGTATCACTCTGAATCTTCCACAGCCAAGATTTCCTCAGAGTCTGGGAAATTACTCCCATCCACACAACATTATGATCTCCGTTAATAAAGTAAAAACCCAGTGATGCCATCAAGAGAGAAGATAATTACCAGGGAGATTTAAGTCCAACAAGACAATACACCCCTTTCAGTAGACACACAAAATATTCACATCCAGTGGGAAAACACAGTTCCAGAGATTAGGGATCTAATTTTAAAATATGTGCTTTGGATAGCACAGAATATACAGTGAAGAAAGGGGGTGTTTGGATTTAAAGAGGCTGAAACAAAAAGGCTTCATATTGAACATGCATCTGGGCTGCTAATATCAACAAGCATGCTGTTGCTGAAATACATGTTTTGAATAATAATAATACCCTATATCATGTGATTGTTTTGGACACATATGAAACAAGAAACCATCAGAGCTATAAAAACATATTCAGAGTAATAGCTTTATTGATTTGGTTTTCATCATCTGGGGTTTGTATATTTTTCTCAATTAAGTGCTGATTTCCTCCGGATTTATATTCACATTGTGGTTTCAAGATTAAGTGCAGCTCCACAGCTTTTCGTTTTATTTAGTAGTTGCTTTAGTAAACCTGGTTTTAAAAAAAACATAGTCTTATCTGCTTTAATTGGCTAAGTGGGTGCAGTTGGTTTGGCATGCCACGCAATAGGATAGTCTCAGATGTACTAATTGGAGGGCTGTTGAACTAAATCCTGAGCCCAGTGGAGATATTCATCAAAGAGGAATGTTAGCATTTTGTATCTACTAAAACCATCCTCTCTATGCATTAGAAGAGGAACTACTATAGATGGATGATGACTGACATCCCTGCAATTTCCTTTTTTTTGTAAATGTGTGCATTTACTTTACCGTACCTGTTTTTCCTAGTAGACTAACAACCAGAAAAATAGCACCACATCCCTCCTTATGCAAGGAATGCACAGCACAATCAGAAGTGGCACGCTCCCTCACATTCAGCACGCCACCTCTGGAAGTGATTTTCAAATTAAAAAAAGCACCAATTTGTTTGCGCCGTCATTTTACAACTCATTGCTGTGATAATGACCTGAAATTACACAGTCCTGGTACAGCTTATTTGCTAAAAATCGGCCCCATTGCCTCAAGTTTCATCTTCCTAAAACAAAGGATTAATAATTACAGAAGATAAATGGGAGCCATAAAGCAATGCAATACCCTCAGTCCCTCCACCATTTACTCTTTCGCCTGTGTAGCCATTTGGGCCTTTCTATAAATTATTAACACTTGAAAACTGCTATTTCATTCATAAATAATTGAGAGTGAAATCACACAAAGGAAGATGCACTAAAACACACAGAGGCGTGATGGAGGAAGAACGTTGGCGGTAATTATTTTCATCCTGAACTGTGTAGTTTCTTCAGCCAAAGGGAAGGACAGAACATTGTGCATTCAGATGAACATGTTTGTGGTCTGCTGTAACTATTTCTCGGTTTAGAGAAAGGTCTAATCTGACTTTAAAATGTAATTTTGAAAACTCAGAATTTAGATACTTTTCAGATGTAATATTAAATATTTAAAAATGTTTTCCACCTTATTTATATTAAATAAATAATATGCATGTATATAAAATCAAAGGATAAACAATATTGTCAGCCACATAGAAACTGTCTGTGGTTGTAGTAGCAGTATTATGCACACATACAGTATATTTTGAGGTTTTAGCGAAATACAAAAAGTTTGGAAGTTGTGGAAAATTGCATATGAACTGCAGCCCTATAATTCTTTTTTACCATGTCTTTAGGTGTGTTATATCATGTACACTTTACACAAAGAAAATATTTTGACAGAGGGTTATGAAAAGGATGCTAACTGCACTATTAGTTTCAGTGAGAAGGCCTTATCATCATTCTTTTTTTTATTTTTTATCCTTTTTCCATTCCTTTCCATCTCACAAAAACAATATTTATACTCCCCTGATATGCACTGACCCCAACACTCGTAACATCAGACCTTTTCTCTGAAATAATTTCCTTTTCCCGCTCCTCATATCCTCCTCCTCAGTTTTTGGCTGTAACACACACAGAGACCTATCAGCAATCTGGGCCACTTCTACCTCAGCTGACCCTGTTGGCATTCTGAACTTGAGATAACCAAACTGTATTAGCTCCCGCTGTCTTCATATTCACATTGTGCACAGCGCCTGAGATGACGGTGTGGGATAAATCTCGACCCCTGCGGGGCCTGATAGCACATAAACTGGTCCTTTATCAGCGGCCCCTGCGCCATCTCACGCTCTGGAATCAGAGGCATCTCTTGTTTGAATCCCGAGGCTGTGCTCCCCCATCAATAGGTCTTTCACATTCACATGGGCTTGATGTGAGATCTAAGGCTGCTTTCACCAATATATAACAGAGGCCTGTAGTGGACATGAGTACAATGATGTCAGATGCATATGCTGTTGTCCCATCTATAGTAGCTAATTAACCTGATTTAATATTCTACATCGATTTAGCACCGAGAGTGAGTGAGCATGACTGGGACATCTGAAGCTCATAATAACTAAAAAAAATCAGCTGTTTTGTTTCATGTAGTGCTTGAAAGTCAAAAGTGACATGTTGTATTAATTTGATCAGAAAGCACATGACTCCCCACTTATTTTAAGACCCTTTTGTAGCCACATCCAAAAAGGGCTTTTGACATAATTCACACTTTTTAAAATTTTGTCAGCCAGCTTACTTAACAGAACAGTGGGGAGCAAAAGACACATACAGAATCAGCTCTATATTGATATATTCTATTAAGACTCCAGTGGCTACTCAGATGATACTGTATTCTTTCCAAATGGAGAAATGAGTGTGTAGTAAATCAACATGTTGATTAGTGCTGGAGCTGAGGGTGCAGTAAGAGCTGTGCATTAATGTGCTCATTTGTTTTGTCCTATTTGACACTTTTCAAGACCTGACATTTTGTAGCATCAGATGGAGGCCCGAGGGTAGATGCTGCAGTATTCATACTGTCCAGGCACATTAAGTTCTGGTGCATTTGTAATATATACAAACATATATGTATATGAATATGTATGTTTGTGTGCAAGCAGAAGAGCATTTCAGAACCATTGGATAAAGATGTTCAGAGATTTAATTGCCTGGTTTACATCCTCAAACATTACTGAGGCTGATACAGCTGTTGCGTTAAACTAAAAACAGTACGCAAGCTTTGGAGACTCGTCATACCTTTTTTTTAAAATGTATGTTGTTTTTATATTTGTATAGAACGTGACAGAAAGTGTACGCACCAGAGGATTTGATGGCTGAAGCATCAGCGACATCAGCCACAAACGATACATGGATTATTTTCAACATTTTAACATAACCTTACCCGCACGGTGGTTTGTATGAAAAACTTGAAAACCTTCAGATCTGTCTTGCATTCTGTCTAAGTATGAACTAAAAAAAGCAAGATTCTGTTCCTTTCTTTAATCTCTTATATTAAAAGCATTTATCCAGCAGCACCTGGTTAAATTAAATTTGAGGTTTCAAAAAGGTTTGTTGACAGTCTTCCAGAAAGAACAGCATGTTCATTCAACAAAAAAGAAGAAACAAAAAAAGAAACCAAAAAAAAAGCACTGTGCTAAACATGGACACATTGTGTCTCAGATGCAAAGCAAGCTCACATTTTTTAGCACGTCAGGTGTTCTGCCAGAGTTGTGTGTCATTGTGAAAAGAAAGATACAAGTGAAGGTGCAGTAATAATGTAAGAGATACAGAACATTTTTTACCACTTCTAAAAGATTATTTCATGCCCAATTGAAAAATTGGCTCGGGATTGTCTGTAAAATGCCATAAATCATATGTATTAGGTCCTATAAAATAGCAGATGTACAACTTCTGGAATGACTTTTAACAAGATACATTTAATGACCATATTGTTAACTAGTAGTAGAAAGCACAGATAAAGCCTGTGCTCTCAAGTAAATTAATTGTCAATCTTTAATGAAAAACCATAGCCCACCCTTGACAGTTTGTGAATAAAGCTTAACTATGAGAATGTGCAGCACATGGGGACATTTCAAATCCCATTTGTTTTCACGTAAGACATAACCGACCAACAGTGGAGACTGGTCCATAGAGGCAGAGGAGGTTGATCCTCCTCTATTTTTCGAGAGGCAAAAGGGAGATCAAAATATAAAAAAGAATATTTGGTTGAAATAAACCATTACAAATCTCAGTATTATTTATAAAGTATTTTTTCTCTCCTCTTTGGAAAAAATCCATTACTGAAATTCTGTTTAAAATGCTTCAACAGCGACACCTGCAGGGCAGGAGGAGGAAGGGCAGTGTGTAAAGTGGGGGGGGGTGGGGCGCAATTGGTGGAGGTGGAGTGGGGGACAGAGGAGGACGGGTGCCTGCTGTCCTCCTCAGGGCGGGATCTCTTACATTGGACTTACATTGTCTCAATGTCTTGTATTCAGCACTGATCTGAACCTGTATCACATTATAAGCTTTGTGCTACTTTATATATTTCTGTATACTAAGAAAATATATAGGAAACACGTGTAAATCATGTTATATGTTGTCTGTTTTTGATGAGAACATAAATTTGTTGTCACAATAGAACAGTACTATAAATTTGAATTTCACTTTGTTGGTAAAATGACACATTTGAACCACTCCATGGCTAAAATGAGCACGTCTTTGTTTAGAGACAATATGTATATGCTAAATGTCTTTAAAGAAGCAGCCTTTTCACCACTCAAGCAAATTGTTTTATTGGCATATAAAATTGCCCCCCACCCCTCCAATTTCATCAGGTGGGACAATGATATAGTTTGATGTGGTTTGTAAGATTCCGTGTTGGTTTTCCTCCTGTCCTCCCCAATTTTTTGAGTCACCAGCCGCCACTGCTGACCAATATAATGTAAAAGGTACAAAGACATAAGGTAAGACAACCTGCTTTCACCTCTCACAGGTCTTGACCCCATTTTCATGTCAACTCTGTGAACATACTGTGCTTCCACAGAGAGACAGACATCTGAACATACCCTTGGGGACTACAGATAACTGGAGGCCATCATCAGCTTGATGTTAAATAATACATGTAAATATTTTTTAGAATAGGTTAGTAATTATTGATTAAATAAAATAATTTCAGTTTGTTCATTCAAACTAAGGTTTTCCCAAGTCTCAATGATTTAATATCCATTTTAATTATTAATATTTATAGAATAATTCACAAAGTGTTCAGCAAGGACTAATGAAAGCACTGTATCACTCACAAAATATAATATATTCACATAAATCTTTTAAATTGTATAAAAATATTTTAACTCCAGCTGTTTCTCAAAACTTTCTCTCACCATTTACTGCAATCATTATAGTTCATTTTGTAGATGTGATCTTGCTGTTGGATAAAAATGATAAGAAATGAAAGAAAAATGAATACAACCACATGTGCATTTCTACTTTAGCAATAATTTGTACCAGCAATGAGATAATCCACATTGAATAATGAAGCCTGTTCCCTAAAATGAATTGCTCATTTCCAGCCAGCCAAGTAACGGTATACGGTATATTTGCTCAAAATAAGACAGGAAGCTGTTTTTAAAGCATAATACGCCAACCTCTGGGGAGCCTGTGCTCTACTATCTCTCGATTTATTGAGAAATCAGTCCTCCAGCTTCCCTAAATTTAGGTCAGGCTGCCAATGTAAGTGGAGCCCTGTAACACAGACCCGCCTGGAGTTCTATTACTTAAGCACCTTTGATCGATCAGCGAATGTATAATTCAAGAGCATCTGGTTGCAAGGTTGTCAGTGTCAGACACTGTGTGCATGACTGATCTCTCCCCCTCCAGTGCTAGAAGTCACAGAAGGAGTTAACTCACACAGGCTGTCAGCTGTTACAGAGATGTTAGGGTAGAGTCAGGAACAGATAATGCCAGAATTAGTATTCAACCTGATGCAGTTGCTACTTGAGGCTGCTCATACCTCCCTAGAAAAGACGGTAATGTGTCGAGTAGCGTTATTTGTTGAATCCTATTGATTTGGTGGCCAAGTTTGAATTTCCAGATTCAAAGAAGCAATTATTTATGTAATCTTGTAAGGGATTTTAGTTTTAGTCTAAACCTTTTAGAAAACTCTGTGTCAACCAATCCTTTCTTGTGGCTTTCAAGGCCTCCTTTGAAAGTGATCCACCCAACGAGGGCAGGGGAAGTGTCCTCGAAAACAAGTCCGTGTCTCTCTGATTCGAGTTCTCATATAACCAAACTTCCTCTGAGTCTCAGTTGAACTAACATAATCTCCTTGTTGTGTTTGTGAGCTCATCCAATACTTTCATCTTCAGTTGATTTATCGACAAAACTGTCTATACTCATCAATATTTCGCTTAGACTGAATCAAAAAAAACTAATATCCGTGTATAAATGTTGTTTTGCCTGGTGCCTGTGAACTAAAATGAAAGCTGTGGCAGTAAGATAATAGAGAGGGGACAAATAAATACTTTTTTAAAAGACAATAATAGCCAAGTAATTTACAGCTCTCTGAAAATAAATGAAAATAAGAGAAAAAACAAATTACTAATTCAAAATCTCTGAAAAAAAAAACACACTTATCTTGGGCTAACTAGCAATTAAGGAAAGTAGACGTTTGAGTGAGCCGTTCTCACTTGGCAGGAATTCAAAAGGGGCTTTTAAAAATAACTTGAATCCAGAATGTTACAGGACAAATTAATTTCATGCAAATGTACTGGAAGTGTATTTTGATGAGTTGTTTATGTTAAATTGCTTGAAAGAAAAGCATCGTTCTGAATTAATGCATATTCTTGCACATCTGTGCTGAGCAGTGCTTTGCTTGCATTATGTCCTCTCAGTGTGTATGCAACGCAAGCATAAGTGATCTGTGAAATCTATACTTTGTCAAAATCTATTTGATATCGCTCCTTCACTGTCTAATAAAGCAAAGGAAGCACTTTGTTATATAAGCGGAGGAGAGGATATTGACATGGCATTTTGGTGGCATTATGAAGCCAGTTTAATATCGTCTTATTGTGTTGTAACATCAAATCATACATCATCCCTGGCATGAGCTGCGGCAGTAAATGGCCGGATTGAGCTGATGTCCCAAGTTTATGAAGGTTAGCTCAGTGTAAAAATGAAAACGCCTAAGTGGCATTGGATCCATGTATACAACTGTTTTGATGATAACATTTTCAGTATCTAGTGCAAGTGCAAGTTAAGATTGCAAGAATGTAAAAAACAAAACAAAACACAATTCTCTTTTTAGTTGGATATCATTACAACTGCACATAATGATTATTTGTTATTACTGATTAATCTTCATGACTCAATTGTATCGTTTGTTTCATAAAAATGTTAGAAAATAGTGAAAAACACCCATCAAATCCTTCCAAAGCCTATAGTGATGTCAGCAAATTGCCTTTTCTTTATGATTAAAAGTCCAACACCCAAAGACATTACTTATTACAAGTTTACTATCACATAAGACATAAGAAAAGTAGAAAATCCTCACACTGGATGTTTGACATTTCTACTTAAAAATGACTTTTATGATCAATCGTTATCAAAACAGTGACAGAATAATCTTCTGTTGATTGACTGTTGAGTGTTGTAAATTGTATTTTTTTCTTGTCATTTGAAGAAGGGTGGTACGCTTCCACAATCATTTTTTATTCACTGCTGCAGTGCAACATTGTAATCACTCATAGATCTTAATCAGGCACAGTTCATTTCAAAGCTAGAATTTCTGAAAATATGAGTGTCCAAAGTTCTGTACACATGGAGAGTAAACAGAATATTAAAAACTCACTACCCAACAGGCAGTGTCCATATCAAAGGCTTTTCTGTCAATTTACACTCCCTTTGTCAATGTACAATTCTGACCTTTTTTGATTGCTTTCCTCTACAACCAGTTTCATCCAGAGTATTGGAGGCATCCTCCCCATGTTCCTGGTACTAGCCTTCATGTACACTGTGTGCATGACCATCAAAGGCCTGGTGCTCGAGAAGGAACTGCGGCTCAAGGAAGTGCTGCGTGCCGTTGGCATTCAAAACGGTGCCCTTTGGTCTTCAAGGTTCACAGAGAACATTGTTCTGCTCACAGTTCCCTGTTTGCTCATGAGTGTCATGCTTAAGGTCAGTAGAAAAGAAGCATGTAAAATATCAAAACAGAAAGCATATGATATGAATTATATGCATGTTTGCAAATGTTGAATGTTTCCAATTATTTATTATAATTATAAAAAATTGACATCATTCCACATATGCAGATGTTTAAAAAGTCAACTTTTCGGCAAAATTGTCATATTTTTTTCCATCTGTGCTTTCATTTATTTTGGAGATGGCTGTGTCTTGAATCATTTTCATGTAAGAGATAATTCTAGCCATCAAATAACAGAAAAATACCCCAAAAAGCACATATAACAAAGAACACAGTAAAACCCATCAAATGCAGCAGGACCATATTCATCCAACCATATAATCGGATGCCCTAATTCGGGTCATTCAGGTCAGATAATTTTCCATGCTTTGTGTTTTGGTATTCTTGCTCTTGTTAATCATAACCAATTAATGAGCACAGAATCAAATCATTATCCTTGATTCTTCAAATCAGCTTTCTCGGGCTAATTAATTGAGCATGCAACTAAAACTGCAATTTAGTCAAATTAAAATCATGCCAGTAGTATTTGCCCTTTATTTCCTGTAATTGCATCACCTCTTCTTCTGTTCTTCATATGTAAAGAAGGCTTCTGTTACGCAATTTGAGCAATGAACGTTTGGTACTGTGTATTTCCGTGATTGCAAGGAAAATTAATCATCTTTGGCCAGTGGAACACTATGCACTATTTCACAATACGTCAAATCTAATTTGCAGGGTAATAACCATAAGTGGGAGGAGTAGTGGTATACAAGGAGACCTCAAATCTAGAGAGGGGTCCTAGTGTCCACCTTTTGCCATCCTGTTTATATGTTTTAATACACATTGTTCGGATTGGAAGGAAGAAGTGTGACACATTAACTACTGACATGGAACAAATAAGATTAATAGTGAACTTTGGAACAAGGCAATACTGCGGTTTAATAATTTTACTACATTTAGATTTACTGTATCTAATATTTCACCAGACGCCGAAGGCATGCATGATGTACGAAGCTCGGAACAGTAGAAAAGAGCAATACCTACAGTGAGACAACCAAATCCTATCTCTGCATCATCACGCTTATGATGTACAATGCACTGCGAGTAAAATCATCTCATGGGTCTAACATCATCTATCACCCGAACTGGTGTTATTCCCAGAAAAGATGCTGAAGAAAATGTACATACTGTGCATTGTGGTGGTTATGTAGGGTTTGTATATTGTCATTTTTCTTGCCAAGCAAATGTCTTTGTACTGACATCATAGTTTACACAGTGAGAGTATTTTATTTTGTTGTTTTTATATTGATTGCACTGGTGAATCAATGATTTGGTGGAATATTATGGCCTTGCTTATCTGTCAGGGTGATGCTCTGCTTACGGATCGATTAGAAAAGTGCAGTTATCACAAAAAGGAAACTCTCTCCGTGCCTATGGTGACATACGATGGAGCAACATTATTATTGGTCTCCGTTACATAGAGCACATCCTTCAACGGCTCCTTGTTTTGAAGGCACTGTTAATGAAATAAAAAAGGATGGTTGTTTTAGATCACCCTAATCAATTTTTGCAGTTTAATTGGAAAATGCGGCCGGTAAATAAAAACTGATATTTGAACAGCTGGGTGAAATGTAATTTCCCATCAGCCTAATGTGTTTGCAAGCCATCAACAATTTGTAAACATTAATAACAATAAATTGAGTTAGTTGAGTGCCTTGGAGGAGCAACTGCAAGCATGATGTGTATTCAGATCACAGGCCCATTCTAAATGATAATTTCACAGCCATTTTCAGCATATTAATAATAATAGCAAATCAAATGGTAATTATTATACGGCTGTATCTGGATTAGGTGTGACAACAACCAGTTTTGTCATCTGCACCTGAGTCCTCTGTCATTTTATACTTGTTTTCTCTTCCATTATGGAGGAGGTTATGCATTTATTACATGGCAGCCAGAGAGGTGTATATATACACTGTTCCTACGCTTGGCTCCAGTCTCCAACCAGCTGAGTCAAAGTGGTTGTTTGACAAGGCTTTCTTTATGAAAAGGAACGCTGATCACTGATGATCAATACATATTTCCTCACCCAAACAGTACGCCCTTCTTTTGACGAAATGCTTTGTCAAGTTCGTCATTAAAATTTGATTAATTTGACCGGAACAACAACACTGTAAGGAAAGAATGCAAATGATAGAAACCACCTTCACAGTTGAAAGACAGCTTTTGACATCTCATCAATCACCAAGGACTAAAAAATAAATAAATCGAGACATTGTTGTTTATATAGCACCACAAGTGGGCAGTGGTGGAAGGTAACTAAGCACGTGTACTCAAGAATGGTACTTAAGTACTATTTTGCAATTCTTTGCTTCTTATAGTTCTACTCCACTACATTGCAAATGCAAATATTGTACCTTTATAATCCACTTCATTTATTTCCACTTCAAACAACTACAGCATTATGATGCCATAATGCCTAAAAAAGTTATCAATGCACATTGTGCCTAAAGTGTATTATGTAACACTGTATATAAAGCTTTGACAGGGGCCATTTTGCTTGAATGATACTTTTGATACATATTTTGCTAACAGTACTTCTATGGTCTTATTTAAGTGAAATGTTAAAGTTTTACTTGCAATTAAGTATTTTTACGGTGTGGAATTTTGTGTACTTTGACCAACATATGGGGTATTTATCTTCTGCAGTCAGAATGTTCAACTGTTGATGCATGGCACATAAAGCATTGTGGTATATCTGCCATGTCTGGTATAAAAGCACTGTCACTGCTGTCCAGTCAGAGTGTTTTTAAAGAGTTGGTTCATAAGGAGTAGGCGCACAAAACCCACTGCAATTGAAATGCTTAGCTATCACAGTGTGATAAGATCGCAGCCAGGTGTAAATGCAGTCTGTACAGTATGGCCACAGTCTTAAAACCGCTATAATCAATATTTTTACAACAATGGATAGTTCAAATTAACATGTGTATGAGAAAGGGGTTGCTCGTAGTGATGAACCCACAGAGAATTATCACTGGACTCTGCAGTTCCCCTCAGCTCTATGAAGCACTTTAGCATCTTTCAGCTCATTGTTTTGTTTTTACAGCCTGCAACTTCACACTGAATGTTTTGGTTCACTTTCACCACTCTCATCAGTGTTGTTTCCGGCAGTCGGCAGTTGTTCTCAGCAAAAAAAAAAAAAAAAAGCTTTAATAAACCCTATGTGCACTCCCTGCACAGCACCAACCAGCAGACAGACAAAGTTAGGGACTAGATGGAAAATATAGTGAAGCCCTTAGCAGCCAGGTATTTTCTTCAGGAGTAATAGAAACAAAAAAAGATAAAAGGAAAGTAAATACTGGACTTGACAGATGACCAGACACACGACTCCAAATGAATGCTTACTTTGCTTAACATTTTTTCTATGTATAAACAAGCCACTATTTGCTGAAACCATATCAACTTATAAAGAGATATGTCAGTTTTGTGATTACAGCTTGTTTCTGCTGCCCCAACGTGTTCAATCTGTTAATGCATTTAAGACAAAAAGATCTGCTCAACAAGTTTAAAGGTCACACAAATCTGTATCTTTTTGCTACTTCAAGCAAGCCTGGCAAAAAGCCATAATTGCCAAAAGCCCCTTTTTTTATTATATATTGATACCAGGTGTAAATGGGGTCATTGTCTAGTTTGGTCTGGCTCCTCCATCCCTCAGGTTCCTCCGGTCCCTGGCACGATCCCTTCCCTTGTACATGACTTTAGCCTGGATCTACTCCGTGGCCATGATCGTTAAGGGTATCGTTGCGGAGAAAGAAGCGAGGCTCAAGGAGACCGTGAGGATCATGGGCCTGAGAAGTGCCATCTATTGGCTGAGCTGGGCAGTGTCCAGCGTGCTGCCGCTGGCCATCAGCGCTCTCTTCCTTACCCTTATACTCAAGGTGATTTCAAAAATAATTTATCAATGATTCAAGGAGGACCCAGCACTACTTTTAGAGGGTTTTTTTTTTTCGCCATCAAGCCTCACAGACTAATGAGACCTTTCTTCAAAATAATACAGATGTTAATCAAAAGTGAAACCTAAGCATTAAAACAAGATAATTTTACTTGACGTTAACTCTCAAATACATCGTTGTACTTGAGAGTTCATTTAGTCTGTGCAAATTTAAGAGTTTCTATAATGAACATTCATGCAGCTTTATGTAACAGTGTCCACTATAAGGTTTTTTAATCATAATTGCGTCCATTAGAATAGCACCATTATCCTAGCAGTCGAAGTGCCTTTTTTTTAAAATTAGGCATCATGGTGTAATGTGGGAGAATAGATGGATTCATGAGTAGCTCTCTAAAATTAGAGAGGGGTCCTCCTTCAAACTGGCAGAGCAAAAGAGTGACATATTTAATGACGTTACGTAATATTACGTAATATGATGTGTAACGTAGTATGGTGTGTAAAAGGTGTATCATAAATGTTGTTACACCAGATGTTTTAACCCTTGTAGACCCCTTTTACTCTGCCATGTGTGTTGTAAAAATCAGCTATGATGATCAATTTTTTTGCATGTCCCTGTTTCCAAGATAATCTCTTCTAACAAGCCTGGCAGAACCTTTTCTGCTTTTTTTGACATTAAATTGGCCGTTCTCTATATTTCTCCTGTGTTTCATTTGTTTCTTTTGACACAGTACGGCAAAGTCCTGCAATATAGCGACCCCTCAGTCATCTTCGTCTTCCTGCTGGTGTTCTGCCTGGTCACCATCACTCAGTGCTTCTTCATTAGCGTCTTCTTCTCTAAGGCCAATTTAGCGGCCGCATGCGGTGGCCTCATCTACTTTGTCCTCTACCTGCCGCACATCCTTTGCTACGCCTGGAGGGACGTCATGGGTTTCGGGGCCAAGGTTGCCGTGGTAAGTCCGTCTTTAGCTCTGACATGGTTTTTTAATATCTTTCCCTGCTGTTATCTTACATGAAGGCTGACTGCATTGTGAGTTTTCGCTACACTGGTGATCACAGTCATTTGTTATCCATTTCCTGTTCCTTTTAAATCCAAACAGGCACAAGTCATATTTTATTGGCACTGCTTAGTATGAAAGGAAATAAATTTAGTCCCAGTGCCAATGATATATCTAAGAGATTTGTTCTTATCGTCTGCACAATTCTCCTGATAATGAAGTGTGAAGTGTCTGTCTCCAGACGAAATGAGGTTTCAGTTAAATTTAAATCACAACACATTAGCATATAGGAATTGTTTTATGCATTTACTGTTACCATGCATTGTATTGTTTTCATTTTTCTTGACATTTTTGGCACAAACCTGAAGAATTTTGTTTAAAACAGGACATACTCAAGTGACAGAAGCATGAAACATTTACATAAAAGAAGAGACTAGGCAGACACACTGAGGAAATCGGGGATTTTCTCCTATCCTCTGAGGGATAAAGATAAATAGTACACCATTGCTCAACTTTCAGCGTAGCCTTTCTGCGTGACCTTTATGGCAGCGCCGATATCATTTGTCCTCCAGCCGTCCTTTCGGCAGACAAAGACACACAAAATCTTGAATCTTCATTGTCGTGCGTGTGCGAGTGCTTCCTTCCCAGAATTTCAATCAGGCCATTTTTTCTTGTTTGTCAATTTCGACACTGCGGTATCAGGTGTGGGTGGCCAAGGTAACAGCCTCATGTTTCTTATTTATCAAATTGAAAAAGTGGCAGTCAATAATATCTTACATTGGCGTCTGACATTCACTCACTCCTGCCAGCAAGCAGCGCCAACATACTGGCTCAAATTGGCTTTTTTTGTTTTTTTTTTTCTTTAGGAAACTTTCACAGACTGCATGCAGGTTACGCTGGCATTTTACATATAAAGCACTGCAAACCTTTAATCTCTACATAAAGTGCCATTGCTAGGTTTTCCCCTGGCACTGAGATTTTTCTTCCCTGCTCCAAATAGATGGATAACCCTCTCGCCCAATTAGCATGAGCGATGTTCCCCTGACCAAACCACTATCCAGTTCATCCCTACACTTTATCAGAGATGTGTGCGTGTGCAGACCTTTTCCTTTCTCTCCCAGCTCAGATGAAACTACATTGTGCCAAGACATACAAATTCTCCCCCCACATTGTCCTTGATAATGAATTCTTTAATCAGAACCAAATTTCAAAAGATCACCTAAATTTATATGAACTGCAGCTGTATGCCAAAGGAGAGATACAGGCAGTGTGTCAGAGGGCCAGAATGAGACACATTCCCAATCCAGCTGCCTATCTACTGTACTGTACTTTATCTATTTTTCTTCTTTTTATAACATCCGATTTCTACTGAGTTAGAAATAAGAGAGCCCAGGGTTCTTTTATGTCATGGAAATACTAGACGTAGTTTAAATTAATCTCTCAGCCCTGGAAAAGAAGCATTACAAAAATGAAAAATTCTTACAAAATAATTCAACTTATCAGGTTTTCTTTTTCCTGAAATGAAATAATTGCAGCATCTGGCAGCTGATTTACACATATGACTTCTACTGGGATTTTGTTTGCACTTTTTTGCACTAATGTGACTCATCTGACATTTTCACATATGCTGTTGGTCTCGTTTTTGTTTTTCAAAATCAGATTCCTTCTGAGAGACATATAAAAACTTAGAGAAACTTGGGAGAACTGGCTATTACAGTTTGTAAAGAAAAATTCTTCAGATTTGTCTCGGTTGTGATCCTTTCCGTCGTTCTTGAAAATGCCCCAGAAAATGACCTGCAGGAAAGTGAAAGTGCAGGAACCCTGATTACTCCTCCTTATAACAATGCTCTTTGTCTGCAGCCAGCTGAATGGTGGCTGTTGACATGTGTTCAATAGAGAGGGCTTGTTTTGTCTGCCTCCCAACTCATGCCCTTTCCTCAAATCCAAAGGAGTGGCTCCTGTCGTTTTGTCAGCCTTTCATACAGAGGTCAAGCATGGGTGCCCACTAGCCCTGTTGTCACCCCTCATCTGCTGACTGACTGCTGATTGCTTGGCGGTAGATGGGCAGTTGAGGACAACACAGGAAGTTGCCAGGAGTGTTTGTAGCCAGGCTAGATAGAGGCTAGTCACTGCAGAGATTTTTCAGACTCTCTATATAATAATGTAACACAGAGTAGATGGCATCTATGATGGTTTGTCTCTGAAGCTCCAGCAAATGCTTTTGCCGGAGTTAAAATGCTGTGAGCAAATGAGGCGTGATAAAACAGCTGGCAGGCAACATGGCAATGCAGAATGATAGGCCATGGCAGATAATGTCTCATGGGCAAAGCATCATTCGCAATTTCCTACTGTAGGAAAGATCCAACAAATCTTCTTTTGCAGGACATGCAATTACAATTATATATTTGTTCTCTGTCTAAATTGTAGTCCTTAGAATTGTTCACAAAGGCAACACACAGCAAACGAGCTCAAGGTTGTGTAGATGTTGTTTCTCTGTCTGTTGCAATAGTTTATCCACCAATTATAGGTTTGACCTTGGGCACCGACATCATAGATCTCACATTTAAGTCAACAGCTGACTTAATCAAAGGTGACTGCAAAGCCAGAAGTTTAAAAAAATATGACTTTGTAGATTTTAACCGTGGATGTTTTATTCGCACACCTTTCATTCCCAGAGTTTATTGTCATGTGTGGCTTTTGGCTACGGCTGTGAGAACTTTTCCAAGTACGAGGAGCAAGGCATCGGTATCCAGTGGTCCAACATTGGCAAGAGTCCAGAGGAAGGGGAGCGCTACACCTTCATTGTGTCCATCATCATGATGCTGTTTGACGCTGCATTATACTGGGTGCTCACCTGGTACATTGAAAATGTCTTTCCAGGTATTCTGTTTTGAAATATCTTTGAATTATCTTGATGACTATTAGATGGATTACCATTACCAACTTTTCACAGACATACATAGTCCTCAGAGGTTAAATCATAATTTTTTGATGATCCCCTGACTTTTCATCTAGAGGCATCATCAGATCTAAATTTAAATTAGTCCAAGACTTTTGTTAGTGACCAAATATGTGCAAAATTCACGACATTCCCATCAGTGTCAGCTGTACTTTGTGTTAAGTGCTAATTAGCAAATATTAAAATGATAAACTAAAGTGGAGAGTATGGTAAACATGCATGTTAACATATTTGATGTGAGCATGGTGATGTTAGCATTTAGCTTAAAGCACTGCTGTGCCTATGTACATCCTCACAGAGCCACTAGTGTGGCTGGAGACTCGTAGCCATGCACACTAATACCTACAGTACTAAATTTAAGTTGTCTGAAGGTATTTACTTATGTGTTTTTACTTACGCCTTACCTAAAAAAAGATGTGTGTGCCATTTTGCTCTTCTTGCATGAGACCCAAAGTGTAACTTAAATCAATAGCCAGTGCAGCTGTCCTAACAGGATAGTCTTAATGTGTTTCTCATCGACTCTAATTAAAAGAAGACAGGATTTGTGCCAGGCTGTCTAGAGGAAACATACACTGTAAAGTACCATATTCCCTCAAGCCAAGCCGTTATTAAAATGTGAATGATGTTCTCCACGCTTGATCCCAGGCCAATACGGAATCCCTAAGCCGTGGTACTTCCCTTTCACTGCTTCTTATTGGTGTGGGACCGCCTCAGTGACTGACGTTGACCCCGGTTTGCTGAAGGACTCCGGTGCACATAACGGTATAAAATAGCATGTCATTTTGAATTCTCACCTATGGTGTGAAACACATCCAGTTTTTATGTATTCTCAACATCACGGCCATGCACTAGAGGTGAACATATTTCTAATAAGATGTGTAAGTTAATTGGGATGGGTCGCAAACAAACATTAGCACCTTACTTGTTACAAAAGGTGATAATAGAGCTTGGCGCTTTGAGGGGAAAAAAACGGGTGAGTTTCAAGTCAGAAACTTGCTAAAAAAACAATTTCCAATTAATATTCAGGGTTGTGAGGTTGGTTATTTTTGTCCTCTAGTGCACAACAGTGTTTTTAAAAAGTCTCTCTAAAGGCCCAATCAGTATTTTTGGCCATATGAATTTGACGAACATTCACACACATAATTGAAGGGAAATCAGCATTCTGTGTGTTGTCAAACATCAAAATGTAAAAAAAAGACTGTTGTACTCTGGTATGTACAAATATTACTGATATAACCAAACTTTTTTTGTTAACTTGGATTAGTCCTGAGTCAATGGCAAGAGCTGATTTTGTGCTTTAATGCTGGTAGATGGACCACCTTTTTGTGTACTTATGGATTATAGGTTGTATCTTTAAAGGACAATTATCTGCGATAGATTACTTTTTTTTTTACCTGCTGCTGTTCTTGTTTCTCCGTGTCTTTATGTATGCATGTGTTTCTCAAGAGTACCTGGAGAAACCGCCACCCAATATGAAAGCCGGGGTCTCAATCCGCAATCTTGTCAAGATCTACAAGACTGGCAAGAAACTGGCTGTGGACGGACTGAGTGTGGACTTCTACGAGAATCAGATCACATCTTTTCTCGGCCACAACGGAGCTGGAAAAACAACCACAATGCAAGTTGCATTATCTTTTTCCGCCACGCGTCGCCACTTGGCTGAATGTTCATGTAATTTCACAGGATGCAACTAATCTAACTTGTACACAATGCTGACTGAACTGTATCTACATTAATTCGGTGGTCACTGCTTTCAAAGAGTGACATTTTTTTGAGAGGACATTTATCACACAGAGTCAGCTGTTGTGTTGACAGTGGGAGCTATCTAATTGCTGTTAAAAAAAAAAAATAGTGGAAAGGTTGGACGGGTTAGGATGACAGGAAATAAATGAAACCCACTGGCCCAGAAAGAATGAGAGAGAGAAAGAGAGAAAGAGAGAGAGAGCAAGTGATGCAAGACTAAGGGCTGAAGGGAAGACATCCGCTCTGAGCAACTGTAACGAAACATAACAGAGCAATAAGAGAAAGGACAGAGGAAGGACTCTGTCACACACTAAAGCTCTGTTTGGATGCATGTCCACGGCAAAATATATATCCAGCTGTGAGATTCAGTGTTACTGTGTTACAAGGTTTGAAAAACACCTTGTAGCCCTTTTGGGGATATGCAGACATTTTATCACTAATCCCAAACCTTTAAATAAAACACTTAATGCTGGTAACCTGTTTATTTAGTCAAAAATTGTTTCCTTTCACAAGTTTGTGGTCTTTTGTTTGGCATGTGGTATTTTTCTGCCCATGCTAGTAGGTAATTCATAAATAATTCATGACCTGAGACTGACTATGAGTTAATGGAGATGATGTGGACCATCATTGCTGCAAATCCTATGATGCAGCAGAAGTGTACTGGTTCCATTTTTCAGCATTTGTCATGGAAAAAATGTTTTCACTACTTTGTGAAATTGAAATCAAAACATGTCGATGAAATAGAGCATAATGTCTTAAGTGACAAATATGTTTAAGTGGAAGAGGGAATAAATCTAATTCAACGTTATTTTCAACCAGCTGCTTCTAAGTTACAAGAACTTTCCTCTTTAGCAGTTCTATATTTCTACTGATTATTTTTCATGAGGTAAAAAACTCCACAAACAGAATTAATCTGAGGTATATTATCCTGACGTTAATTGAGTCAGTGTTTCTTTTATTCCGTTTGTCTCCTCAGGTCAATTCTGACAGGACTGTTCCCCCCCACATCAGGAACTGCCCTCATCAATGGATTTGACATCCACACCGACATGGACAGCATCCGGAAGTACTTGGGAATGTGCCCGCAGCACAATGTCTTATTCAATGAGTGAGTGAATTTAACAGATATTCATCCATCCATGTTCACAACTGGCCATTGGCAAAATCGTGTTTTGCCTTTGGTGTATTTAAAAAATTAAAGAGAAGAAGAAGAAGAAAAAAAATAAATAAATAAAGCTCATTACACTCCAATTTAATCATATGCAGAATGAGGGCTGAGTTCCTGGCTTATGTTTCACATCAGCACATCATTATCCCTTTCCAGTTTTCTGTAAAAAAAAAAAAAAAAAAAAAAATTAACTTTGTTCACTCCATCCACTAAATTGCTCCTAATAGCATCAGTCCCAACTATTATTCAGTGTTTTATTTCACCTTTAGAGTCCCCTCTATTTCTCTCTCTCCACAAACTGATTACCTGCAACTCGACACAAGTCCTACATCATAATTATGTCTGAGCACCTGCAAATTACTTTCATTAATATTAATCCCAGACAGTCAAAGCATCTACATTAAGTAGGGTTAAAATATTCATGCAAACATAGAGGTAGATATTACAACATATTATATTCCCACCTGTGAAGCAGTGAAGGCATTTCGTTAGAATTGAAGACTTTTCTCTGCTTTTATTCAATAAGTTCAATTAGAATACAGCTGGATCATCTTGCAAAACGCATTAATGTGTCACTGCTTTTGATGAAGCGGCGTGTTATGCCCTCTTTGGTCACTCATGCCCCCTCACGTGTCAATCAAATGGGCGTTATTGATATTATTCTCACATTTCCAGGCTGACAGTGGAGGAGCACATATACTTCTACGCCAGGCTGAAAGGATGCAGCCGCGATGAGGTGAAAATTGAGATGGACCAGATGATTAAGGATGTCGGTTTACCGCATAAGCGCAAGGATCTTGCTAAGAACCTGTCAGGTATGTTGACATCTTTGGGATCTACATATCTCAGCATGTCTGGTTGAAATCATGCAGATATGTAAATTTTCGTTTTTGATGTGTATATGTTTGTGCCTTCATTCCCCCCCCCCCCCCCCCCCCCCCCCCCCCGAGAAGGAATATCATCTGTAGATTATCCTCTCTATTCAGGATAAAGCAGCCCTGTTGCACCGTTCCTCCGCCAGCGCACGTGCATGGTGGCTGCCTACATGTACACATGCGCTTTACCTGAGTGTCACAGGTTGTAATTCATTGTCTGGGGGGCATGAACAAGTCCTGCTTGATAAATTGTCCCCAGTCACGGATTGCTTGTGAGCAAAATCACTGAAATATGACTTTCAAGGTTGATCTATGCTGACATTTCCACTACATTAGCACTACATTGGATGCATTTTGAAGAGCTCGCTATGAGAGCGGAGACTGGAATAACCGTAGTAAAGGTGTATCTTTTTCCCCCGCCATAAATCATTTTACATCGTGCAAAAGACAATAAAACATGAGGTACATCTCCACACATTTGTTCCGTAATCACCTCCTTGTATCGTGTCAAAATTAAACATCTAAAACCTAATGTTGACAGATGTTTGTGGAGGATTTTTCACTGATTGCAGACAGAATGTCCACTACCCAGGACAAGATGAATATCCATATTATCTCCGCTGCAATTTGTAGATGTCTTTGTCATGCATGTCCAAGACATACTGATGCGACAGATGATACTGAGGCTGAAGTAGGTCATTCTCTCTTTCAGGTGGGATGCAGAGGAAGCTGTCTGTGGCTATAGCATTTGCCGGCGGATCAAAAATCGTCATCTTAGATGAACCTACAGCAGGAGTGGACCCCTACGCCCGCAGGGGTATCTGGGAACTGCTGTTAAAGTACAAACAAGGTATGGGATCAGTGGTAAGAACCAAGGCTCTGCAACAGTAAAGGCTTTGAAGTCCCCTATGTTTGTAGAATTGACGGGAATGCACAGAGTGCGTGTTTGATCTGTTTTGAACCGAAAAACTTTCCAAAACTGATTCAAGCAAGGTAACTTTTTTAAACTGAAAAGGTTCAAATGTTTCCAATATGAGAGCTGTCAAGGAAATGAACCAGTAGCCTGCAGAAGTTTCTTTTTTTTTTTTTTTTTTAGCCATGCTCTCTGTGACACTCTATAGTGGGTGGAGAGAAATTGTAATTTGTACTGGAACAGATTGAAATGCAAGTGAAGACAAGTGAATCCAAGAAGCTTTAATTGACATTGCCATTTAACAGAGTCCCTAATTGTCTGCCATACGAGTCAGCTCGTCACTCTCTGGCCTTATATACTTTGTGGTTGCCAGTGGCTATAAGCAGGACATGGGCATTATAGTAACATATTCTCTCAACAGATGTCTAAATGTTTAATGTGAATTGAGTGACATTCCGCCCTCACTGTGTCATTAGCTTCTCTCTCTCTAATCAAGTCCTTTCACTCCAATTGGGAGCCGGAGATAACTCTGTTATAATGAGAACACCCACGTTCTCACTAGTTGAATGAGTCATGTTTTGTGCCTCTCCAGTCTTATTTGCACCACAGTGTTACTAAGGTTTGTCATTAAGCAAAAAAAAAAAAGAAGAAGAAAAAAAAAGGCTACAGGCAGTTTATTTGTATGAAAAAGCTGACGGCTGAAATTGGACTTAATATTGTGGTTCTTCATAGCTAATTAAGTGTGCAGGTTTTTCACACAGACGGGTTGACCAGATTGCCCTAAGTGGGTGTTGTTTTGATTAAATTAAGTAGGGGCTTATTTGGTTGGTGGCAATTCAAACTCTGTCTTAAAACTCTTCACAGTGTGAAGAAATGTTGATGTGCAGTACATGCATTAACAGGGGAAATTAAACCCGCAGTGTAAACTTGAGATCTGTGTACTTGATCTATCCTGTAATGAGGAGAGAATGTTCATCAGAATGGTAATATGGTGGCATATTGGTATTTGATTATTCCCCAGATCTTTGCATGAAAGGTGGCTTTTACCATCTCTCTTGTCATGTATCATTAGAATATTACTGTAGAAGGTGAAGATTTAAAGTAAAAAACAAGCAAATACTGAATTTTTAATTATTATACAGTACTGGAAGTGTTAAATTACACTCATTAAATTGCCTTTAACCTTGTGTATCTTTTGTTGCTGCGTCATTTTATGTCACCTGATTTATTCATTGAAACTGATAACCAGTGTACAAGCCTTTTTCTTGGTTCTCCATTATTGTATTCTCACCTTAAACAGATATTCAAATTTTATTTTACACAGATGTATGACTTACTGAATCTCTCATTTTAACAGCTTGTATCAGCAGCCATGCAATCGCCAGAGGTAAAAACACTAACATCCCTCAAATTGGTTATAAGGATTTAATTAGTAGTCATGCAGTAGAATAACATAAAGCTGCTAGCTCAAAAATGCTATAAACAGTATGTTATTGTAGTATACTTTAGCACTGAGCTACTGTGATCACCAACTCTAAAATCCCACCTCGAATATACACTGAAAGCTGTGTTTATCAGTGAGATTAGATTCTGTCACATGTAGGCACGAGATTCAGTTTGTGAGAAACAAAAGGGGGGGAAATAAAATGTGTGAAAAAAAAAAGTTCATATTTTTAGAACACTCAAAGTTAACTTTGTTTCATTTCTATGTCTTGTTTTATACCTCTGAAATACATGAAACATAAATTAACTCCAATATCATTTTTGATAAGAAAGGAAAGTTATTTAAAGAATGACATTCATAGCATGTCACAAAATTGTTTGCAGTTAATTGATTTCATTATTTAACTGAAGTAATTAGACTGAGTTGAATGCATCAAAAAGATAAATATCTTACAGGTCTTTCTTCCCAGATTTACCTTAAAAACATACTTGCTGACAAAATTCAAGTTGTATGTTTTGTAGCAACTCAATTTCTTTTAGACTCTGATTGCATTTGCATGCATTTTTAGAGTTTCTCTGGCATTTGTGCAAAATTGAAGTACCATACATAATTCATTTTCCTCAGTAATACAAATTGATGTAGGATTGAAGCCAATGCTGCAGTAAAAATGGCAAAAAAAAAATGTATCAGCCTTTTTTTTTTCTTGTATATAATCTTAAGTCGTTGCTACTTTTCAGGATGCAGAGAACAGCCATTCGGAAGATTATGGGGTAAAGATGCTAACGTGTTAAAGATCAGATCCCTTTAATAACATATATTGCGGAGGGTGTATGGGAAGACAGTAGAATGTAAACATTCAACCATAGTGTTTGGAGCATCATAAAAATGTCTGAGCTGCTGGAGTTTGACGATAAAAAGATCACCTTCAAATGTGATTCAAAACAAATTGCAGAAATATTACAGTGAACAGAACCTGGTACTGAACATGCAGCTGCAATATACCCGTATTTCTACCACAGACCAGAAATGGCATCAGGGTAATTTTAAAATGTATTGATCTGAATTGATTGCCACTAACACCAGTTAATACAGCTTTGTCCAATAATTCATCTTACTGCCAATGTACATAATATCTGTCTAGCCTTACCCAACCACTATGAAATCCATTTCCATCAACTTGATTTAGAGGGAAGGAAGCTAAATAACAGAAACCAGATTTCCAGCCTTGCTTTGCTGTACGCAGTGCGAGTGCTACCAATTTACCTGAACATACCCAACTCTATTTGATATATCACTTTGTGCTGTAATGCACCACAACACACTATAAATCAGAGTACCTTTGTGGGCCATCTGCAGTCCAAACACATTCATTTTGCTCCCAACTCACGGATGATGCAGTACATTTTGATTATTTTTTTTCCCCTTGTAAACCACAACAAATCCTCGGGAAAATCATCCGAGTTTGAGCGTCCCATACAGAATGAGCTGGCTCAGTGAAACTAAACCTCAAGCAATCTCCTCAACCCGCCCCCTTCATAAACACAGCTTTTTTTCTCCCATATGTTAAATTGACTGGGTTGTGGGCATTCATTCAACTTAGGCATTTTGCTGGAGTTTGTATATATAGGGATCCAGACTTGCTTGGCATAGCATAAGGCAGCAATACTTAACTGAGAAGGGATGGATTTAGCAGCTCAGCTGGTGGCAAGGCACAAAAAAAAAGGGTGGGAGGCGGCGGTGGGAAATGGGAGGAGGGAAGACGTAGCAGAAATAGCAGGTAAAATGGCTGCATTTGGCTACAGTTGATGACCCCTGAGAGTGTCCTTGTCCCTGGGATAATGCGACCTGCGAGGATACAAATTCAACTAGCTCTGTGCAAAAAAAAAAAAAAGCCGCCATGCTCAGCAGAGCAACTGCAAAAAACACTGACAAATTCAGTGAAGAACGGGTGAAAACACCATCCAGTCAGCTATCTACTAAGTGTGCATAACCTTGCCGTGTTTTGAGATTAATATGCTTGATAGGGCACACCTACCATCTCTATAGGAAGATATGACTATATTTTCAAAATGAATTGAATAATTGACAATTTATTGACTGTTTTGGCCCTACTAACCGTAAATAAAAAAGTTGTTAGACTGCTAAAGAGGTTTCATTCTTTGTCACTTGATAATAAAGGTATCAGGTTAAATGTTTTCTGCTTTAAAACATGACTAGATCAAAAGTTACCCAGTGCTCTGTGATAGTGCTTTCATGCAGACTGCAGTGACATGATCATGCTGTGACTTCATTACAGTTCTAGTTGTTTTTTTTTTTTTTCTTCCCTGATTTCTGGGCTATGTGATAATTAATGTGTTATCTGATACAGCATGAGATGAAAGGATTAGAACACCTGTGAATAACCTTGCAATGCATGCTGTAGTTGTCATTGCAATTGTGCTCAGTTTGATGCCTCTCGAATCAAAGGACTCGCAGCGCAAAAGGGAGAGCTGAAATAAAATGTGGTCTCATAGAAACATTGGAAAGTAGGCTTAGGGTGGCCTTTATCATTATTTTGATTTTGTCCCAGATTTACGCCTACGCACTCTTCTGCAGTTTGCTTTTTTTTTTTGCCATGAGGATAAGCAGGAGAAGAAAACACAGCGGAATTGGCAATAAGGAAATAAGTGACTACCATGCAGAGACAGATTGTGATATTGGCTTGATTTGAACAGTTTTGATCTGCTGCATCTTTTCTTGTCGGGCTTCTTTTTCATAACGGCACTTGTCAAAACAAACAAGGTCCAAAGAGAAAAATGCTTCAGAAGTGCTATTCATTTCTTTATTTCCTGTCTATGCCTTAACTTTTTTCCTACTTGCAATCCAGTGTTTTTATTCACTCTCCACTTCTGACACACAGTACAAGCGTACACCTCAAACACTGTGCGCACACTCATGGTTTGTCCGCTCTGGTCACATTGATAGAATCTCTCTTTCTGTCTCTCTTCAGGTCGCACCATCATTTTGTCTACACACCACATGGATGAGGCAGACATCTTAGGCGATCGCATCGCCATCATCTCCCACGGCAAAATGCGTTGCTGCGGCTCCTCGCTCTTCCTAAAGAAGTGTTTTGGCAGCGGCTATTACCTCACTCTGGTCAGAGATGGGAATGAAAAGATGACATCGCAGCGTAATGGTATCATACACAGTCAGGCTAAAAAGGTACGAACAGATAGCATATGTATTTTCTGGTTGCTGATTAGCTTTTGAACCTTAATTAAGGAATACTTAAATCTGAACTAATCAAATGTTTATATTAATGAGTCAAATGACTGAATGAATGTAATGTGAAAAGGCTTTCATTGTGATGAACCCATTAAGGATTTATCATCTTTCAGCTTTATTGTTTTTGTTTTCTGGCCCAGACTTTACTGTTTTGGTTCACTCACACTGCTCTCATCATCACCCCCCTTTCAGGCACAGCAGGCAGCTGTTTGAAGTGAAAGCGCTTTGATAAACCCACTGTATGCTACCTGCCCAGCACCAGACAGACAAATTTAGCGACAAGCTGGCGGACATAGTGGACCATTTAGCAGATAAATATAACCAGTTATTTCCCTTAGTAGTTGCTGGAGACCAAAACACAACCGAAAGATGAGTGAATATTGGACTTTAAATATGCCAGGTGGAAAGAAACACAAGTTTTATTGCAGATTAATGTCGCTTTAAGCATATATGCTCTTTTTAGCTGTGCGACTTGATACCCCAAGTAACACTAGAGCTGTGTGAGGTAGATTCAAAATGACCGAGTAGATGGCTCCAACTGAATAAGGTGCATTTTTGAGAGGTCCTCATTCAGCATCGAGGACACATTACTTGACTTTGCTAATAAAAGGCTCTCCATTCAAATACTGGTAATCCTACCATACGTGTCCATCATATACGTGTCCTAACGCATCCTCTGGTATTTTCCATATTCGCCATTCTTCACATTTCTCTTCAAATCCAGGTCTTTTAACAAGTGCTTCCAGAGACTGTACCTCACTCTTGTAAAAGTAAGGCCATATTGGAAAGACATATTCTTTACCACTGATGTTGCCTTCCTTACTGTAGCAAGGCAGAGCCACATTTCCTCCTCGGTGCAGACCTCTTCTGTGGTTGTTTGTAGAATGGGATATAACCATATGTCTTGCACACCTTTCTACCATCCCATCTGAGCTCAGAGGTTTCAGTTAGCATCTGTACTGTCATACAAACCACATATTGTAAGAAATTGTCACGGATGATGCCTGTCCATTTCCTCAAAGAGAATAAAGTCTTTCAGATATTTCTTGTGAAGGCAGTGAGGGACTCAGCACAGAGAACATTTCCAATTGAAAGTTGCTTGCCATGACAAAATCATCATGGCCAGAAGTTTCATCAGTAAGTCTTTTTCTGAGGACTGATCACTTCCATGTCCCTCTCCATCTTGCATTTTAGGATAGGCTTCACTCTGCTCCTCTGCGAGGCTTTCCCCCTCTTCATTCTCCTCAGTCACATACTCATCCTATGTCAATGTAAAGTAGAAAATTTAAAACACATCCTGGAGTTTGACAAGACTGCTCAAAACAAACAAAGGTAATAGGCTGTAATTACTGCTTTAAGAATGACAATGAGAAGACCATCATATGTAATTTTTGAGCAACCAACCATTTCCATCCCTGGAAGTGAAAAAGATTACCATACCTGCAGTTTCACTCTCAAATGACCATACTCAGCACATGGATACATCCATTTGAGAATGAAAAGGCTATTATACATGCGCTGTCACTCTCAAATGACCATACTCAGCACATGAATATGTCCATTTCAGAGTGAAAAGACTTATCATACCTGCAGTTTCATTCTGTTTCACCGTAGGCTGAAAAGATCATCATAAGTAACCATAACAGTGAAAAGTGACCAAATTCTCAACTAGCCAATATGTAACGTTAATATAACATTAAATTGTGCTACTTACCGTTCTGAATTATCAGTTGGTGGGTGCATTTATTTAGTTTCTGCAATCTCTCCAACCAAGTTCTCCTCAAGATCTTCAAACATCAATGGTGCGTAACTCCCGCCGGTATGGTCTTGTCTGGATGACAGCAGGACCTGTACAGCATCTGATCCAGCCCTTTTGGATCTTCTTTCCCAAACTCAGTGACACATAACACAATGAGGGCTGTCTTGCCAGATGACTCTGTTTGCTCGCTGACCTGTGTGCAACACTTCAGGCAAGACTGGGAGCTAATCCAAAGTACACGTTACACACAAGCGGCAACCTCCAGGGCACAAAAATGAAGCCATTGCGAATGTGCCAAAAAGTGCAGTTCCTTGAATGGCCACTTGAGGCTGACTCCAAAAGCGAGTCAATCCCCTTAGACCCCCATGTTAAAATGCCCAACTTTATAACAGAAATAAACATGTTTACAGCCTGATACAAAAAACAGTTTTGGTCTATAAGCTAATTTCCCCTATCATGCTTTTTTCAGCAACCAGGCTTCATTTGGCCTGCCTCAGCTCCACCTCTTTTGGATTAGCCAGGGGTTAGGTGGGGTTAGGTGGGGTCAGAAAGAGGCGACAGTCAGAGCCACCCACTGTGAGCTTCAAAACCGCTCCTCAGAAACCAATGGGTGATGTCATGGTGGTGGTGGTCATATTTTTACAGTCTATGCTTTAGAGGTGTGCCTGAATACAAATATGTTATTTAGCAAAGCACAAATAGTGTGTTTTTTACAAACATTTATTTCGTACAAATATTTCAAAAATTATTTGTTTTCGGGAAGAAAAAAAACATGTTAAATACTAGCGCGCAGGTTACATCACTATCTCAGTCTCTCTCCTCTGCTCCGCTGTTACGTGTATCAGCAGGTCTCAACTAGGGGAGTCACATCCACCTGCTACATGATGAACATTTCCTAATTCCGGTCATTGTTTACAGTGTGATTAGCAACTTGAGATGGTTCAGATGACATTTTGGCTTAACTATATAAACATATATATGCATAAGAATGCAGATAAATAAATAAAAAGCTAATAAAAAGCTAAATCGTTGATAGATGATAGCTGATGGGTTTTGAGATTGCATTTCGGCCAATGCGTTTCGCTTCTGTCTCTCTCCACACAGACTGTTTACCCACATGCAACCAATGTAAGGGAGGGGTTTATCCAATTCATCCAATGCTTGAATGTCTGAGTGAAACAAGTTCTAGCCAGGCCAGATTTCACTGCTATTCAAATGCTAATAACAATCATTCACACCTGCACTCTGCCACTCTACCCTCTGTTTTTTTGTTTTTTTCTCCCGTTTTTTCATGCAGTGTGACAGACAACATTGGCTAAATGGTGTTATTATCTTGAAATAAACACAGATTTGTTGATTAGGACTTCTGTCTGACTGTGCAATTACCCTTCTTTTGATTTTTATTAAAATAACTTTACATAATACTTACTGTAATGGGAAGAGATCATTCTTTTTGACCTCATGTCTAAAGGAAAGAACTTAAGCTGCAAACCCCTCTGACACAAAAGTAACCTCTCTCTAGTCTCTTATTGAACATGGCTCCCTCTGACTTTCCTGAGTGCTCTCTTTCTCTCTTGCCGCCCTCCCCCTATAATGATCTGTGTCTAGTCTCTCCCAGCATGAGAATTGGCAAACGGGTACGTGCTGGATGATACTAATTGTCACCGGGGAGAGGGGTGATTCTCGCTTTAGCTCGCCAATGGTGCCTGGCACACTTAGTTTTAATCAATAGGAGCAAATGAACAAGATGCACTGATGCCAGCAGGGCTAGAGCAATTACCATTAGTCTGTGGGCTCTTTGAGGTGAGCAGTCATTTGTTTGAAATAAATAAATAAACATGCAAACACCTTTTGTAGGCGAGGTAGAATACCTTTTCCAGGATGACGACTTTGTAATGCAGTGGAAAGTTTTGCAATCACAGCCAATATAACTGGAAAAAGTTAGATTTTCCTTCTCATTTGAGCGTGATTAAACTCCATTTGTCATAAAGTTCTTTAAAAATGCAGTGAGATTATTCAAACTATGTTGGAATTAAAATATAATCTTCATTAGTGTGCATGTCAATGTGTTTGACTGAAACAATTTTGGCTTCATGTGTCTTTGCACAGCTACATTACAGGCTGAATACAACTTTATTTAGAGGAATTAAATAGAAACTTGTGGGTGGCATCCATTATTCAATTAATATAAGACAGGAGTTGTCAAGGAGGCATTGTTCATCATTCTAAGTGGTAAGGCATTATAAGGCTGTTCTAATCCAATTCTGATTAACAGGAAAAAGACTGTCCTTCGAGGAGCAGCAGCCCAGACGACGGCATTGGCAGCCAAAGCTGGGGCAACTCCGATCCCTCAGGTAGGACATCTAACAGTATCATTTTATCTCTGTCACTGCCAGTCAAACGTTATGTTTGGTTACATGCAAGGTTTTGCTACTTGGACATTTGATATAGTTGGTGCATATATTTTAGCAACAAACTTTCAAAATTTCATCCAAAACTGAAAATTCTGTAATTACGTCTTCACTCTAACGTCAACCCTACACTAAAACTTGTTAGTTGCCATAACACACAGCCAGATAGGTAGCACAGCTCGTTGTCAGCCTTCTTTAAATCAACACAAGAGTCACAAACACCACAGTATCGGTAAAGTAGCTGCTGCCTTGAGATGCTGTTGAAATGTTCTGACCATGGGTAGAGTGCACTTTAATGTATTTCCTGGTATTTACTCCCATAATAAACAGCAGTTGCTCCTTGAGTTGCTTTCTGGAAAAACAAGGTGTAAAGTGACAGGTAGTTGTTATATTTGAGAGACAGTGGAAGCACTGCATCTTTGACCAATCATTATAATAAAAAGTCACAAGGTTTGTTTTTTTTTATCAGAGATAGTTTGAATTTTTTTAAAAAGTATCTGTCAGTTGAGGATATTACATTTGCGCTCAAAACTAACAGCTGTCCAAATCTGCACCCAAATTCTCAACCAGTTAATTACTGAGCGTTTATGCGCACTGATCAAAAATGATCAAATCAAGTTTTGCTCTTTTCTTACTCCTGTGTTTTATACATTTTATGTCAAATGTAGAGAGACAGCAGAAACAACAAATGTCTGACTAAAAACATATTGACTCTGGTGATTTGATTCTTTGCCTTGATCATGTAAACAAAAGTACTCATGCAAGACATGATCAGAAAAGAAACAATCTCAGGTAAGCTCCAGTTCATTATGCATGGAAAATGAATCAAAATCAAATAAAAGTAGTCATATGTCTACGTGTGAAAGCACATTTCTCTTTATTATCACACACGGCGGCGACAGACAGAAACACGCGTGCACATTTTTCGCAAATAATTCAGTGTGATGTGTGAAGCAGATCCATTTACTTCTTCATAAAGAACCAAGCCCGTTTGTTGTTAAGCTGCAGTAATTATGTATGAGAGGTTCTGGATCAATAATGGATGCTGCGTGTTCTGCAACACTGTCCTGATTGATTCACACTAAGACCCAGCTTCAGAATGGATGAGGCAGGACAATTATGTCCACTGATCTGTTTCAGCATGTTTAAAGGTCACAGCATCAGGAATGTTGTGATACTAATAGTTTACTCGCTTTGATATTACATCGTATCAACATTGGTTTTACACTTTAAAAGATGCTATCATTTTATATACAGTATTTCTTTGCGGCCAGCACTGCTACTCGTCTGTTATATCACTCTAATAAACAACTTTCTGAAAAAGGTTGAAGTATACATAAAAAGAGAGATAGAGATGTGTATTTTCCTCAAAGGTCTGTTGTTTGTGTGTGTTCAATTTTGCCACCCTTTAGAGTTTTCTTTATGAGTAATTTTGCGGCTATTCACCCGACAGATTTGACAGCAGTGGGTCAACTTGTGCGGCGCCACGTCCCCGAGGCTGTCTTCTTGGAGAACATCGGTCAGGAGATCACCTACATACTGCCCTATGGTGGAGCCAGAGATGGGACCTTTGCCCTGCTCTTCCATGAGCTTGACCTGGCCCTAGCTGACCTCGGCCTGACCAGCTACGGCATCTCTGACACAACACTGGAAGAGGTACACTAAGCGTGGGATTGACAACCTTGCCAGAAATACAAGCAGGCACACACACTGTATAGAAAGATTCAAGACTGCCTACGTACACACAGGAACATAAAAGTAGACAAAGAGCAAAGTGACTTCTTTTTTCTTTTTACTTTAGTTACTGCTGTAAATCTATTAGATTCTTTTTCTGCTTCTCCTTCTTCTTCTACGCCTTTTTTTTCCCCCTGCTTCTCAGAGTCTGTAAATGAGTAATCAAAGCTTTGGTAGTTAGTTTTTTGAAATGTCTCCCACAACTCAGGAAACAAAAATTACTCCAGTCTGTTAGGTGCTGACACTATAACAAGCAACTTGATATTTTAGCCAATAATTTTATAACCCGCAGGTCTGCAATCAATTTTTTCAGTGTCAAAGCAAAGTAATTGCATAAAGTTGTTTCAGTGCCGTACACAGCATTTGTAGGCTTTAGGAATATACAAATAGGTTCCACTAAATCTTGAAAATCCACACCCTTGGCCATGATGCATGAATTATGTTGCTAGATAAAGCCATGCAAACTGCGAGGCATAATTCCTCCTTGACTGATGCCAGAGCAAACACGTTTTTTTAAAGCATTAAGAATTTTCAATGGACAGCAAATTGAGATAGACCACATGGTGTACTAAAAAGCATATTGCATGAGACCAAACATACAATTTTCTATTTATTTTACCAGTGTAATACCTCAGTCTGGTCCTTTAGGAAGGAAGGACGAATGCAATTTGACTGTTTAGCGTCTAAAAAAGAGCTGCAAATCCTGAGTAAATACCTCTCTTTCAATAACATCATCATCATCATGTAGTTTTGAAAAGGGCAACACATAAAGCACCGTTTTACCTTGCAATTATAGGCAGAATATTTTAACATCTATCATCTATATAAAACCAATATTCTCACTATCAAATTGGTTGTCTCCTAAGCATGGATCCCACCACTAGCTACTCACAGCTACATTAATATTATTTTTGTTATTATTATTGTTATTATTACTAGTAATAGTAGTAGTAGAAGTAGAAGTAGTAGTTATTATGAATATCTTATTTCTCCTGAACAAGTGTCTCATGCAGTATGTTTGGCACGCAGAGGAGTCTTGGATCATAAAGCGGAGTGACTTGCTAATGCTCTTCATGTTACTCAGACATGAATCAGACACTCATGGCCTGCAGGCAATGTGAATAATTCCTTTTGAATTTCTAAAATTCAGACACAACAAGGTTATTTCACCCATCCATGTTTTTCTTTTGAAGTCCGATCAAACTTCAATTGAAATGCACAGTGATTTTCCATACACGGCACTAATAAACAAGGGCTGATAAAGAGGATGTTTCATGGAAGTTATAATGACATCCCTGTCATTGTAAATGAATATCTTTGTATTTTTGTGTGTTTTATGGTTTCGGTGATTTTATTTAATATTGTTTTAATGGTATCATCCACCCTATAAAATCACATTCTGAACAAACTACAAAATTTATATGTTTACCCAGGAGTGTTCAGAAACTTTTTAGACGGCAGATGTTAACATATGGCCTGGATTAATAAGTGAAATCAAGGAGGGCACTTCTCTTAGAGAGGCCAATTGACAGGTGCTCAGGTCTCTGCGGGTGCACAACCCTGATCTGATTCTAAGCAGAAAGTTAACAGGATGGCAGGGCGGTAAATCTGCATCAAATCTGCATACACTTGTTGAGTAAATTTAGAGGTTGTTAAATGTAGCAAAAAACAAAACAAAACACTGAAACTTAGCCATAAAAGCAGCTGAGCAAACACCCATCCACTCGCAGTATCGTTGATTTTGTGTTCATCCGGCTTGTTTACATGAAAACATACTTCATCTCTCATAAGATACAGTACTGTACTCACACACAATATGTTCATTTCACAGATATTCCTAAAAGTGGCTGAAGATACTGGCGTGGATGCAGAAATTTCAAGTAAGGTGACAATATGTTAGCAAGCTCCTATATGTCAAAGGGACATAACACAAACTTTGAAGACTCAGACATAACTTAAACACAGTCACAAACATTGTAAAAAAGGTGAGTCACATTCATACTCGCAGAAAAACATATAAGAAGCATTGTGTCTGTGCCCCATTGTCACTGAAGATATGAAGGCTGCAAGTTCTGCTTTTTTTGCCAGGCTGCCATTTGTCATATTTTTTTGGAGTGAGAATATATAATATAGAATTTGTCAGCAATGTAGAATCTGGACAAAACACCGCCGCTGAATAAGACACATCAAGTTAGCATGGCCTCAGACATTTTCCTCTTTAAACTTTAATATCCCCATTTTGGAACTCCAGTTTTCAGATTTTTTTTTTTTTTTTTTTGCTGTAAACATTGCTGGTGTATTTAATGACACGTCACTGCAGAAATCTTTAGCTTTTGCATTTCTCCACTTCAACACAGTTGGTATTTCTTTGAAGCCAGAATTCAGAAACATCCAGCAATGTTGCTGGTTAGTTATACTGTAATGAGTTAATTGCCAATTATCAGCATTTGTCTGGACATCAATACTTTCTTCCCTCCTTTCTTACTTACATACTTAAACTTCGATCTTTCAAACAACTAACCTATCTTCAAACAAGATGTATTGTCACAGAAATCATGACAGCATACTGTGTGTCATGTGCAAACAAAACTAAACAAATCAAACAAAAAGAAAAAAAAACAAAAACTGCATTATCAAAGAGGAACTGCTTATATATTTCCAACCCATTATTATTTCTCATCTATTGACCCAAGTGAATAAATCTCCTATCCCCCCATTTCCAGCATTTTTGTCCGTATCCAGTCCCAATCAATTCCACTTTGCAGTTTAAATCTCAAAAACTGGATTCCTCCATGTTCCTAAAACACCTGGGTTTCTGCTTTTACAGGGAATAATGTGGCGTCTTGCGGGGCAGGTAGCTATTCTTATTGTTATTTATAGCCCTAAATTGGGTCAGGCCAAAACAACATATCTTATTTGTATTCCCACAGCAACACAGGAGCTGTTGGTGAGAGACTGCAAAAGGAGCTCTCGTGAATCCAAACGGAACAGCATCGCCGGCGTCCAGACTAAAACAGAAATCTCTGGATTTAGTGGCAAGTCTCTCCACATTTATTTTTTAATTTATTTAATTTTTTATCATCGTTAACAAGGAAAGTACCATGGAAGTGCTTAATAAATACGCTAGTTGACTGATTACTGATATTGTTTTTACAATAGAGTTTAGTACAATGACTTATTATTCCTGCTTGAGTGTTGTTTCTGTGTTTCTCATGCAGATTTAAAAGAAAAGTTCAAAAGTAAAGTGGAAGGTAGGTATTGTATTTGTCCTTACAATAGACCTTTTTTTTTTTTTTTTTCCTTACCATGAAATGTCTCTTTCAAAAACTTTTCGACACACATTTCATTCTTGTGTTATTAACTTCATTTATTCTGGCTTCAATTTGACTGTTTCACCTCAGTGGCCGTCTTGAAAAGAGGACATAAACAAGAGCTCCCTTTTCAGAATAAGTAATTTTCAAACAGAATTTCCTTCTAATCCATAAAACATTATCTAACCTGTCGTTTCACCTATTCAATTTTGCCCCTCTGAAAGAAATTCACTTTCATACAATGTATTTCATCATGAAAATGGTTTTCAATCAGAATATGCTTTTAATGACTACTGTGAACATGAAGTGCTTCTTTTTTCTGTAACAGTATTCTTGGAGAGTGTAAGACATAAAATCAATGTGTCTACAAAGTCCTTATTTATCACCCTTTTCCTTCCAAGTCACACCCAAATAACATTTCCAAACTCATGTTCCCAGAAATAGTTGCTGCACTAAGGAATGAGTTAGTGCAGCAGGCAGGTTTAACACTTAAGTTATATTTGATCAGCCCATTAGGTGTGCTGAAAAGCGTGTTCAGCAGATCTTTTACATATGCATACATGATAAATAACACAGCAGGTTTAACGTCCACTCCAGACTCAAAGAGGAACGCCAGTGTCAATGGGAGGGGATCCACGGTCATCACCGGATGGGAGCTGATCAGGAGGCAGTTCCTGGCGCTCTTTATCAAGCGCTTCCATCACGCCAGGAGGAGCCGCAAGGGACTCATTGCACAGGTAATGGCCTCAGTCTGTCATATTGATGAATTGAAGGGTTATATTAGAGGGTTGCTCGGGAGGATCAAGGTAGTATTGTATGAAATACATGTTGGCTTTCAAAATCAGTTAATGACATATATGATAGAGTAAGCTCATTTAAAATCTGGAGGGAGAAGTGGCGTCATCCATCTTTATGGAGTCAATAGTTGTGGAATTTCAGTTGTGGGAAAAGACGGCATTATAAAGGAGAACAGTTTGAAAAATGTGAAGAGCTGCACCCAGAATGATGTAACATGATATCAGTAACCTGCGTGTACAATAATCATCTTTCCCACCCAGAAGAAGCCATGTTTAATACCGAAGAATACCTGAGGGACAAGAGAGGCTAAAGATGGCATAGACAGAGTATTTATTGTTTTTTTATGAGGTCTCACCTTTACATTTCCTCACGTCTAATGTAGTCAGGTAACTGAATACATTTGTATGTAGAGTGTGTCACTGAAAGTCATCCTGCTGCTTTTTACCAGCATCAGTTAAGAACACCGTTAGTTTCACCTGATCGCTGTGATTGGCACGGGAAAGGCAAATGTGACACCTGTGATTTGTTTTTCCTTCATTTCA
The DNA here is from genome assembly GCF_914725855.1 of Thunnus albacares. Lineage (NCBI taxonomy): Eukaryota > Metazoa > Chordata > Actinopteri > Scombriformes > Scombridae > Thunnus > Thunnus albacares. Next base: position 15,805,498 of record NC_058127.1, on the reverse strand, counting down.
CTGTGTGCTAATCATATGTTTTCATTAGCTATTTATTAAATGTAATCGTATAACAATTACAGAGATGACAGACGGCTATTAGCCTATTAAGTGTACGTCTATATTATTTTGTTCCTCATAAACATAATTTCAAAAGTCAAAACCAATAAACAGCCATAATTTAAATAAGTCAGAACCAATTTCAGTAAGTAGCAGTTTCCAAGGGACTTAAATGATTTTTCTCCCAAGTTTTGAAAATGTGCTCTAGCTCATACAGCACCCTGCACCCATCTGGATTCATAGTATGTATGTAAATATGTAATGCTGTCAGTTATGACAGCTGCCACGGTGCTGAAATAATCAAACATGAAAGTGACTGAAGTGAAGTTCATGTACTCCTGTGCGCTGCCCCATGTATGTGTGTGTGTATGAGAGAGAGAGAGAGGGAGAAAGAGAGGGGGAAGAGAGAACAATGTTTCACCTCTGGTGAGGTGTATGGGTTCTTCTTGTAATTTGCTGCAGTACCAATCCCCATTAGTCACTGTCAATCTTGGACGTCCCTCTTTAGTGGGGACACAGAGCAGGATAGGAGGATAAGCGTGTGAGTGTGTACGTACAAGGGTGCACATTGTCTGCAAGGGCGCACCTCCTACCGCTCCCTCTGTATTCATTTTTTGGCTGAAGGCCCCCCCCCCACCACCCCATCATGTCAACAGCTCTCATTGTTAGCAGATATGATTGTGTGGTGAGGTAATCTCCTGGAATACAAGTGGTTAGGGGAATATAAAAGAGATTATGGCATGACACACAAAAGGAGTGATTTATGGGGATGAAAGTTGGGGACAGTTAAGTCTTGGCAATGTCAATGAATCGGGGAGAAGCAGCTATTGGTCAGGTTGCAGTGGATGAATTTAAGGGAATGTAGTGTTTGGAGCTTACATTTGAACAGACTACAGCTCCCCATTTAAGCGCCAGCAACCAGCAGCAGAGGATGTAGCTCCTGTAATGCTCAATATTTATGTTGTTTTTTTTTTTTTTTTATGGCAATTATCATTACCGCATAAATCACAAAGTGTTCATTTTCTGTATTCAAGTTTCTGTGTTCTTTTTGTATACTGGTGGATATAATTTTTCCACAACCAATAACAATAGGCTCGCTAACTATCTGTCATATTTTGTCTAAACACTGTGAAAAGAAAAGATTAACACATTAACACGTGAGTAAAAATATCCAAGGTGATGCTATTACTCTTGATATCTACTTAAAAAGCAGGTACAGCAATAAAGCTATTATTCACAAATAAAACTGAGAAACAAACTCAGTCTAATGAGTCGTTCGACTTGGCTGGGAATAAAAAAAAACATCTTAATTCTGTTTTGGTGTTTACACCAATTTTGCATATAATCCTGTGCTCTTCTTTAAATCCCCACTAAACTTGAGAATGTGATAAACTCATGCATTGTCTTGGGAGCGCTTTGGCTTTGTGAGCGTAATGACTTCGTTTTTTGCAGATCTCTCTCAATGGAAGAAGTACCAGCTGTCACCTACAATTACTGTCGAGTGAGAGAGAGAAAGAGAGAAAAAAAAATAGTTCTTTCTTTTGCAGTCTGCCATTAAGCTTTTCAGTCTCATTGCTGCTCTTTATCTTTCTCCCAAGCACATTTCCATAGCCATTGCTCCATGCACTAAATTTAGGATTTTCAATTGTAGCATCTTGAATTGGCCTGGCAAATTGCATGCCATGCAATTAATCAAGTGTACGCAAACCTCCCCCTGCTGCCAAGTGCGTCCCAACCTACAAGTGATTAAACATGAAAGATATCTTGCATTTCTCCCACTGACCTTTTTGTCAGCTCTAACAATGAAATAAAAAGAGAATTACATGACGAAGAAAAGAGGATTGGATGGGGGTGAAGAGGAAAGGGGAAGCGTGGCAGCGGCTTTAAAAAAAAAAAAAAAAAAAAAAAAAAAAAATACAAAAGACAAGAGAATAGCAAGAAACTAATTATATCTGAGTGGCCAGATGATGGTGGTGGTGTTGGTAGTGTTTAATCAAACTCGTAAAGCATGCAGAGGAGCCCAAACAAGTTGGTGGGGAGCATATTAATGTGCACACAGTATCTCAGTGGTCCTGTGTTATTGTTGATTGCATCAGTCAGTTTTGTAGTATGAGATGACATTATAGGGGGGAGGCTTGGGGAGGGAAATGATGAAATTGATCTTGCATTGACATATAATGCAACAACATAACAATGCAGGTTTTCTTCTTTTAAAGCAGGCAAACTATAACTGTATCACTCACAATTGTGTCGTATATTATAATGTTACATCGATCATAAAATGAACACAGTTTGTCTCCCCAGTTAAAATGACATACTGCTGCACCTTTGCGCTGTACAATAGCTTCATGATTAAATGAAGCTTTGAGGTAGACAATTGAAATCAAGGATTTTTATTCTGATTGATTAATCGCTTTAGCTAGTGGCCAATAGCATGGTTTAAACTGAAATGGAAGGTAGTGACATAGTGCAATTTTGTTGTCTGAAAGAAATTTTATTTATTTATTGTATTTTTTTTTTTCAGATATAGTGGAATTGCATTTCTTCAACAGAGTACAGACAGGGAAACTTTAATGAGGTATTTTTACTTTAAATTTGTCACCATCCTCCTAGGTGGTCCTGCCTGCTGTTTTTGTGTGCCTGTCTCTGATCTTCTCACTCATCGTCCCACCGTTTTCCGAATATCCAAGTCTGGAACTACAACCTTGGATGTATGGTCTCCCTCAAACCACCTTTTACAGGTAACCACTTTGTGGCTAAAATTCAGCTGACTGGAATTTGAATGGCATTTTAACCATATTCAGCACAGATTTTAATGTTAACAACAATCTGTGATATTTACCTGTATATAAGTATAATATCTGCTCAACTGTTTTTACATTCTGTGTTGCTATTGCCCAGAAACAACAGGACTTTTCCAGGGAAGAATCCTTTAGAAAATGATGTTTACTGTTCCCATAAGTAGAGGGTGTGTGAATAATTTGAAAAGAAGAACATCAGTCTGGACACTGTCCCCTCCTTGGCTGCAGCTTGACATTCTGTCATTGAGAATCACAAACATAATTGGTGACAAGGCAACATCAACACCCGCTGAGAAGAAACTTGATTAACTGCAGAGGATGTGGACACATGTCTCACTCTGTTTATAGGACACCTGCATACCATACTCTCATAGCATAGAATCTCCATAGCATAGGTCATAAACCTTTTCATAGTCCACAAATTACAGAAAGACTGGATGACCAAATCCCTGTCACCACATCAGTATCTGTCATTCATTTGAATGAGAAAGTGTGTCCAAACTTTTGACTGGTACTGTAAGTGCACCAATGTAAATGTAAAGAGTGTCACCTTATGAAGTATAGCTTGTTATGAAAACAACAAGACAGATGTTTTCCACATATATTCAGTCTTTTGTAAGTCACATAGGATGGGTGCAACATGAGCTATGCTTCTCTGTAACAACAAAAGTGTTGTAAAAATGCCATTTGAATTCTAATATGCATCATCCATTACAGTATCTGTCCAAACCATCAAACTAATCTTGACACTGTATTAATACTCTTTTGTTGTGACATGATGCTGTCATTGCTTATCCACCCTGCAGGTATTTATTTCCCCTGGCAGCGCTTTGTAGAAATTCACTTTGAGGATGTCAAGACACAATTAACTGTAGCCTCACTAGAAACTGGTTTATTTAAGATACAATCTTAAATCTTGGTCAGAGTGAGAAGCTTTTCCTATCACATTTGTTGCCATACTTATGCACTTTCTTTTGAAATGCAGACAGAGGCAAAAAATGTTTTTGATTGTATTCTTGTTTTATTTCCCTTTAACATACATATTTTTAATGCTGTAATTACATTTACAGTAAAAATGGAGAGTAGTTATCTCAATATTTTTATACAACAACACACTTCTTTAATATAGCGTGTAACTTGTGGTACCCACAGACCCTCAGTTTACTCTGTTGGTAACTAATTCTATGTTTGCCGGGCAGGTAGCACTGCTGTTATCTGCCATACTTATTTTTATGCTACTTCCTCACTGGACTACTTCTTCAACAGTTTTTGGATCACATACACACATTACACATAAACATGCAACTCACTGAGGACACTTGAACTATTACTTTTGGTAGTGACTTGTACAGTTTTTAGTTTTTTGGTAAAACATGGTTGTTTTTTTCCCATGCTCAAACCCAGTCCTCGTGGAAGTTTGAAGCTGAAGCTAGATTCTTCCCACAAACATAAGACTATTCACCACATTTGGAGCTTTTTTGTACTTCTTGAAACCGTTTTTCAACTCGTCTAAGACTACAATTTTAGCTTTTTACAGACTTTGTACTCAATAGTGAACCAACAAAGTGGAAGATCATCACACACTCTATATGCTAATATGGGTTCACAAGAGAACCATTTAAGCTGCTCTCACTCTAATAGTTTTCATTCTTTATGCATACATGCATAGTTTATGTCAAATTCATGAAAACAAATGCTGAAACATTCATTCACTTTCTCATTGCAGAAACATTAAAATGCAATTCTCTGTCTCTCTCCATGGTGCTGAAACATACAAATTCAGTTGGCCTATGTCTCTCTGGCCATGGTGCTAAAAGGTTCAAGTCTCAGTGCTAAAAGGTTCAAGTATCTGTCTCTCTTCATGCCTTAAAAGTGTATAAACCCATTCTAGATATTTGGACTACTTCTAGCACTATTATTTCTTCTTCTGCCACTACTGCAAATGCATCTAATTCATGCACTCACCAGTAGAAGTTAGCAACCACCAAGTATCACCTTGGCAACTGTGCAGAAAACCCCTACAACCACCTTAATATTAACAACTATATAGCCACACACTACCAAACACCCAGAACACAACTGCAACCACTACAGCTACCTACACAGACACTAAGATATTATCTACCAACACCCTAGAAGACACATAGCTGTCCATAGAATAAAATTAAATCATAGTGGCAATATCCTGCCAGGTATTTTCAAAAGTCTTACTGAAGACCTTGCCATGGTACTGTGAAAATACCTATTTTTCAGACTGTTTTCAGAAAAACTTTACTCATCAGAGTAACTGACCAGTTTACATTCTCGTCTTTGTGTCAGTTTATAGAAATTTGAATGGGATATCAGATTATTATTTACATAATTATATATGTATGGTAATATTTACATTCCACTGTGAGGTTTAATTAAGTTTAGACCCAAAAGCAGGACTCAGACAGACGGCTTGCAGTAGTTCTAATGCAGTTTTATTGAGAAGTTGTAGAAATGGTAGTTTGGAGAGCTGATCCAGAATAATGGAGGAGTGGGGCAGGCAGAGAGAGCTGAGCCGTTGGCTGAAGGCAGGCTGGCGAGACGCTTGGTGAGGCAGGCAGACAAAGCCTTCAGATGGATAATGAACCTGAGGCACAGGGAAACACAGAGTCAAGCAGAGTTCAGGCAAACATGAAAAATATACTGACTAAGGGCTTCAACTTGGCCATAAAGTTAGAACCATGTTGACGAACTGAACGATCTGGCGAAGACTGCCGGGGTATAAATACTGCAGGAGCTTGATGAGTGAATGGGTCACAGGTGTGGAGGTTGATTGGCAGCAGGAGGGAAACAGATCACCACGCCCAGACAGACACAGAGAGCGAGAACAAAACAGGGAACCGACAAGAAACAAAAAGGAGGGATAAACAGCAGAAACACTAGGAATGAGGGAGAGGCACAGCCGGACCATGACATCCACACAATAGATTATTATTAGATAGCCTTCATTTGACTTTCTTCCAATATTGTCTCAGTTCTTACTTCTATGATGTTTCATTTTGACTAGATGAACCATTCATTAGTTCCACTGGTTCTGTGTATATGCACAAGTCTTCATTTTGAAACTATCCAATAGTTTTATTATCTTGAATAGTGTGGTAACCCAGCCATTGTTAATTGCAAAACAGATGGCTGCACATAATCCATTTTTACAATCGGACCACTTCAATTGCACTCACTGGTGGCCAAGGAAATGACCATATGACCTTCATGGAGACACCTCTAAATGAGACAATGAACACTGTATTAATCCAAATGGCTGGCTGGGCTGTGACCACTGTTGGCAGAAAGCCATCACGATGGTCTTTATGAAACACTGTGTTTTAACTCCCACAGTACCCTTAAGATAAAGGGCAGAGTGTGTGTGGTTAGTAATGAGAATGAAATTGGAATGGGAAGATTGTTTAACTGAGACGCAGGGCTTAGATATGTACAGGACACTCAGATAATGATGAAGGGTTGTCAGAAACCCTATACTGTACACAGAATCCTGAACAGCCACACCCCCTGTACATGCTTGCAGAAGAATACACACCAGGACAGAGTTGGACTCAGGTTATAAAAGGAAAAAGTGCACATCATTGTCCAGTCAAGGGTGTGTTGAGAATTCATGTTTTGACTCTTGGACCAAAGAAAAGGGTTGGTAAACTCAGTGATTTGTACTCACTCTTGATTAAGCTAACCCTAGTGGCATGCTTTACTTGAAATCCACATCCGATTCCCCTGGTGCATATATCTCATTTCCTTTCAGGCCTTTTTGGATGTCAAGATTCATTTAAGATAAATGATCATCTAAACTCTGATGCTTTGTCATTGTGGAAGACAGATTAGAAGATTGTGACGGGGGGCAGATTAGAAAACCTGTCATGTCCTAACCAGTGATGACATTGTGCTTTATCCCAAACACAATGACAGATTCCAGAGATTTTTTGTCATTCTGACTAGTTGATTCGGTAGAACTGTTGTATCACTTGTCACTTATCACACACTTAACTGAGACGATTCTTCTGGCTCACTATATATATTACTGATTTTAGTGACTTCAGAACATTCAATCTCAAATAATCCCTGCTGTCTAATGTGACACCAGTCAAACTAAGTATAGAGGTGAAGAGTCAGGCTCTGCTTGCTGAACTCAGCTCTTATTGACTATTGACAAATTTTCTTTGTGAAGTTGTAATCTCAACACAGCACAAGACATTAAAGATGTCTGGTTTAAATGTCAAGGATTTTGATATTATCAGGGCTGCACAGGACATCTTGTAAATCGATTCAGCTGTTAAAGATCCCTAGTGATAATAATAATATAATAATGATCATAATTTATCATTCAGTGGAATGACAATTGATCTTTGTAGATCTTTGGTCATGTCCAAGACACTGATTTCCATTTTAACTCTAGTTTTAATTCCATTTGTCTCTTTCTCTCCTTATCAGTACTACAACATTTTGATAACCCCCACCTGCTTTCCTTCAAATTTTAGCTTTTGTTTTTAATTCCAGTTTTTCAGTATAAACACCAAATAAGGGCCTTTGTCCAAGCTGTTTTGTTTACTTTTGTTTTACCTCTGCACTTCTGTCAGAACACAAGATCCCTCTGGTCTGTTTTATTGACATTATGACAGCTTGGCTGATTCTCATGGATTAAGGTGATGTGTGAGCATACCGTGAGAGACAAAAATGAAAATCTTATTGCACACTGAAATGTTTACTTATAATAATTATTTTCCCAATGTTTACAGCAATGATGGGCCAGATAATGTGGAGGTGTCCCATGTGGTGGAAACCCTAGTGAACAACCCTGGCTTTGGGACTCGCTGCATGAAGGGAGACCCAATACCGTAAGTGTTTGTGTGGAGGGAAGCACAAACTATGTGCAAAAACAGTCATAATAATAAAATAATAACAGCACAAACATAATGTGTACACAATCACTCATGCTAAATGGTACAGATTAAAGTATTAAGCTTTGCAAGCTGTGTATGTGTGGCTAGTAGCTACACACCTGTTTATGCATATATGCAAACATGGAGTCATGCATGTCTGAGCATGGATCTGTGCCTGCTTCAGAAATCCTGCTATAGAAACAAAACAAGCTGTAAAAGAGCCAATAACCCAGAATATTGAAAAAGATTGTTCTGCTTGATTTTGAAAATCAATTCCAAGGACACATTTAATCCATAAATAATTAGCTTTTCACATTACTCTCCAGATCATCCTGATCAGAACAACTTGATTAATGAACATCTTTTTAAACTTAGAAATTAAATGGAATTATTACTGAGCTCAGAGACTACATAGTTCACAAGGACTTTAGCATCACAAATGCAGTGTCTTACTGTGCTTACATTTTTTAATCGAGTCAGAAGTATTATTCAACATTCTTTAAAAATATATTACTTATGACTCATGTTGTTTATACTAAATACAAGAAAATACTGTGCTACACTAAAAGTTAAGATTGGGGTTAAGATATGATTGGTTATATGTAGTGTATATGTAGTGGTGGGTAACTTGAGTTAATATTACCAATGAAATACTCATATATCCCCCATTATTCTTCTACAGGAAGTTACCGTGTGCCTCCAGTGGGTCTGATTGGTTCACTCCGTCTGTGGACCAGTCAGTGACTGACATCTTTCTCAACGGGAACTGGAGCATGTCAAACCCCTCCCCCTCTTGTCAGTGCAGCACTCCTAAACGGACAATCATGTTACCAGACTGTCCACTTGGTGCTGGAGGGCTTCCTCCACCTCAGGTAGGTCTCTTGTGAAGGAGCTTGTGGCCTTCGGTGGGTGGTGTAGTAGGTTGGGAAGCTTTTATGTGACTTCATGGTCATAAAACTGAAGGTCTGCAACAGTGACTCTGTTTGAGGTCCCTTGAGCAAGACACTGAAACCCTGCCGGTCAAGAGGTACTGCACATGGCTGCCTGTGTAGCTCTGTGGTAAAATGAGTACACTTGCTGCTTGTGTGTGTCACACAGGCACAAAGTGAGCGGGATAGTCTAAATGTAAAAAAAAAAAAAAAAAAGTACAAAATAAATCAGTGGCACCACAGTACAATAAAAATGCTTATCATGGAAGTTTTTGGCTTGCAGTCTGAAAGTCCCAGTCAGCATCATTTTGATTTGAAAATAAAGGTACTTTCTAACAAGGAATATGCATTGCATTGCAAAATATAAATCAGCCTTTTGTGCTGCCTCCCTTTTGTGAACTAGCATGCATGCATGGAAGTAGAGCCAAAATTGATTCTGCTGAAAATACACTGATTTGGTCTGTGCCAATGATTCAGCTTGTCCCTCACACCTGCTAAAAATTCAGTTATAGTCCTATGTAATGTGTCCTTTCACTCTTTCAGGTGTGTGTCAACCTTTCACCTTGTACCATACCATTAGGACATTTTGTTACATGCAGTGCCAGCACAGACCTCACATTTTCTGCTCACCTCACTAGTCCAGGGAGGTTTGCGCGTCTCATCCTCCAGAAGTCAATACCAATCCTTTATAGGCCATTACTTTAACAATATACATGGCCAAATGCCACTAGGGTGAATGTTGGATGGTCTGACCTGAAGAGGCTTGATCCAGGCTGGGATCGATGGGCAAGTTACAGACCCTGCATCCATGCCTGCCAGCTGCCACCTGCTGACTAAACCAATCACAATACAGAGAGAAAGTAGCGTCTCATTTGGAGCTAAATGGTTTGCACTGCTGTCTCCCAATGAGAAATTTAAGCTTGAGAGAGGATAGACGGAGAGGCTGCCACCTCCACTCCAATGTCATTTTATTAGAGATGACATGCACCTGCATTTTAAGAGATTTGAATTTGAATGTCTCATTCCTGCGGATATTTTCCTCCTCTTGGAGTTTTATGAAGTCAAATGAGAATTTGTTTGTGGTAGTGTACCCCAGATGGAGGGAGGAAAGGATTGGGGGAGATCTGATGTCTGACACCTGAGATTTGGCTGCAAAACAGCAAGCAAGCTAACTCATAAGTTGACACTTTGAGGTTAATTTAGTTGTCATAGCAGTTGTAATGTTGTAATGTTGTAATACACACTCATGGTGCAGGTTGAATAGCATGTCAGACATGCTCCAAACTGCTAACTGGCAACAATTTGCAAATCAAAGCAGAAGTCTTTTATGATAATGAAACGAGTTGTTTCCAGAAATGATCAATCAGGGCTCAAAAATGATTTGGAAAATTAAATGGATTGCTGAAGTGGCTGCACGACAGCAAGTACTGAGTGCAATGCAAAAACTATATATGACAAGCATTGTAAGATGGCATAAAGATGTTGGTAGTGTAGCAACTTGGCTGGGATAGAGGTGCAAATTGTAACCTGTGCTGAAGTAAGATTCCTTTTTTCCCTTTATTTGGAAGATGCTTTGACTTCTCGGTAGTAACTTGCTTTAGTGACAACACATAGTATTTTCATGAAATTGAACATTTATCTCTAAATTGCATTTCAAGAGCAGACAGACACTTCTAACTCTTGCACTTAACCTTCACATTATTCCACTGCCTAATACATCTGATTCACAATTAACTGTATAATAATATGATAAAACACAAGTTACCTGTTTATATAATTGCATTCTTTTGTAGCTACAGATCACAGCCTGTCTGTCCTACTCTTGTGTGAGAACATCGCTCCCATGAGCTAAAACTAAATTATACAGTAACCAGTGATCAGTGCATTTACCCTCACCTAGGAAAGTAGGGACAAATGTGAAAAATAGTTTGAACCTCACAAGGGCAAGACTTTGGTCTGTGAATTTCCAAATAATAACAAACATGAAATGCTGAACCAAAATTGAAACTTTGTGGTTTTGACTTTCTGGCGAGATTATTTGAGAACACTGAAACTTTCCATAACTTTAATTCAACATAATAATCTAAATTAAAATACAGCAATGTGGCCCAAAGCCTTTTGAGTGAATATAGTTTTAAATAAGTTACTTAGAGCAAATTGGTATTTGTAGAGTTAGAATCAAAATACCATTATATCTAATTAATGTGCCACATAATTAAAAAAGAGCACTTTGTAGGGGAATCTAATTACGCAATAGGCAGTTTTTAACTTGTGCTTAACTGTGTTTTGGTTGAAAATGCCTTACAAGTGTCGGCTCTTTTATGTCTATGATATAAGTTCAAACTGTCATTGTAAGTTCAATTTGCAAAGCCTCTTTCATTCTCAGTTCAAAAGGGAAAGGAGGGAGTGTTGAAGGGAAATATTCTGGCCCAGTTAAGAAAATACTCACACAGTCACATGCTGATATATCTGAAATGATTTTGTTTCATAAGTGCCGTGGCATTTCCTCCTTCAATATTTGAGACACTGGGGAGATGTCATCGCGGAAGGACAAATGAGACACCAGTAAAAAAAGAAAGTCTGCAAAGTCAATGACTTCCAACAAGCAGGACATGAAATGACACAGTTTGAAACTGCTGGACTCATCTGCCACTCCTTTACTTTCCTCCCCATCCCCTATACTTCCCCTATATACAATACCAAAGTATGTAATGTGCCTTTTCACACTCTCCACACATCTGTAATGCCTCGTTGAACTTGTGTGAGGCTTGCCGTGTGCTCTCTCCTGTGACAAGGCCGTCTAAGGCCAAAAGGAGCAACTGTCCAGGTATCATGTTGTGGATGATTGTTGAGACAGTCAAACAAGAGAAGCGCCCTTTGTGTAACCTTTTCGTTTCCCTGACGTTAGGTCCTAGCTTATGACAGCACTGTCAAGGAGTCTCCAATTTGTTGAGGTGCTACTTGTATTTTTGTATCTTTTCTGGTACCCTGCTGCCATTAAGGTCTTTCTCTCAAAACCTCTTTTTTTTTTTTTTTTTTTTTTCCCAAAAAAAAATCCTCTTTTCCTCCTCACCACTTGCTTCATCCATTTAAAACACCCCTACTCTTTTTTTTCTATTCAGGTAGTTTCCAGACTGAATCTTTTTTTCTGTTATTTTATGAATTGCTACTACTTTGCTACTTTACTGGATTTCTACTTTATCATGCCATCCTGTAAGTGGTTGGTACTTAGCCTCAGTAAAAAGACCATTTAAAAAGGCCAGTTCTTGCCTACATCTTGTTGCATTCACTTGCATCATTTCTCATTTATTTAAAACATCCTATTTTGTTACAGTCCAGATCCTTTAAAAGTATGTTAAATGGACTCCCATTTTTGCATGGAAACAACCTTGAGGACAATGAGTTATGATCATGCAACAAGATTATTTGTAGTCATTTCCCACTGTGGCTGAGGGAACTTTCACTTTTAGGATAAGAAACATTTTAGGGGAGGAGAGCATTTATATGCAATACACATGCTGTTAACAGTCCCTTTTCTCTGCTTATCACCTTTTTTTTTTTTTGCATAATGCAACTCTTTATTTATCCTGCATGGGACAGTTTTCACAACACAGTAAGCCAGCAAGCTTTGCAGCATTTTATTTCATCATCTGCAACATTTTTTTTGGTCAAATCTTGAAAGATGTATCCTGCTGTGCTAGTATGAGGTCATACGGTAGAAAGATACTGTAAAGGCTACAGTGGGATGTTAAGATGAAATGGTTGATCATGGGATTTAGTTTCAATGTTAGTGAAAACATCCTTTTCTTAGAGCCTCCTTGTCCAGTTTCTATATAAATGATGCTGCAGGTGAACGAAAGTACTTAACTCTAGCCCATAACCCTCCACACTTCATTCTCCAAGCCCTTTTGCCTCCCTGCTGTTACCTAGAATTCACTAGAGGGTCATAACCCACCGTTTACAGTTTGAAATGTAGTGCAGTGCATAAGGTCATGCGATAGAATCATATATAGTATTATATAGTCTGACTGTCGTGCTCAACTATAAAATGTGGAGTCTGAAGAGAGTACCATTGTGTAGACTGAGAAAATTGTGGCTTAAGCTGAGGTAGGATAAATATTATGACAGATATGTATAAATGAATATGACATGCTGCTAAACACACATGTGCACTCACATCCATGTACATGGGAACATATGCACTTATCATTATTGCTGCCTTGCTTACCTGTAGTCTGTGGTCCTTTGCAGGGGGCCATAAATGAATGCAAGTCCAAGGCAGAGACCACCCACAGAAGCCAAGCATGTTGTGAGGATGTATTCCCTTTGACCTGAATGCTTCCCTTGTTGAATAAATCATTACAAAGTGTACCAGCTTCACACTAGTTCCTTTTTTATCTTTTATCCTGCCCATCCTCCAAATATGCCCTTGAGAAACTAAAGAAAAGACAAGAGAGAAAAAAACATGGACACAGCACCCCAGGAGGTAGTGAAATCATTGTTTCCATGGAAATGGCAGGCAACAGTAAGCCCATTATCAATTCTGAGGTATTGACTCTCGTTCACTGGTGATATTTAACCTTCATAGATGAATAGGCCGTCATGCGTGCAGAGGAATTGATAAAGCCGCCACGTTCACCGTATTACGATTGATGTCTTTATCATTTGGAGACTGGCCTAACTACAGCTTGCTTGCAAATTACTCTCCTTGGCCTCATCTATCAGGCTATTGAAGTTAGACATTGGCTTACCATTTGTATGGAAAAAAAGGGAGAGGTCTGCATGGGAAATACGACCACCAGTATCTACTTTAGTTGGTTGGCTTTGGATAAAACTGCCTCAACTCTAAGTAAGTCATTCAGTAACAGTATTTGGCGTATCTTAAGAAAATGAAGTGATGGATTTACAAATGCAGCATAAAGGTGCTATTTACATTCAGAACATAAAGTCAAGAGGACTGACATATTATTGCTATCATTTATTCATGCAAGTCAATGGAACCATAATGGATCTGTAAACCTTACATCTGAGGTTTTCTTTCCAATAACAGCTGTTGGGGAAGCGAATCAGCTTTAAACCCTGCCGGTCCATACTCAACCTGGCCAACACATCCTATCCCACAACACCCCGTTGGTTTGTCATTTTGACTCCAACACCCACAGATCCGTTTTAGTGTGAAACAACCTGTCCAGAGCCACCATCTCAGCAGAAGGCAAGGGATGCTCGAAAACAAAAGCAGAGAGGTTGTGAGGTGAGGAAACTGGTGGCCGGGGTTGTGGTTTCCATTTGTTGTGGCAAAACAGAGCAGGTCAGAAGGGGCCTGGATGAAAATCTGTCATCAGGTGTGGATGTGTTTAACTCAGTCTCTCACAATCTCGCACAGAATAGCAGGTTCTTGTTGTTGTTGGTAACTGCATGGTGGTAACCCAGTGAGTGCTTTAAACACTACCCCAGCTATTATCCATCCATTGGTACTGTTTGGTTCAGGGCTGTAATTGTGATGTGATCATATTGGACACAATCACTCAACACAATGAAATGTGCCGCACTGAAGAGCAGCTCCTGATATACACATTGTGACACAAACGCACAATCGCACAATGGGCCACCGGTCACTTCAACTCAACACGGCCTAATGTGTTGGTAGCGGAAGAATTTCGGAACAATATCACATATGCAGACACATATTTATGTATGTAAACACAATTAACCTCATCAACACTAGCAAAACCTCTAGAACTGACAAAGTCAGTTCAAGTGACCACAGAGCTTAAAAGAACGTGGTTAATTATAAGATTTTTCTTTCCCAAGATTGCTTTTCTTTGTGCACACTAGATAACATTTGAATTTTACCTTAGAGGTACAGCACAATATAAACAGTGCCAAGATTAATATGGACACAGCACAGTCTCTTATCTCTCCAGTGCTTGAGAATGCCAGCTCATTCAACAGATTTGATTACTCCTTAGTTTACATTTCCCTCACCCCTGTTTGCTTCCTCAGCTATCAAGCTACCACTGTGTGGTAGAGAACTGATTTCATGTACAGAATGCCAAGCACATTGAAGCTGTTCCCAGGTAATGAGCAAGAGATGCATGGAAAGAGAGGCTCAGGTATTGCACAATCACGTAATGTTCCCATTTCAGCCTTTTTGATGGGGGATATGAACCAAGGCCAAAATAATTAGACCCACACTGACTGTATGCTTGGGTATAAACTCATTGTACACACAGCGGAGTGTAAAAGCTCTTATTTTCGGTTTTGTTTGTTTCCGAGTTCCTGTGGCTTTTCGAAAGAGAAGCATGTTTGTTCAGAGATAAGCCAAGGTTGCTGTGCCGTTCGTCCTCCTTATCTCTGATTCATAACCCAGATGGGTCCTCTTCTTCCCCCTTCTTCCTCCTTCTCTTTGTTCTTTGCCTTGTGATTTGAGTTCTCCTCCTCCTATTCTCTTTCCTTCTCAGCTCTTGTCTTCGATTTTTAACTTATGTTTCCATCCCCTATCCACTTCTTGCCTGCTTTCTTCTCCTATTTGTTTTTTTACTACTTATTTAATCTCCCCTCTAATCTTTCTTTGTTCTCCTCCTTGTTTTACTTAAATTCATCCTCCTCTCATCTCCTCTTCACTTTACTACTACTTCTATACCCCCATGGAACAGCACTGCCATAAACTGTAAAACCTAAACAAAACGATGTATCTCCAAGGGGGATTTGTACCCATTAATGGAATGGATTTAAAAAAAAATCCTTGTCCAGTCCTTCTCCCCAGCTGATACTTCAACATCCACTCTTTTATCCGTTGTTGAAAAAAAAAAGGTGTATATTCAAAGGTAATTGACACACAGGGGTAACTTATTAAGCAACACACTGTTTGTACCCAAAGCTTGCACATCAAGCTGTTTGTACACAAGGGTAGATAACCAGTGCAGCTAGGGGGGGGAAATTGGTAAATTGTGTTGCAGTTGGGGGTCTCCATTGCATTTTATCAAGGATCACTCTGCCAATTAGCATAGTGTTACCTCTCTAAATAAGCAGAGCAAAAGCAGCTTGGTGTCGGTCTGAGTGTGTGTGTGTGTGTGTGTGTGTGTGTGTGTGTGTATACTGGGAAGTATCAGTCTACACATCGTGGAGTGTGTCCATGGCGGCGTGTTGCACCCTCTCTTAATTGGATGTTTGAATGTACCCATTTATCCACAGAAGGGCATCTAATTAGGGTCCTTTGACATTAGACACAGCTTTCGCTCTTTGGGGCTAGATTTCAGCCAAGCTTCCCATAGCTAAGCTTAATTGACTATTATGATAAGGGTTGAGAGAATGTGTTCCTCGGTGCTGTGAACAGATATCACCTGCAAAATGTTCCCGCTCTTAGGTTTTGTTGATTTTGCACCAACTGGATGAGTTTTAATGGGTGGGTGAGCAGTTGTGCCAGCTGGAGTGGTCAGCCTTCCTGTTCACGATGCTGTACCACACACAGGCACAGTTAAGTGCTATTTGCTAAAGTTTTATATTCTTCTATAAATAAACGAAAAGGCACTGCACCTCTTTTGCATGAAAGTCATGTATCCCCAAAACACTTTATGTTCAGATGAATCTTGCATTTTTAGTGATAAACCCACAGAAAATTATCACCCCACTGCATTTCCCCTCAGCTCCATGGCATTTTAGTGTGTCTTTCAGCAGATTGTTTTGGTTTTACAGCCCACATTTACATTGCTTTTGTTCACTGTCACTGCCCTCATAAAAGCAAAAAAAGCCCTGATATACTTCTGCACACTACCTGCCCAGCACCAAAAGGTAGAAAAACAAAGTTAGTGAATAGCAAATCACTAGCAGCTATCCATTTAGGAGCTACAAAGCCAGATGTGTCCTTTGAGAGTTGCCAATATAGAGACAAAAGGAACATTGCTCCATAACGCTAATAGTGGTCATAAACTCCATAGGGTACCCCTAAAGTCATAAAAAACAAAATAAACAACTGACAAACCAATAGTGTGTATGTATTTTAAGTGCTAAAATTTTACTTTTTTGACTTTTCCTCTCTTTATTTATTTATTTATTTATTTATTTATTTATTTATTTTACAGAGGATTCAGAATACAACAGACACACTACTGAATCTAACAGGACGGAATATGACGGACTTCTTGGTCAAGACTTTTGAGCACTCAGGAAAAACAAGGTATTGTGTGTCAATATGAATGTTGTGCATATGAATGTTAGTAGAAAAGAGTTTTTTGAATACACCGGAGCATTTAAGGGGAAAAATAGTTTGTAATTCTTGTTTTTCAATCGGGATATCACTACAGTGCACTCATGTGTCTGCTAGCAATTTTAGAGGCTAGTGAGTTGTTTCCCTCTTCTTTTTTTTTTTTTTTTTTTTTTTTTTTTGACACGAAAAGAGCCAAATTACTACCTGGGCTGCTGTTGTGTTGTTGGTACATCCACTTTCAGAAGATCATTGATAGCGGTATGAATAAAAGGACACACTGCGCTGCCATTTCCATCTCTACATGTTACACACTTGTCATGCTTTGACAAATCCCGCTGGGCTATTCTTTGATATGCTTCTGTTAACCTGTCATTTTATTGTATGAAAATATTTAGAGCAAACTGTTGTTATAAGCAGTAGGGTTGATATGTTTGTTCAGCCCTGTAAATGCGTTCTAATCATGTTTCCAGAATATATCGTACGTGTCCACGTTCTCACTTTCACTCTAATATCTGCTATTACTGTATGCCTCTGTATCTTGTCTGTCTTTGTGTGTGTGTAGCTATGCAGAGTGTAGAAATGTGTGGGTGTGTGCATCCTCGGCATTACTCATGTGCTCTTACCTCCACTTGAACTTCTCTCTTTCTGCTTTTTTTTTCCGACTCTCTAGGTATGGAGGGATCTCCGTCGGTGCAGTCAACTCCCAAGTCCGCCTGACCGAGGCAGCAATCGAAGCCGCATTCAGGGATCTAAAAGACCTATTCACTTCATTTCAGGTATATAATAAATATCGGCATTCTCAGAGTCAAACCTGTTGATACCATATGATTAATTGAATTCCTCTCAAGAGTGAAGAAGTTCTATATCGTAGCGAGAGGTCAAAAGCAGTACACTCAGAAAATAGCTCAGGGGTATCTGCAAGACCCCAGAAGTCTTTGAATTTGTTTATCTGCAGCATAAACCAAGGGCAACACCTCCCTCAAACCACCAGAGTGCTAATCCTCAAATCTCTTGTTTGAAAACATAGTCCAATGATTCCTAAAAAAAAAAAAAAAAAAAAAAAATCCTCCACCGGTTTTGAGTTTTGTCATTCATGAAAAACTGAACAAGTTTTGGTACTATCTACCGAGAATATGGATTTTCACATATTACACATTTTCTGAACTTGGAAATTCCACATTCTTCCAACACTGTTGAAGAGATCCCAAGAAATCCTTCAGTGATGCTACCAGGGATGTCAGTTTCAGTTAATTTTGCTTTCAAATGACCGACACCGTATTGAAAAAGAATATCTGATGTTGTGAACAGGTAATTGTCTAGCCGTTAGAGAAATGTGTATGCAAATTAACCTATAGACTGATATGTGTAACCGGTCAAATATATTCTCGGCTGTTAACAGATTAACTGTTAACTGTCGACATCTCTAGATACTACAGTAATTTTTCAAATGTAAGATATTTGTGGCATTGTGACATTGATGTCCTCGTACTTCCTGGTACTTTAAACAAGCCTTGAATTGTGTCGATGCACATTTATCAACCTACATACATTTTTGCAGGTTCGTGATTGAAAAAGTGAATCAGAAACTGCTTTTCTCCTGTCAAGGTTGCAGTTTGCCTCTCGTCTTTTGACTGCACTACTCCTAATTGGAGCATGGCATTCTTTGTTCAGCTAGCTTTGTATCTTGGATACAGGTGATGTGTTTTTTTTTTTTTTTTTTGAGAGTACACTTTTGGACCCCACTGAATTCTTGAACAATTGAGAAAGGAGAAAGAAAGCAAAGGAGAGAGGAGGTTTAGATTCTTCAAATCCATTTTGTTGAGTGTCCATGGCAACAGGCTATGATTGTCTGTGCATTGCTTTGAATAAATTCAGGAATCTGGGTCTTCACTGCTCAAGAACACACACACACACACAATCCTGCAAACCGTTTCACTCTTACATTTATTGAACTTTATCTACTTGAACTCCCTCATTTCATTTCATCTATACACATTCATACACCCTTACTCAAGCACATTGTTTCTTGAACTCCATCCTAACTTGCTGGTCCCCTCCCTGCATCTCTCTCTCTCTCAGCCTCTCTCCTGCATACACACAGTCTCTCATTAACATTTCAAATTTTGGACGTTCAAACTACTTTGAGATCAGCACATTGCTTTGCCCTCAGGCGTCTCCGGTCTCATCCCTACCCAGGCTCCCTTCTCTGTCTCCCGGATCTCAACGCTAATGTGACTTTAATTCATGCAGCAGCGATGATGTAACCCTAATGGCTGGGCATTAGCCGTTCCAGCTCTGCATTCCTTGTTATTAAAGTGCTACACTGTCCTTGGGAAATGTCTGGCTCTCTGCTGCTCTGCAGGCATTGTGATGTGAATCGGTAAGGGGGAAGTAGTATGTTTTTGCACTCTGAGCCACCTGCGCAGACTGGGAAGTGGGCTTTGAAATTTCAGTTTAATTGCAGTTCCTGTGTCTAGCAGGTAGAAATAAGAGTTCTGTGTTGAAAGAGGTGACGGGAACGATGAGAATAAGAAAGCCCTTGTGCTGGCAATTGTATAATAAAGCCAAAAAAAAATGTATTTCAAATGGCACATTTTCTCATGTAGATGGTGTAAATGTTACTGCTGTTCCCATAAAAGTTTTTGTAACCTCCTCAAACAACAGTTTTATAAGATTATTTAAAATTTTCAGAGAAATAAGCCTCAAATTTAACAACCCATGAGCTCCTTCCCGGCAAGATCTCAGTACACTCACACACGCACACACACATGCAGACACATATTAACACACTGTCACACAGACCGTATGACCACACTATCACACAGACCATTTGATTACTGAACTGTGCAGGCCACTTTGGAATACTAGCCAAAAGAAGTCACCACACACTCGAGTGGCTTTATTGCTGTGTCGTTAGCCATGGCACTGGCAGGTCCGCTGGTGAAACCAGCCTTGTCATTGTCCTTGAGTGGGGAGGAGTTTGTCAAGGATTAGACCCAGGCAGCTGTTGGCCCCCTTCTCATCTCTTTCTAGCCACTACTAATCCTCAAGAAGGCCGCCTGTCGGTGCTGCCCGACGCTGCTTGGCATGATACAAACTGAAATTAAGTAAAACACAAATACGGTAAACATTCTCTCACTTTTGCAGGAGGAAGCATTACAGACAAGAGTAGGAGTGTTGTTCTCTGCCAGGTGTATGAATAGGTAATGACTTGGAACAGAGGGGATGTTATTTAACACAAATACTCCTATCTGTGTAGTTGGGGGGGTTTTTTTTTTTTTTTTTTTTTTTTTTTCTCCTCCTCTTTCACACAGTGATATAGAAAGAGATGAAGCCTTCATGCTGTGTTCCTGAAATGATGTGTAAACATTTTGGTATGCCAAAGGAGCAGAGGGGATCTATAGAAGGGCAAAAACAAATAAATGCTCTGAATACGCTCTTGAAATGTTTCCAAATTTCTGAGGATGTGGCTGAGTAAAAGATTGTGGGATGAAAAAGTAAGAACAGACCTATGATCTGTGTAATCCCTTGTCCTAAGGTAACTGTCTTGGGGCTGAAAATGTCTTTGGTATCTATTTCTCTTTCAGCGGCGCAGATGAGCACGTGCACCTGAGCACACTCGCATTCTTGGGATGTCTTTCTTGATTTTTCTTCTCTTATTTTTCCCCACCCCCCCACCTTTCTCCCCACTTGTCACCCACACTTTTTCTCCGCCGACCTCTCCTCTACTCCACGCCACATCCACTCTCCCCCCTTTTCCCTCCTCTCCTCTGCTATAGCCCTATGATGAAGGCAGGGGCCAACAGGAGGTCCATTTGCATTTATATCACACATGTAATGTGCTCAGTGCTCTTATGGCTGGTTTGAACAGCATGGTATCAACGTGACACTTTGGAAATCGCATGCCTGTCATCTCAAGCCCTCATCCCAAGGCTCATTTCACATGAAACATGAGTGGAGTTAGAGCAGATTTTTAATGCAACCTGTCCAGTCTACCCTCTCTACACCATTTTCATTTCCTCAACTCCCCATGAAACTGAGCAGACTCTGGAAAACACTTCTTTTGCTGTTATTTCATCCGTATATGAGCAATCGGAGAATCCAGTGATACTGCTTAAAACCGGATCTGTAAATTAGGTAATTAGACAATTTCTATGTTACTTGTGAATCTTTGTTTCATGTTCTTTCCCTCCTCTCATGATTTTAATTATTTCAACATATTAAATAAAACAGAAATGTCAAAAGAGGAACAACTTCGGAGTAGCCAAAATAACAGGGGACACATTTTTCCTTAGTCTGTGGGAAATGAGTGGTTCAGCAAACCCAAATGTTCTCCAGAAGTCTCAATTCTTGTCTCCCTCAGCCTCATGTTTTGCATTTCAAAGAGCAGTAGTGGTTTTCCAAGTGTAGCCAATTAAGTCTCCAACTGTGTTTTTTTTTTTTTTTTTTCTTGTTTTCCTCGTCGTCATTAGGATAATGTGACTGATCAGATCCTCCAGAATGCTGAGACTCTGCTGAAGAAACTGGGAACCAGGAACAACGTAAAGGTATTATATTAATTGCCGTGTGCCCCCTTTACTCTACGTTTAGATTACATGCGATTAGATGAAGGTTTAATGATTGCGAAGGTGAAATTAGGCCGGTGCCATTTGAATTTTTGGTGAGGAATGCTGATAATGAAGAAAAACAGGATATAGATAGTCAGTGAAGAGTGAACCCACATAAAACCAGCCTGCTCACCTTCTTACTTGTGCAATTTGCTAAATTGTATGTTGTTAAGTCTTAAATTTTCAGAACACTGTAGCATCAAACTTTAGGAGTTAGGAGCAGATGGGATAACAATGGCACCTTGGGTTATGAATAAATAGCTATAAAATGCAAAGTTAGGATACAGCATGATGGTTTTGCAGAAAATGTGAAAAATAGTGCAACTCAATAATTAAAAGCCATTTTTGTATTAAATTCCAGTCCAAGTCCAACCTTGAGTTTCCTTGAACAACAATAAATAAGATAATGTATTTTCACATATTTTGCTGTATAATGAATGAGATGCTGTCTCAAAGACAGAGATTTAATATATAATGTTCCAGATAAAGTTAGTATCTTATGCTAAGACTAGAGTTTTGCTCCTTTCCAAAACAATGTGATGCTCAAAGTAGTTTCAATAGTGGAAATGTGAACAAGGCTTGCCATCATATCTACCTACGTATTTTCCACTCCCTCTGTACCACCCTTGTGTATTTAGCAGACAAACTTTTGCTCTTTACCATTATCTTCAATGCATAAAAATGATATTTTAGCAGCTTTCACCTTTCAGAAACTGAAGGATGATGGAAACCTAATAAGAAAAATAATATCAATTTTAGTCGACCTGTGTGTCTGAGATACAGCGAGCAGCAGAGAAAAAAAAAAGAGAGAGCGGCAAACAGGCAGAGAGAGACAAGAGTACAGTATGTGCGTGCGTGCACATCTGTGTGTACTCGAGTTTCTCCATATCCTGCTCTGTGATGCAGTGTTATGTTAGGCTGACACTCAAACACCATCCACTCTTAATTAGCGCTGCACTATCAGCAGGGAGTCCTCTCTCTCTCCCACTCTCTTTCATCCATTCTTTTTCTTCTACACCCCAGCTGCCACAGACTTAGAGAATCACTTACATTAAAAAAAAGAAAGTGCAAGAATGTTTTTACTCTGTCTCTGCCACTAGCACGCTACGTCGCATCAGGATTTAACAGTCAGCGCAGGCCTCTATCTACTATTGAATAAAAAAGTAATGTTTGTCAGCTCTATTGTTTATTCTTATAGATTGCTTATTCTTTTATGAAATAAGTCAACATAAATCTAGTGTATCTCTTTGTTTTAGAAATTACTGTTTTCTAGCCATTATAAGACACTTATGAAGATATAAAAACACAGTACACACACAAAAACAGAATAGCAAATATCTTGTGCACAGTGGCCACGGTGACACACTTATGCACATCCTGCTGTGTGGTGCATAAAAGACTTCAGTGTTACTGCACATAAAAGCGACTCATTGTTGCTGGAAATGCTTTCTCCATTTCTTAAGTTGTGGAGAAATGGAGTGCTTGTAAGTGAAGTGACATGCTTTATGGTGGCCATATAGGTGGTACACAGCTCTTAACAACTCATCATCTACTCAGCTGTCACAACCTAACTAGCAGACAGATTCTGTGTTGTTATTGGTAATTATTATTTTTTGTACCTTTCTTTGCTACATTTCTGGCTAGTTAGCGATCTAGTAAAGCCAAAATAAAAAAACACAAACATTTCCTGTTTACTGGAATGACACAAATTGCCACTCAGCAGTGCTTTGAAAAGAAATCCACCTCAGAATAAGACAATTTCACTCCCAACTGGTCCGCACACACATAACTTGTATCTTTTTGAAACATCTCTCTCCTCAGAAACTGCCGGTTAAATCTTTTTTTCTCGTTTGTCCACATCCAAATTAATCCTCCATGGTGGTGCCAGATGTAGTTGCTAGGAGACATCTGAAGCAACTGCAAAGCCTCTACATGCTGTTCTCAGTGCTAATGGTTGTCTCTACCTCTGCAGGTGTGGTTCTACAACCGGGCATGGCACGGCATGGTGTCCTTCCTCAGTGTGGCCAACAACGCCATCCTGAGGGGAAATCTGCCAGCAGGACAGGATCCCCGCCAGTATGGCATCTCCGTTTCCAATCACCCCCTCAACCTCACCAAGCAGCAGCTCTCCTATGTGGCCATGTGAGTTATCAGTTGGACCAATAAATGGGTTAAAAGGTAGATTTGGTTCAGACAGCATGGCGGAAGTGAGTGTGGATTGAAATGCTGCCTTGTTCCAACTATGTGGAGCAAAGATGCAAGTTAAAAATGTCTTGCTGTTCGTCATAATTACGTCCTTTGTGCTTTGTAGTGTTCCAGGTTGAGAAAAACAGGGCAAAGATTGCATATAATTGAGAAATACAATGTTATTTAGTGAATATTAGCAAGCTGGAGTGCTAGCAACATACTGTACGTACAACTTTACATTTGAAAAATGTGGATAAAGACAGTGTACAGTTTACTGAGGATCTAAGCACAGTTTAAAAAAAAAAAAAAGCTCTATTGTTTTTGCAGTGTATGCTGCAATTATTTCAGAAAAAAAAAACATGTAAGGCTTTTTTTCTCACATTTACTTTCATGGATGTAGTGTGTGGTAGTGGTGCAACAGGTATGCAGACTGTATACAGGATTCAAAACCGGACTCTAAACGGTTGTGTCAATGACATGGTTACCAGCCAAATCTGCCTTTTCTGTCTTTTACTTCTGAAACCATTGTTTGCATTTCACTAGCAGTAAAGGTTTTCTACATTTTTACCATCACAGTCCTCTTTGCAGTGAGTGATAGGTCTCTCCACTGCTGCACGCTCCAACAGAGCTTTCCTTATATAGAGAAACGGGGGCATGGTAGCATGCTAATTACTGATAGCGGGCACACGCCTGTCAATTTAGAATGATTCTGATTCACTAACATACACACAGTGGTAAGAACAAAATTGGCTGGTGCACACATGTCATGAATCTGACGGTAACTTTGAGTGCAAAGTAGGAACATTTATACGCACATATTAGTGAATGAGACCTTGTGTGTTTTTGAGTTTCACCCTATAGAAATTGGAAAGGTGGAAAAAGTACTTGCTGGGCTAAACAATGATAAACCAGCTGGTATGGATAATCTGGATGGATGGTTACTTAAAGTTGTTTGAATATAATTTCATTGCCAATATGTCACATTTTCAACTTGAGTCTGAAGGAGGGGTTATTCCCCGAGGCTTGGAAATCTGCCAAGGTTATACCTCTAACGAAAAAACAAACGGGAGAGTTTCTCAGCTGCCAATAGCGGGCCCATTAGTATTCTTCCAGTGTTAAGCAAGCTAATGGAAAAAGTTCTTTTTGAACAGATACCACACTATTTTTCACTTAATGAATCAAATTCTGATTTCTAGCATGCCTATAAGGCAGATCACTCTACGTGCAGGCAGAGATGATCGACAAATGGTTATTTTACTTGACTTCAGCACAGCATCTGATATTGTGGGCCATAGGTTATTATTAACAAAACTAACTGCATATGGGTTTAGTCCAACAGCAATCAATTGGATGAATAGCTACTTATCCAATAGGATGCAATTTGTGTTTTTAAGGGTAGCTTTTACTCCCCTTAGTGTTTAGCAGCGTACCCCAGGGGAGTTGCCTCAGGACACTACTCTTTTCAATATTTACCAATGACATGCCTTATGTTTTGGATAAGTGCAGTGCTACTCTATTTGAAGATTATACAACTATATATTTTGCATCAAATAACAGAACAGAGTTAAGGAACACACTCCAATCTGAACTGCAACCGTTGTTTGACTGAATATGTATATAAGTATGATGTTCAGGGCCAAACACGCCACTAATAATGATAATCAGCCATGCCTATCACTCACAGGCTCCGATATTGAACAGGTTCAAGAGGCAAATTTGCTTGGTGTCACACTCGATGGGCAGCTATCATGGGAGAACCATATTGAAAATATTGTTTAAAAAAAATGGGTAGAGGAATATCATGCATCAGAATATGTTCCTCTTTTCTTACCCCTGCCTCTAGAGTGCTAGTGACACAGGCACTAGTTTTATCTCACCTTGACTACTGCTCAGCAGTCTGGTCGGGCGCAGCCAAAAAAGATCTGTCTAAGCTCCAATTAGCTCAGAATAAAGCTGCAAGGCTCGTGCTGCCCTGTCCGTTAGGTGTGAGGCAGAGTACAGACAGAATGCATGCCAGTCTAGTCTCTCATGGCTCAGAGTAGAGGAGAGGTTGGCATGCAATCTAATGGGTTGCTTTAGGAATATCTATTATAGTAAACAAACAAATTGTCTGTACTCAGATAAATTATGTGAGAGATCAACATAGTCACATAGTTTAGTTTTTCCACTTGATTTTTACTCGTCTTGAACATGTTTTTTATTGAGACTTGTTATATGTGTTGTATTTCCTATTATATATGTTGTTTTGTTGTGTGCAGACCCCAGGAAGTAGCTGCTACCCTAGTGGCAGCTAATAGGGATCCAAATAAAGAATAAGAGACTGATGGACTGGGGAACTGAGAGAGATAAGGCAGAGTGAGAGTTACAGAGCAATGGAGTGGGAGAAAGAAAAACGGAGACAGCATAGACAAAGAGAGAACAGATGCGACAATACAATGAACAGTGTAAGACAGATAGACAGGTAGATAGATAGATAAATAGATAGATAGATGAGGGATTTGTTTGAGTATTCACAGATTTGGAGACTCATGGGAGCCCCTTACAAGGATATACATTTTTTCTCTCATGCCTTCTCCCAGGGCTCGCTAGAGAGCAGCTCCCTATGAGAGTCAGAGATTAATGACGTTCTAAATCACAACATACTGGCTCATACCGTATGGCTCTAACTGCTCTCTGTGCACTGTGTACAGTTTTGTTTTGTGATTATGAACAGTGATTTTGAGCTCAACATAATCTATTGTTGATATTTTGCATTTTGGCTGTTCAGAGACCTCAACAGTACCATAACCCTGACATTATACAGTTAATTCAATGGCTGCTACCAATCACAACATATGAGCAGTTATATTACATGCTCCGCCACCGTGCCAGCAAAACCTGTAGTTTGGTATTTATGTAGTGATCAGGTGCCTTGAGTTAGAGAGAGAGACTGCACCAGCGTAAAGAGTAAATTACAGTGGGCTGCCTACCGTAGATTCAGGATGAGCATCTGTTCCTTTTACCTCTCTGTGAGGAGTGTCACAGCTACAATTTATAAACTACGTTTTCCAGATTAGCTTGGACCCACCTCCATTGTTGAATAAGTGTGCAGATTGCAGACAAGAATGGGTAAAAGCAAATTGTGCCATGTTGAGCGACCAGAAATCACTGTCAGATTCAAATTGACACACCCCTCTAGTGCGCTACCAGTTTCAAGTGTGGCATGAGCTACAAAATTGTGAATGCAGGTGGAAAACAGTTGATGCTTACATCCATTTAAATTAGCACTTTACTTGCACAATGTCTATGTGCTTTCGTTCATCTGCATTAGCAGGAAAATAGGGCTTTCCAATTTCCACTGTCATCATCAGAAATGTCAGACTTTGGCACCATTTCGAAATGGAGATATCTGTATCGCTTCTTAATTGCTGAGGAATATCATTTTGGCAACTGTCAAAGACTTCTGTTCTTACCAGCCTGTTGAATTTGATGTATAAATTAATTGTAATCTGCAAATTAATATTGTTTCTGATCTACGCCACACACACTATCTGCAAAAATGTGCCATTTAAATAATCACATGTGGTTGAGCTAACACATTCATTTTTGTAGCAAAGTCGAAAATGCTTCCTGACAAAATCTACATATTTCTGCATAATATAAATACTGGCCCGAATGTTGTGCCTGAAGCCTAATAGTTAATAATTATCTCATGCTTTCAAAACCTCTACACTTTAACATGTAAGGCTGTGCTCTGCAGCCCTTGTCATTAACAAAACCTAAAGGAAAGCAATACGCACTGTAAAGCTATACTCCCACTGCTCATCTTTATTGCTGTTCCATTATTAGTTAATTAGCAGATTGCTTGTCCTCTTCTTCACAGCAATTACCCAGCTTCAAGCATTCAGGGTTAGATCATTCACAGCTTTGTGCCCTACATTATCTCCCAACCCAACCAGAGCACACAGCCCTTGAAACCTGTTGAAATGTAGGTTGGCGCCCACTGCTGTAAATTATTTCACATTTATGTGTTCTAATTGCGTCTGGTTGGCGATGATAAATACTGCCATGTAGCCACACAGGGTAACTTATTTAATATGCTAATTACTCAGCGGGACGTCTTGTGAGAGATTATCGCAGGCCGAGGGTGAGAATGACGGTGGGGGTTAAAAAATACGCCACAGTTTTATCCAATGCTAATTGAGCAGACACAGCGAAGGACACTTTCAAAGCTAGGATGGTATAAATGAAGACAGATGACAATGAATTAAAGGTCAGTATCTTGGAGGAGAAAGGACCAATTTGTTTCTAACATGAAAGAAAGACTGTTACATATAAGAAGTCTAGTCAATATTTTTAACTGTGGTCCTCTATTCTCTTTACTTGTTGACTGGGTTGCCAAGAGACCAATTGAAGGTGAACCCAACATAATGGCCAATCATGATTTCAGAAGGCTAATGATCCTTAAAAGCTGTTTTATTATGCACCATTATATACAACCATCCTTGTGAGCTTTTTCCATGATTGTATACAATGCTTGTCTAATTAAATCATCAATACTAACAAGCAACACCTGAAACATTAGTTGCATATATTATTTCTGCAGGTGCAAACAAAATTTGTTGAACTGCATCTTATCATATGCAAAGTAATAAATGTAATGCATTTATTACATTATAGGAAATAAGCCAATTGCAGCTTTAACATTGTTTCAGTGTCGTTTGACTAATTTCCTGGTACAAGAGAACCAACCAGAGACCTGTTTAGTTTTCTTAGAATTTCTTCACTTTTATTCAGTCAAGATTTCTTGACTGTGACAAAGTCTCACATACACTTTGCAGGCAGCACAGTGTTAAGTCTAACCTTTTCTTATTCTGTTTGACGTCATTGTGGTGATTGTTAATAGTTTTCGCCTTGTGAATGTTGGCAAAGGAAGTAAATGTGAATACTGTGGTATTTAGCCATGACTAGTGCCTGCTGAAATGGAAAATCAAGTGAGCCAGTATTCTCTTTTAATTAAATTCAGTGAATATCATACCAAAACTTTAATCAATGTCATAGGAAGCATGATACCATTTCATTTAGAGTTCAATTAAGCTATAGTAATATATTTGATAAAGATATCTCATATTCCAATTCATGAGAATAGCTGTTCCAAATCACTTTACCCCTGTGGTGCATACTTATGTTTTTAGCACCCAGGGTTAACAGTAAGATAATTAGCCAATTTACCTGTGTTCTAATGAAAATGTGGCACTGTTCTTCTCAAATCAAAAGGGAGTCTTCAGAACATCAATACATTGTCAGCATCAATTTTAATATATTTTGTACAGAGTTTAAAAATATCTTTTGGACAAAGTTTAATCTCCGTTCCTATTTTAGTGTTTCTTCTTCAGTGTCCTGGTACACACTAATCGCTCTCCAGTCAACTTCCTGTTTACTGTGCTCTCTTCAATCACAGGGCCACAACCTCCACTGACGTGGTGGTGTCCATCTGCGTTATCTTTGCCATGTCCTTCATCCCTGCCAGCTTTGTCCTCTTCCTCATCCAAGAGAGGGTGAACAAAGCCAAGCATCTGCAATTTGTCAGTGGAGTAAACCCAGCTGTCTACTGGTTGGCTAATTTTGTCTGGGACATGGTAAGTATTAACTTCATCAGGCTGTTGTATCACCTCTTAATTGATCATGGCATTGGCCACTTTACTAGTGAAAACTAGGTAAAACTATAAGATTTATGCTATAATGTGATTCATTTCACCCAGGTTTCAGTGCCGTAGGCCTCATTTTACTATACTCCCCAAACTATCCCAAAGATTTTTTTTCCACCTAAGGCTAGATGTAAAAAAATATCCATCCACTATAATTGATAATGTAGCTTTGACACCACTGAGTTCTGGGGAAAGCTTCACCTGAGCAACTGTTATTGGCTGAGGCGTAATTATCGACACCGGCTGCCCCTACTGGTTACGCTCAACAGGCTTACTGGCAGTTTCCCTGAGGCATAATGGAAGTAAACATTTTATCAGGTACCTTTGGTAAAGAAATGGCATCAGGGCGCTCATCATTATGGTGGATAAATGCTGTCTGAGTGGAAGACAAATGTACCTAAGGAGCCACTCTAATGATTCTAGCCCGAGGCTCTCTGCATTAGCATACATGCTCTGTCCAGGTTGAAAGCTCCTTAATATTTCAGTGTAAATGTTTTATGTGAACTGTAAATAAACATGTATCATTGTATCTTTATATATTCTTTTTACTACATTTGCAGTTTTTGATTATTTACCAGTAGAAATCTGTGGATTCGTTTAAGTTTAAGCTTTGCAATCCAAAATTGAATGAATGATAATGCAATTATCGATTATGTTAAATTTATTCTTGGGCACAGAAATGAAAAACTACAGCTTAAAGATTCTTTTCCAGCCTCCACCTTTGATACTGAATGGATTGAAACAAATATTAGATAAATATTAAATCTCTTAGTTGAAAATGTTATAAAACCATTGTACACTTGTACAATGTGTCATTGAGAGACCACTTGCCTCAAACAGAAGAGCCTCCAATGGTTCTGTTATTCACTGAATTAATTAGAGAACTAAAGGGGAATATATTTGAGTGCTAATTAAAAAGTCATCTACAGATTTCATAATTACATGTCCCTTTCAGTTTGTCTGGGGAAAAAAAAAAGAATGTCAAAAGCAAACAATCTTTTCATGTAGTCACTAACGCCCTGAAGAGCGATTTAATAATCATGGGTTGGCCTCTACTTTTGATGTGGATAGCTTCTTATATCTCGTTCTGTTCTGACAGTGCAACTACATCATCCCATGCTTGATTGTGATTGTGATCTTCCTTTGCTTCCAACAAAAAGCCTACGTTTCCCCACCTAACCTGCCTGCTTTGGTTCTACTCCTTATTTTGTACGGGTAGGTAAATTAACATCTCAAAACTAAAGTTTTGTTTTTGTTTTTACATTTGCATCACAGATTGCGCCTTAAGCTACTGTATGTAATATATTTTGTAACTGCTAGTTTAAGTGCTTCACTGAGTCTTCGATGTACAACACTTACTATATTTAGTGAAATATTTAGCCTTTTTTTCATGACAGCGGCAGTAGATTTAATAGAAATGTCTGTAGTACAGGTCTTGCACAAAGACATCCCATGATGCAAAGAGGCTCTTGTAATGATAAACTGTGTATATATGTCAGTGTGTGGAGTTGCTTTGCAGCTTTGAAGACATGTCAGATTTTGCCCAATGGTACATTCAATTTGACAGTTTAAATTGCATCCTCTTTCAGCTATGGCAACACCCTGTGGCTAGTCAGAATTTAATTTGTTCAATGGCTATCATGGCTGTCCCTCTCTTATATATTTTGAAAAGCTGGTATACAGTAGTTGTTGTGTAAAAGATATTAGGTATGTTTTTATTAAGATACATTTTTGTCATTATCACCTTTATTGGATAGGACAGTATAGAGGCAGACAGGAAAAAAGGGGGGAGAGAGAGGTCCCCATGGGTTTTGTGGTATGTTCTTAATCCGTTTGGCTATCAGAACACCCCACTATCAATCAAAATGATTTGATAGCTAAAAAATTGTCACACTTTTCCAGTCTTATAGGGAAAATACTGTAAGTTCTTGGTTGACAAAATCATAACTGTTTATAGTACATCACCTGTATTTTTCTTGTATTTGTAATTGGGACATTATCATAAATGAAGGGGTAACTGCTCTAAATGTGCAGCACAGTAATTTAAGCTGATTCATATTAAGTTGGTACTGTGCTGCGGTGAGGATTATAGCATCAGTGCAATGCACTCGCTGTTACATCATTGTCTACTGAGCTCCCATGTGAAAACCCATATGTAAATGAAGTGTCACATGTATAATACCCAACACCATAAACCATACCTTGAGGCCTACTAGATCATTCACAGCCCAAAAGAAGACAGCTAAGTCAATGAGATTTGGACCTAAAAATATACCACAGCTAACAAGTTCTGTAGTTTGTTGGGATTTTTTTTTTAAGTATGCCTGAATTTCCAGAGATCATACTGAGCTCATGAATAAAATGATAATTTAGTTATTTTTCTCTCATTTTCATTTAACTGCTGGGTCACTTAGTGGACATGCAAATGATCGCAGAGGCAGGTGGTGCTATTAAAGCACAAATGGTACAACTGACCTAGTAATCTGCATTGTTGAATTAAAAATGCCATGGATTCAGTAAGTGCTAACATGAAATCTGCCACGGGGTGCCATATTAACCCTGATAGTGAGTTTAATGAGTCTGGGTCACAGTTGAGGTCAGCTTATTCTTTGTGATTTCAATTTCGTGTCGCTAAAGCCGGTGGATCCTTGTTTTTCCTCTCTGTCTGCTTGCATGACACTGTGTTGTTTTATTTAGGTGGTCCATCACCCCCATGATGTACCCCGCCTCCTTCATCTTCAGCGTACCCAGCACAGCCTATGTGGTGCTGACCTGTATAAACCTCTTCATCGGTATTAACGGCAGCGTGGCCACCTTTGTTATGGAGCTATTTGATGATGATGTAAGTGGTGGCCGCACACAAACACACACAAATACACACAAACACACAAATATTCCAGAGAGGACGGATAAATAACCAGACAAGCAGACGCTCACGCACATACAGTATATGCATCATTTTAACAACATGGAAGACACAGTTCCTGTGAAAAAGCAGGCACAGACATTCAGTCTCCCATAGCTGCATAAAAATTATATTTAGAAGATATAGCAGTGGATTGCTAATTGACTTGAATCATACTGTAGATAAACGCTCTGTGTTTTCGAAGCAAAGGCTTCTATACGCGTGTGGGTGGAGTGTGTACCCACCTGGTATAACTTTTAATATATTTCCTTTATCCTCTCAAGGATTTTTCAAAGGAGTTATTTTCTCTATTCTCTTTAATGTTTAATCGTTTAGTGAGAATTGCGTCTTCGGAGAACTTTTCCTCATCCATCTTTCAGCAAGTGTTCATTTTAACTGCAAGGCTGCCTCGGTCTCAGGGGAATCAAAAGACAAAGACACTGGGAAAAAAAAAAAAGAGCTAAAAAATGGAAACCTCAGGTTGGAGAGGAAGAGAGCGAGGGGAATGTTGACTGACATTCATTTTACTTTTGATTGTTATTTGAATCACATTTCGTTATAAAAGAGAAATTGGCCTGCTCTGACTATACAATGTGTGAAACAGCCAGCGCTCTCAGTAGCAGGACCTCAGTTACTTACAGGTGGTGATGTTTGGGGAAAATCATCTGCTTTTCATGATGTCTTTTTTTCATTTGGGCTCTGAACTAAATATGTCTAATTTGATTTGTAGACTTAATTGTTATTTGCATGATTAGCATACATCATCCACACTTGAATTTTTTTTTTCTTCAGTTCATATTTTTAGCCTCACGCTGATCAGTCATTCCTTGTCAACAGGCACAACGGCGCTTCACTCTCTGACAAGCTGCTTATACATCTGATGCTTCATCACAATGTCTCCCACAGCTCTGATCTGACACTTCAGATGGAGTGTAATGTTGTCTGAAAGATTTTGCCTCTGCACACTCCCAACTTCGACACGCCTGCCTCTGACTTGATGTTTCCTCTGGCGCCGCTCGGCAATGGCATGGGATGTTTACTGTCTCCTAACGAGGCTGCCTCATTTACATTGTGATTTCATTATCAGCGACGTTCATTATCAATTTGTATTTTTCGACTGGCACGTCTCTCCTCAAAGAAAGTCATCGTTGCCATTTTGTTGTCTCTGCGTTATCTTTATTTATTGATACAGTGTTAGTGGAGCATATTACTCATAAGGGGCGCCATTGTTGGTAATTTAATGGACAGCATGTTGCCCACAGGCAGTGTAAAGGGACGGATTTACTGTGCACATCTCTTATCCAAGGCATTAGGAAGGGAGATAGTATTTCTCTCAGGATCGGCTGAGACCGGACAGGGGTCCGTGATAATTCTCCTAATCTGACTTGATTTCACTGCTGATAAGAGAAGCTGATGGGTCAACATCAATCAACAAATGTTCCAACACAGGTTTCCATGTTTAGAGTGGATATCTCTACAGAACACTTCAAAAAACAACTAATGTAGATACGACAGTGCCCCGGTGTGCCCTAGTTAGGCAGAGAGGGTAGACAAAACAGCTCAATCCAGGATTCTCCCTTTGCAATTTCTACCATTTCAAAGCTTTGTGTCATCATTTATAGACTGCTCAGCAGTGGCATTAGTTAAACAGCGTCGCTCAAAAGTAAAGCTACAGGCTTCAGACTGTTCTGTTTTCAAGCACAGGGTGAATCTAGATCCCTTTTGGGTATAGCACCCTTTTTTATAAGAGAGGAAATAGAAAAAGTAACAGAGTGAGAAAGCAGAGCTGCAGTTTACAGACTTGGTGCCCCAGTTTTGTCTCGAGACCAATGGGAGATTTTCTTCCCCCCAGGACTGTCCAGCTCCCTGTGGATTGCATCAATCCCAGCCTGCCTTGTATCTTCGAAGCAGTGTCTGAGTCAATACCTCCACCACGTGCCACTCAGAGATAACCACAGGCACATATAGATTTTCTAGGATAAACATATAGGTGTGGCAGCGTGGGTAGGTACTGCTTAACTCATGTAGTGTAATTGGAGAGCACTGTGTGCTGTCCAGCAGCTTTCATTGACTGGATGTTTCAATTGGCGTAAAAGGTAGTAATTTTACATAGTATAAGCTTTATAACAAAAACTGGTTTCATTCTCAATTTTTTAAAAATCTATACAGAATATGTCAATATTTATAGTGTACAGACAGATACGGATGCAAACACGTGTTCAGGGCAGCTTAGTCTGTTTTCCCTCTATTCTTTTTCAAAAATAACTACTTCTCTACAAAACATAGCATGACAACTACAGCACAGATTTAGCTAAAATCCTTACAAACTCCTGAATTTGCCGATTGATAACATTCTCACCTTTCCACAGGAGCCACAGTAGCACAAAAAAAAGTATGAATATCATCTCCAGAAAATATCTAACAAGACTGCTCGAGCCGTATAATGTGTCTGTCTGCTCTCATTGTGATTCCCAGCATTATGAATGAAGCCGTGCTGTGTGAATAAGCACATGTAGCGATATGGGTCAGATAAGCACCTCGCAGACTGTACCACCTTCAGAACCATTTGAAAATGATTTATGGGCATATAGCACAAACGTAAAAAGGGAAAATTGTCCGACATTTCATCATCTCTGACTAAGAGCCTCTTAGATCTCCTTGATGAACACCCAGCCAAAATAAGATCTGTTATTTCATGTATTGATCTCAAATTAAGTCTCTTCACATTCCTCCGCCAGACAGATGGGCCCCATTCAGCCAAGGTCACCGCTGTTGTTTATTTATTTGACTTTCTTTATCTCTGTAGGTGCCTTTAGAAGGTCTTAAGATGTGTGTATATGTTTGCATTTACATACATTTGCCAACAGCTGAGGAATAACAATATGTTTGAGATGAAATGTTTACAGTAAGGAACTATAGTGTTAATGTCATCTTTAGGTATATGTTTTATCTTTTCCATGTTTAAATACAAAAGAAGATAGCATGCTGTGCTGCAATGAAATAACAAATATACAGTATATCAATCCAAAAATCTGCTCAGGAAGTTCAGCTCCTCCATTACCGATGTGCTTTTGAAGCAATATTGCAATATATCAGACTGTTGCGCTTTATTGGCATTATCTGTAATATTTATTTTCTGAATGTTATGACTATGGATGTATTGATTGATGAGAGGGATTCATTTCTCAAATGATCTCCCATCCTTATTTTAGAGTACAATGTATCTATGAAGTGTGATCGCAGTTCTTTGTACCCTTTAGTCTTCAAACAAATGTGTAAAGTGTAGATAAAAGGAGTGATGAATTATTGTTCAACACATTGCCGGACATCTGAAGGTTTGCTTTGACATTATGATCAATGAAGCCTTTTCATCATATTCTCATATCAGCCTAAGAGAAACTAGGCCAGTGACCACCTACTGGTGGGAAAAAAAAAAAATCATCTCACATATGCATATGCTTTGCTTTTGATCTTGAGCATTACTGTATGTTTTACCACAAGGAGAAAAGATTAACTTAGATTGCTTTATTCTCTTTGACTTGTTCACCCTTGCATGACGTGTCAGGAACAGTAATACAGTACGTGAGTGTTAAACAAGATAAGATCCTTTCACATCATTTCTTATTGTTTGTAAATTACTTCACCCCCTAAATGGTTTAGACTATCCAGGATGAAGTTGAACTAAAGGACTTTTGGCATACCGGCATAACTTTTCAGCATGAATGTGGAGTTACCTACTGAAGCAATTACAGTAGAAAAACATTGTTGATCCTTTTTAATCAGATTCGGTCATGCCTCCTCTTCCATGATTACGTGGAAGTCAAAAGTGGGGAAAGCAAGTAGTGTGTATTAGACATCCAGTAAATTTACTTGATAAAAATATCTTTAAATCCTTTGAATTGTT
Source organism: Thunnus albacares (assembly GCF_914725855.1). Lineage (NCBI taxonomy): Eukaryota > Metazoa > Chordata > Actinopteri > Scombriformes > Scombridae > Thunnus > Thunnus albacares. The sequence goes on along the minus strand of NC_058127.1, from coordinate 15,769,317 downwards.
TTTAAAGGCTGACTGACTCAGATGGCTGCATGCACTGATCCTCGACTGCCAGTTGAAAGCTTACTCAGTGAAACAAATAAATCACAGCGCAATTACAAGTATCCATGCATAAATTCTGGGCATCTGGAAATCTTGCACACAGCTTTAACAAAATGCACCGCCACCCCTACCCCGACTACTCTTTGCACGGACTTGCCCAAAAAACGGAAATTATGAATTTATAGTCTCCCTCCATGTACATGTATGCAGAGGCTTTGAAGACTATGCTGCAATGAAGCAGTATGCATAATGCATGAACTTGCTTTTGAACGCCATGCCGCACCAAATGTAGTGATATTTTCCTCTTCTTTTTCCTCTCTCACCCTTTCCTTCCTCCACAACTTCCTTCCTTATTTCCACCCTCGTGAGCCGGTCCGTTACAACCGCGTCCATTGTGTCTGCGTTTAATTAATTATTGCTTCGGTGCTTGAATTGTAGCCTCAGGGAGGAGGAAGGGAGGAAAGGGACATTCAAATTTGGGGGGGGGAGAAAGACAAGTTGAAGCCAGGAAATGCCTTGTCAAGATAAGAGTAGCTGCTTGTGAAACAATATGATTTGAGTTTTAGCTTGTGTGCATCTGTCTTTTTGTTCTTGTATATCAGAGGAAAGAAAGAGGCAAACACAGAGTGCCTGTAGGTGTTCTATGTTCTTTTTCAGCTGTGTCTCTTTGGTCAGTCAATCAATCAATCAATAAGTCAGTCAATCAAGTTTATTTGTCACATGTAATCATATAAGGTACAATCACAGTGAAATGTCTATCCTTAGTAACGGTTTTGAGCACTTCCTCATCAGTTTGTGTACGCGCCACCTCACAGCTCGCACGGTATTTCAACATCAAGAAGCTAGATGAACCGAGGTGCTCTGTGCTTCCTTGCCTTGCCATTTGAAGCCCTCGCAACACAACATCGCTCAGCATGCAAATGGAGCGCAGGATGTTTGTTAATTATCTGTGTTTGCGTCAGGAAGCTACACACTGCTCTTCTGAAGCTCTCACGCCTCTGGCCCTGCTGATTTCAGGCGACTATTCAAAATATTGGGTTTGTGCTGGCTAATTCCCAGTCAGGGCTCAAATATTCAAAGCTTTCACATGCCACTAATTTTTTATGTTGTGTGTGTGTGTGTGTGTGTGTTTGTGTGCATTTTGCTCAACAGAACGTCTCCCGCATCAACAACATAGTGAAGCAGGTGCTGCTGATATTCCCGCATTTCTGTCTGGGCCGAGGGCTAATCGACATGGCCAAGAACCAGGCGATGGCCACCCTCTTCAGCAGTTTTGGTGAGAGGCTGCCAACACTATCATTGTATAACTAATCACAGAGAGAAAACACCCACCTTAATAATCACTTCAGCCTAATGTAAAGTTCTAAAATTGTGTTTCCTCAAACAAAAGTGAAAACATCTGTCAATAGGATGAGAAATTAGATACAGAGCAGATGAGGTGTATGAAGTCACAAAGTCTTGACATGCTTTTCTTTCAGTGGAAACAAGATTACTGTTATGGTCCCAGTCTGGCTTTATGTCACTCCACCATTCCACCAGGTGCCCTCAGGCTTTTCTGCCTGTTTAAGACTGGACTTAGTGGAAAGAAGGTCAGATAAGAGAGGTTGCAGATTACCTTTAAGAACCACCTGAGAAACCGTTGCTTTCTACATTGATGTTGGAATTAAGCGCTCAAGTGAACTGAAACACTAGTTATGTTATTCAGAGCTGCAGTTGTCTTTTAGTTCGTTTCATGTCGTTTCATGCAGCTTTAATATGAAAGCCACTCTGCTTGACCGACTGAGTGCTCATTGCGATTTGTGCACTTATTTTAGTTGTGTTCATGTGAGTTGTGGGACAGTTTGTGCATGGTTATATTGTGCTTTCTGGGCTTTTTGCTTTTCTGTTTGCTCTGTGTTTCCCTTTTGTGTTCCTGTGCTCAATGCCTGCCCTGCATCAGTCTCATTAGACCTGCCCTGCTCCCTGTGTCTTCTCAGTCAATAAGCTCCCAGCCTGCCCTTGTGTCTTTTCCACCTGTTCCTTGTTGTTTCATTAGTTCAGTTTGTATTTAAGTCCCGGTTTTCAGTTCAGTTTTGTTGGATCCTGTGTTCAGTTTATTCTGCTTTGTTCTGCTCCATTTGTTCAGTTCTGTTCAGTTCAGTTCAGTTTTACTTTGCTTGTATCTTAGCCTAGAATAAAGACATTATTCTTCAGCTTTACTCTGCCTACGGTCTACTGCGTTTTGGTCCACCTGCTCCGCTCCACTTAACAATTTCTGGTTCTATAATAGAGCTTTCAACAGAAGTTGAATGTAAAGGTCGATACTTAGTGAAAAAAATAGTAAATTTAGTCTGAAATAGTCTGAAAACACTTCCTTACCAGAATCAACATTATTTCTCTTGTATTAGTCTTAAATAGCCCTTGAATAACATACTGTTTTTTTTTTAAAAAAAGGGACCCTATAATATTTCATTATAACATTCTAGCTCTTTATCCCACCAGCAAGAGAAATATTTGTCCAGTAACATAACTCCCAAACCTCCTCTAAGGCCATACACTCCACATGTTAAATTTAGTCAGGAGAAAGGGAGAAGAGGGGAACAAGGTTGTCAAGGTGGATCTGGGGTTGAAGGGGCAATCAAGAGGCAAAGAGGCACATGAAAGAGCAAGAGGAGTCTTATCTGTAGAGAGATGGAGCAGGAAATAGTGGTTTGAGGAATCATTTGCGGCGGTGGCGGAGAGCAGGAAGAGAAAAGCAATCACAACTTAAAAGGGCTAGTGTGGAGAGGGGGCTATTTACCAGAGAATGAGACTGAAAGCGCTTTCGTTTTTGTTGTCTTCTTACTCTTCTCCCCCTCAGGCTCAAGGGTTGTAGAAGCTGAGAGGAGGAGGAAAAGAGAGAGCAGAATTGAAAATGATTAGAGTGGGGGGCTGTCACTGGTTTACTTACGTGTTCATTAGCCAAAAGAGGCTTCAACATGAAAAGTACAGGATGTCAGCGATTTCCTTACATGACTTAGGTGACAGCAATTTTTTTAAGGCTAAGTGGTGTTTTAAACTGCTGGCTTTCACCAATGAAGATGTCTAAAAATCACTTCAAAGAGCTGACAAATTCCAGCTCTCCACTAACTTTTGACAAAGATATATTTGGCTGCCCATGAAAGAAACACACCTGGTAATTCCTTTTTGTTTTGACAATGTCTCTGCTAAACCATCCACTGAACTTGTAGATAAAAAATGATTAACAAGAAGTGATACGCACTAATAATGCATTTATTTACTTACCTTCTCATATGGGTATTAAATTGGTTCATTTCCATATTGTTTTCTAATCTTCTTTCCTTTCTTTCTTTTGCTCTTATTCTCTTTATCAGGGGAGGACCGTTTCAAGGACCCGCTTAGCTGGGAGATGGTGGGAAAGAATCTTTGCGCCATGTCCATCCAGGGAGTTGTCATGTTTACCGTCACGATCCTCATTCAGTATAAGTTCTTCTGCAAACCAAGGTAACAGCTGCTGTCAAGAACTGTTGAATTAACTCAAAATTGTCCACAAACAGTTTAAAAACCTCTTCATTCTTCTGTTCGTTGTTGATCTCACTCTTCTTAGTCAGTTCTTGTTCATTGTTCCTTAAATATGCATCCTTTATTTGCATCTGTACTGTATCTCTATCTGTTCTGTATTTCCATCCAGTCTTTGTTTCAGTGAGATAAACGTTTTGCCTCCTATTCAACTCCCATCTAAATTAGTCATGTACTGTATATTCATTTTATATAAAACATCTGTTGCACCATGAATGTGTTTGGCAAATACTACCCAATTTACTTTTTTGCCTGACTGTTTACTTTTTGCAAAAGCGAGGTTGGCATGGAAACTAATTCCTGTGGCTTTTACTACAGTATTTATGAAAACTGCAGAGGTTGTTTCACTGAGCTCCAACTTTGACCGAGATAATTTGTCACGTGAGTTCATGTTAATTTTAATGAAGGGTGTTATACCAACTGTGGTTGACTCTCTTTGCCAGGCTTATTTCAGGGAAGTCATTATCTGCAGAGGAAGAGGATATTGATGTTGCTCGGGAACGTGAGCGGGTGTATGAAGGCAGGGCCCAGAACGACCTTCTGAGGATCTGTGATCTGACTAAGGTATTGTGCAGTGTGTTTTTCACTTCTTGCTAAAATGTTGCTTTTATTGTAATGAAAACTTTTTTTTCCCACTTTGTTAATTCAATTTCTTTTATGAAATGTGAGATTGTTTTACAGTATTTATGGCAGCAAGCCACAAGTAGCCACAAGTCACTTCCCTCAGGCTATCAGGATGATAAACTCTGACTTCTGGACTCTGTGTTAGGGGTGGAGCCAAATACGGTATTCGGAAAAGCACAAATAGTGGGTTTTTACATATATTTATTTCATACAAATATCTTAAAAATCACACAGGTTGGGACTTGTAGCATAGCAAGGTTACATCGCTGTCTCTGTCTCTCTCCTCTGCTCCGCTCTGCTGTCTGTCTTTGTGTCATAGATATAAGGTCTGTGTGTCTGGCAGAGCTTAGCTTTGGCTTTGGAGTGGTCAGTGCAGTTGACTGTGGTTTGGAAGGTCAGAGTTCAAGACCCAGTGTTGAAACCCTACTTTGCAAAATATTTTAGGAAGAACACTTATTGTAACACTTTAATATCCTAAAATTAGAAGTACAATAAAAACAACAACAGGATTGTTACGCCTATTTCCACTTTTATTTGAATACAAATACAAATAATTTTGCTCCCTCAACAAATGCAAATACAAATACTGGGCTCTCTGCACACCCCTACTGTGTAGTGCTTACTATATATTTATGGTTTTTTTTTTTTTTTTTTTTACATTTTTTAATAATTGTTCTAATTCTTATTTTTACTACTACTCCAATTCGTATTGCTTTATTACACACAACTCTTTTAGCGCAGCCTCAAGAGTATGCCACCCTGCATTTCACTGCACATATTTTATGAGCATATGACATCTTTTAACAAAACATTTGAAGCAATCAACCCCCCCCCCCCCCCCCCCACGGTCAGACACAATTTTCATAATCTTTTCTGGCATTATGTAACCCTGTATGTGCAGTTACACCCTGCACAAAAAAAACATCTTGATCACTTGTGAATTTGCAGAAATCAACTTTATCTGTGCCTGTGAGGGAGGGCTTTTCAAAGTTTTTTCCTGCACCTGCATTATTCAGTTTGCGGAGCAAATCAGAAAGACAGATTGGTAGCCAGCAGCTGTGCACATTCATAAACATAGTGAGTGGGCAGAACCAAACAAGATTGCATTTTAAAGGCTGAAAGGTCTGCGCTCCTGTACAGTTCTGGTCCTCCCCTCCTTGCGGTAGGTGAAGTCGAGCGTGCTGTGACGGTGCATGCCTCAACACCACCGAGATTAACGTTTCATCCATCGGCAGATGTTCCTTCCCTGCGGGCGGCGCAGCAGCAGGAAGTGTCACCACAGCAGCCAGCTCCAGTGCCAACAGCTGGACGATCTAACAGCCTTTTTCTTCTTACCACCCTTTCTCACTCCTTTACTCCCTCGATCTTCTCAGTCTCACCATCCTTAATCTTTCACTCATTGCTCACGGATGCAGACGTATGCCGCATTCCCTTGGGTAATTACCAAACAAGTGTTGGGTAAAACAGTTGGGTTTGTAATGTATTACAAATCATCTTACAGGTTGAAAAGGTGTGGCAGGTTGCTGAAATGTTCTTTTTTCAGCAAAAACTCCCTGTACTGTAAATACAGCTTTAAACAGCGCCAAAGAATACATTAGATTTGATTGAGTTCCTCTGCTGTTTACAAGCAGCTGAGCCATTGTTCATGTGCACCTTCATGGTTGACAATATTTCTTTGAAATGAGACACAGTGGCCCAACATCACACAAAAACAGCAGTGCAGTGGCAGAAGGCATCAGGATTCTTCCTGCAGTGCCCTCATTGACTCCCACCACAGCTGTGCCCCATCCATTTGGGGTGTAGATAACAAATTGATCAATGAGCGCATGGCTTCGGTGGCCATGCACCACAGGCTAGGCCCTGTCATAAATCTAAGCATGCCTCTGAAGCGATCGACAGGCCATCAATCATGTGTCAGATTCCTGCTCCTCCCCTTCCTTTTCCTGCTGCTCCAAACAGGAGCGCTTTGCCATGCGCCCCACCTGCTAGCCTCCACTTAGTTGCTGTATTAGCGTTGGCACTGTAATCGATGGAGACTGTAATGGAAGTTTGTCCGTCTGTGAGCATTTTCTAGGCCCAGTGCTGTCATTTTAACCTTCCAGTCACTCACTAAGTTGACAGAGAAAGTTTTTAAGAATGTGACTGCTGTTTGAATTTAAGAGAGTAATGAGTGGCAGGTTGGCATACTTAAATAACATATACATACACATATACAGTATATTTGAAATATGGCATGCTCATATGACAATATGTATTTTGAGTTGACGAATGGTTTAGATGTGACTCATTTGAACGGTATTAAAAATAGTATGTATTATGAAAACATTTATATACAGTATATAATGTGTTTTAGAGCCAAGTTTAAGAGTGGTTACTGACATTAATATATTAATATAGTACATATTACATGTAATTGATAAGATTATCTCCTTTTTCACCAGGAATTATATTTTTGCAGCACTTCTTTTTTTTCTTTCACTCAGTGTAATTTGTATTATTTAGAATTTTTTCATTTCATGCCCTTATTAAAATATAACAAATCCATTTGTGCAGTGATTCCCAACCAAATTTTGGAGAGGCTCAGTTAATTTGAAAAGCAAGATATGATATGATTTGGTTAAAAAAACACAAATATACACCTCTAACCTGAGTAAGACCATATGCTGTGATTAGGATCATATGAATGCTAGTTAGCAAGTGAGCAGAGAAGTTGAAATACATATCCTTGAGTAATGGATAAATGATTGAAAGGTCCAGCTTCTGCCACTCCAAGTGGTGGTCATACAAATGGAAAATTTGAAAAAAGGAGTCCTTGCCTTAACATAGACAATTCCAGGATCACTATGTGTTGCATTAAAACAAGATTAGGTGTTTGCAGCCATTCTAGCAAGTATTCACAGTGACAATGCTAACACGCTGAAGCAGGTATAATGTTCACCATGTCACAATCTTAGTTGTCATTAGTATACATTTAGTCATAATCCAAAATGTTGAATGAAGTGAAATATGATGCTAGTGCTTGAGGAGCAGTCAGGGGATCACCAAAGTGTTAACAATTCATCCTGTGGGGAACATGAATTTCATGACAATCCATCCAATAGTTGTTGAGACTCAACACCACAAGTGAGAACTTCATGGTGGTAGAGTGCTAGATGAAAAATCAGGGGATTACCAAAGTCGGTCAGATCCATTGTCTGGGAACCATGGACATCCTTATGAAATGTCATACTAATCCATTTTGCACATGTACATGAGATATTTCACTGAATAAGTGAATACATTGAAATACTTGTGGCACTAGAGGAAAAGTCAAGAGATCACCAGTGTTATTAGAATTCATCCTCTGGGGACCAAGAATGTTTGTACCCAGTCTCATGTTAATCCAACATATAGTTGTAAAGACATTTCACTAAAAGCCAAAAATGTCAACCTCATGGTGGCGCAAGAGGGAAATTCAGGAGATTAGGAAAGTCAGTAGGATCAATCTATCCATGAATGTGCAAAATTTCATGGCAATTTATCCAGTAGATAGTTAGATAAGTTAGTCTGGTGGATCAACCAATAGACCGACATTGCTATCCCTAGAACCATGACACTAGCATGACCAAAAATATTACAACAATAACCACTTTTATAAAATGAAGAGTGTTTGATGAAGGTGTACTTGAGCTCATCTAATAGGGCTGTGGGAGTATAACAAAAAAAGTTGGGAACCACTGCCTTTGCATACATCAGAATAGCACCTCCTAGTACTGCAAGTGATTTTTAGGATGGATGGACCACATGGTAGTGAGTCTTTTTAAATAAAGCATTGTTAGTGTCATGGTTTGCTACCTGAGGTATAGCATTCAGCACTCTTGAATCTACATTTTAGGTTTGCACAACTGCCGCCATCACATTCTCTCAACTGTCTCATCTGATTAAACGTCTGCATGCTTATCGTGACAGCTGCTGTGGTGCTTGAGTCAGAGGGGAATTATCCTTTAATTGCCTTCCTCCATACATGTATCTGGTGCTTTGATGTAGCTTTAGCACTGCAAACTATCACTAAAAAGTAGTATGTATAATCCAGGTTGATGAGTACTGAGTGCAGCTGCCAGATGGCACTGAAAAAATGATGGATCTATGCACCTCCTGCTTTTATCAAATTCTTTTGGTGTGCCAACTGTAATAAACACAATGACGCTGTTTGTTAGGCAGCTTGAAGTGGCAGTTCTAAATTTACATTTGCCCTGTAGCATTCAGAGTACAGCTGGGACAGTTGACCTTTTTAATGGTGGATATTCGGTCTAGAGATTCAAAACAGGAAATGTGTCCTTCATACTGAGATACATATGCTGTCACTTTTTCTGTTTTAATGAACATTCACTGTTTCAATCTCTGACATTCACTTACAAGCACGTAAACACACACACAGCAGTCATGGAGAACTATGTTTTACAACTTTTAAAAATTGAAAAAAACAGCCAACAGTAGTCATTCTTTTATAACACAAAGGGGCACAGTGCTGTCCTTGGTTTTGAATTCTAAATGTTTTAACTGTCACACTCAGCAACAGCAACAAAGGCCTTGTCATGTCTTTTCATGCAAGAGCAAGACAACACTGCTTTCAATCCACTTTGAAAACATATCAAACCCTAGCATAGTCTTGCATGTAGAAAAACACCTCATGCACTAAATACCTTATTTTGTCGAATGTTTGCCTGGTATTTTTTTAGATTTTCACAAATCCAATTCACTTGAAGTGGATGTTTCTTTACCACCTCTGGAGAGATCTTCAGACAATGCAGACTTGAATGCAAATGCGTATGGATGAGGCTGGTCAGCAGGGGAGAAGGTGGATGTAGTGTAGAAAGTTTTCAAGTGAGATGTGGAAAAACATCAACCACCTTTTCATTTCCAGTGTTGCTACAAAATCTTAGCAGGATACTGACTCACAATCAGAATGTGAGAGGTTTCATTCTCTTCTTTGTCCTGAGAGATGTGATTCTGCATCTCATGTGGTCTAGTTTTCTTTTTTAGCCATGGTAGCAGTTCTAGGGATGCCAATGTTGGTTTGTCTAATAGTCTGTCAGTCCAACACTTTGATCAAGAGTGAAATATATCAACAACTATCAAATGGATTACCATAAAATTTGGTGCAGGTCCCCACAAACTGAATCCTAATGACTTTGGTGATTGCCTAACCTTTCATGTAATACCACCAGAAAAATTAATCTTGTTCAAACCTTCAACTAATGACAGGATACCTCCAAAACTACCAAATTCCCATAATTTCAACATGTTAAAATATATTAATTACACTGTATATTAGTTAAAGCTGCACTGACATATTTTTCTATTAACAATGGGTCAGATGACCCCATCTAACGTGGAAGGGGTCACTCATAGTGATGAACCCACCGAGAATTACCACTCAAATATGCATTTTCTCTTAGCTCTAACTAGCATTTTAGTGACTTTCGGATAATTGTTTTGGTTTGGTTTGCCACTCGATGCTATGGTATGGAGGATATTTTTGGTCATAATTAAAGTTAGAAGTCCAAATAGAAAATTAGAAGAGATAAAATTAAAAATATCATTATTTTACATAATAATAATTAAACTTAAAAAGAAAAAGCAAATAGAATAAGCACATTTTTTTCTCTGCCACGCCGAGGCACCTTATGGACAGTAGGGGGAGCTGACTGCTAAAGAGCATACTGCAATGAAACAGAGACAACGGAGCCAGTAGAGTGTGCAGGGTTGTAAGGCAATGGCTTCAACTTGATGAAAGTGTCCTAACATTTTTGTCCATGTGGCCTCACAAAGTCACCAATAAAGGAGCATTAACAATTCCATAGTAATTCCCTATCGGTCTGACAGTAAGAAAGCAGCAGACAGTGCAGCAGGTAAGAGGCTACCATTAGCGACTAGCTTTATTAGCTGGTATTTGCTGGCATATATGACTAACGTTATTTTGATACCATGGCCACTTACAAACAGTAAACAGGCAATGTCAAGTCACTTAGGGAGCACTATGCTCTGAGAAAAAAAAAATCTTCCTGCACGATTTTCATATGGGTCTTCCAGGAGATGCTGGCTTACAGTGAAGACCAGCTGATTGGGCTAATATAACTTAACTGACTTAATCTGAGCATCATCGCAACCTCCAAGTATTGAATTAGACCTGAGTACACAGCAACAGGGAAACATGGTCATGTATCAAATCATGTTTATTGGTCACTTCACTGTGGTATAAACGTGAGTGAAAGTCTTGGGTGCTTGCTCCACAGCAGTGTATCTGTATAAGACAGACATTACCCAATATACTCTTGTCTAAAAATGTAAAAGGCCTGATTTAATACACGGTTAGACTGTTGAAGCAGTGCAGTGTATGAAGTTAACACAAGCTCCACTGTTTTTCTGTTGCACACTGACTTGTCCTTCACCTGAACATCACAGTGAAGGGACACCTGGTGTCACAGCTTTGGATCAGTGGTCTGCTGCAGTGTTTCCAGAAGTGCTCACTGGGTCGCAGCACAAGCTGGACATTACATACACAGGTGATTCTGTAACCACTGGATCAATGGACACCACTAGGCACAGGACTTTTTCTCTCACTCATACACATTGTCTTGTATTTTATTTTATCTTGTAAAGTTTTTTTTAAATATTTTTACATGATCTATAATTACCTTGTTTTATATTTTGTATTGTATTTTGCTTGGTATATTTTGCTATTCTCTACTGTACATTTCTGTACTCCTTGTAATTGCTGCTGTGTCACCTGAGTTTCCCCTAGGGGATCAATAAAGTGCAATCTTATCTTAACCACTAAAGATGAACAGACTTTACATGACTGTACACAAACAGCACACATTTGTTGTGCTTTACATTATTTGCTTCCACTTTGGCAGATCCACTGCAGAAATTAGAAAGATAAGACGGCTCATTTGGCTGCCAACTCACAGCCACAGGTTTTTATCAACCGCTATTACAGTAATTCAGTGATGACTGAGTTAGTCATTTGTTCTGCTGTCTTTGGAAGAATCTAACTATTCATTTGTTGAGGCAGCAAAATTATTTGTATCTGTATTCAAATAAAAGTAGAAACAGGTGTAACAATCCTGTTTTTTCATTACACTTCTCATTATAGGATAATAAAATGTTAAAATAAATGTTCTTAAATAAATTATTGCAGCAATGGAAGGTTCTGTCTCACACAGGCTCTGCCCTCTACTGGACTATATGGGTAATACTCTCCTCTAATCACATGCAGTCATCCACTGAAATGTGCATGTATGTAGCCAGCCAATCAGGACGCACCTACTGATTGCATGTGTCCCACACAGTATAAAAGGCACAGTCTCACTGCAACTCCCATCCTTCTCACTTCAGCGATGACAGAATCAGCTCACTGATCTTACTTCTCCACGGATGGAGTCACTGCTCCAAGCTCGTTCCTGCCCGTCGAAAAAACACAACCCACTGGCCGCTCTGGTTCTCCCAGGTGCCACAAGACGATCCACATGGGCAAGGAGGCTGACTTACACCTTTCCTCCTTTTTGTCTCATTCCTCATGAGGGCTGCGGCAACAGACCTGTCTTCGCCCACCCCCTTGTGAAACGTTTCTTACAAGGGTTTAGGAAACAACACATGGTGATGTGGTTCTGCGCCCCCGAGTGGGAACTAACGTTGGTGCTTGAGGCCCTAATGAGTGATTTCTATGAGCCTCTGGAGTTCTCCTCTCTGAAGGCATTGTCATTCAGGACAGTTTTGTTGCTTGCACTGACCTCAGCTAAGAGTGAATTGTGTGCCCTGTTGGTTTACCCCAGCTGTTTTTGGTGACCACAGTGGTGCAACTCTCAGGCCGAACCCCTCCTTTGTTCCCAAGACAAGAACATAAGGAGTTCATTTTGTTCGAGAACTATTCAGCTTGAGGCATTTTGTCCTCCACCCCATGGGGACGTCACGGAGTCCACACTGCATCTGTTATGTCCAGTACATGCGTTGGCATGTTATCTTGAACGCATGGCCCCCTTTTGGCACACTGAACAGCTGTTCATGTGCAAGGAGAGGAATTGGCAGGTAAAGCCACCCAGCTAGTTGGCTTTGTGAGTGCATCTCCAAAACCTACAGGCAGGCGGGTAAGGACCCCCCCCCCCCCCCCCCCCCCCCCCAACGTGGTCCGAGTGCATCCCACATGTGGTGTAGTAGCGTCTATGGCCTTATTCAGTGTGGTGAGTGTCAAGGACATATGCATGGCAGTGTCTTGGTCTACGCCTTGTCTGTTCATAGGTTCTATAGGTTCAATGTTCTATCTCTTGGACATGACGGGCTACTTTTCAAGGTCCGCGCTCACAGGAGCTCTCAGGACTTGTGAAAAGGGTGGTATGAGTGTCAGCTGTGGTACACCAGACCCCCCCGGGCAAGATACGCCTGCATTCTCCCATGATCTAAGATGACTTGGGGAATGAGGTGTGCAGGGCGTCTGTTGTATTATCTTTGACCCCTGCGGGGTTAGGCTATGATGATTCAGTCAGTTCATGTTCATGTTAACTGGGCTGGGTTGAGTCAACTACTGCTCTGCTTATGCAGCTGGGATTATAAAGTTGTAGAAGGGCTGCAGTGGCTAACCTATGGCCAATCGGTCTCAGTGAGGCAGTCTGATGACATGTCACGGCCGGGCAAACATTCATCAGGCTCTCCCTACTGTACCCCTAAAGTTCAGTAGAGGGCGGAGCCTGTGTGAGATAGAACGAAGGTTGAGATATTGTAACCCTAGTTCTATAATCACAGGTGGAGCTCTCTACCTAGGGACCCTGCTGCTACTATGCTGTCGCCTGAAGTGGTTTTTGGGATGGAAGTTACAGCCAGACTACTAACCAGACTAACCACACAACCATGTGTCAGCTTCATCAGACATGCAGATCTGCAGCTATTTATTTATCATAAAGTGGGAGTTGGGTGGCCATTATTGGAAGTTTTCTCTCAGTCAAGAACTTCCAGCGCCTGTCTCAGCAATGAGACTAACTCTGGCTTTGCCATTGCTAGCAGCCAGGCAGAGCACAGTGCAGTTCCTCTTCTGGTTTGGACTCATACTGCTCTGCCAAACTCACTGTGCTCTCCAGCAGTCAGCTCCCCCTGCTATCCATAAGGTGCTCTGTGCCCCAGCCATTTCAGACCCTCCCTCCAGCCTTTGGGCAATCCCTTCTCATTTATATACAGCTTGAAAAGCCAAATGGCAAATGCTTAATGGAAAATGGAAAAGATAAAATTTAAAATGCCAAATATCAAACGCCAAATGGTAAAGTGCAAATTCAAAGAAAAAAAAAGGAAGCTTTTAATTTAAGTATTTCCATTTAAGCTTTTCCATTTCCCATTTTGAGTTTCATATTTGATTTTTCCCTTGTCTTATTTCCATTGCCATTTTCAATTTCATCCTTACAGTTTAAGCTTTCAGTTTGAGCATTTCCATTTAAGCTTTTGCATTTTATTTTTCACTTTTTTCATTCTCACTTTACATTTTCAAATTATTGTTTTACATTTGCTTTTTCTTTTAAGTTTAATTATGGCCTGATTATTCCTTGTAGTGTAGTAAAATAATAATCTTTTTAATTTTTATCTCCTTTAATTTTCAATTTGGACTTTTCATTTTAATTATGACCAAAAATATCCTCCGTAAAATGGAGTGTGTCATTGGTGTCTTTGCTTTTCCGTCAGAACCTTTTTTCACCTTGTTGCTTTTAGTCTTGTTGTATACTTATACCATGTTTAAAAGGACTTCTTAAAGTACAATTTTAGAGTCAACGCACTGTGTTTAATCACCAAAGTCACCTCACTGTGTATTGAAACAACTAAATGTCGCGACGCTTAAAGTTGGTGTCCATGCGTAAAATATTGGGTGACTTGTGAGTATGTTGAAGGTTATTGAGGGTACTGAAGTGGTGCTCAAAGTGGAGACAGATTTACTCATGAATACTGTCACTGAAGTCACAAATACTAATGTTCATGTCCTTATTTTTCTCCCTCCTGTGCAAGTGTGTCCCTTTTTTTTTACCTTTTCCCATCTGGCTCACTCTGAATATTGCAAATTATCCCCTCTCGTTAAAATTTGTTTCTTTCACTCTCTCTGTCTCTCTCTCCCTCCCTCTTTTTCCACCTGCTTCTTCCATCTCACCTCTTCCCTGCTGCACTGGTCTATCGCTCCATATTTTCTCATGCCATCCTCTCTGCTATCTTTCTCACTGTCTGCACCCCACCCTTCCTGCCTCCTGCCTTCTCTCTCTTTCTCTGGCTGGCTGGTTGATTCATTTTATTGTCTGCTCCCTGCAGGTATACCCTCGGAAGAGCACCCCTGCTGTGGACAGGCTATGTGTGGGCGTACCTGCCGCAGAGGTGAGCCAAATGCTGCTGAATCACACAAGCACCTTTTCAAGCTTGTAGTTTGTTTGCTTTTGTCCATGTAAGAGATTTCTTCCATTTAAACATTTGATTACTTTTCACAATTAATCATCATTTCCTCCTAGGGCTGTTGTGTTGCCACTGAAAATAAAATTTGGATATGAATTGATAGAAATGAGACTCATTCAACAAAAAATTGAATATTAATGATAATATTTCTAAAATATTGACACAAGAGAACATGGAGCAATGACATTTTCAGTCTGAGCTTTGATTTACAGTCTGCAAGATTTGAATTGGTGTTTGGCTCAATTTTGCCTCGAATCAGAATATCTTCCAAGCACTGCTTAGAGATGGCGTTAGGAGGGGCAGTAATCTCCTTATCAGGCTTGTTGCTGCCATTATAGTGTTGCCAAGCATGTGTGTGCTAAAAACAAACTGGCAGACTACTAGAAGAACATTGCTAGAGCAACAGAGTCTGTGTTGCGAAGGCATTAGGTTCCTGTGTTGTCAAGTTCAGTAAGGCTTGTAAATTAGCTGCGAGAAACTAAATTAACCAAATTTAATACAACAAAAGAAACTTTCAGAGTTCGGGATATCTCTGACTAAAATGTATCAAAAATCAGTGTAAAGCATCCTTGATTACAACATATGACACATGCCCATACATTCATGCTCACACACACACACTGCACTGCTGGAAGCTTGATTTAAACATAATCTCAAATGCTGACAAGCATTCGTGCTTTGCGGGCTTTCCGATGGTATCCAACCTCCCTGCCACTGTTTACCCAAAGCCCAATGTAAATGCCAGTGGAATATTGTGATTCACAGGGCTCTGCTGATCACACATTACATTTCCATGCATTATTTACATCAAGCTTAGCCCTGTTCTATGCATTCACAAGAACAGGTCACAAACAAGCAGGGATCAATGAATGACAGAAATCAAATATTTATTCCAGAGCCAGAGCCCCTAAGGCGGGTCACATGACCACAGGGCTCCACAGAGACAACTTCCTGCTACATGCCCTCGAGAGAGAGAAAGAAGTAAAATCAGCAGTATCATGGAGAAAAGAAGAAGAGAGCATTGTGTCTGTTGTAGTAATTTGCGGAAGAAGAAAATAATGCTGTTGGGAACACTCTGGCTTTTACAGTATTTGTTCCTGTGTGCTTGATTTAGTGTCTGTTGTTTTGTTTGAGTACAGAAACATGTCAATTTGTTATTTTGCTAAACATTGAACCGGTCATGCAAACTCTATAAGTTTAATTATTTGCATGAAGTAAATATTTATACAGTCTATGGATGAACTTAATTAAAGGAGTTAATTGATGATATTTATTCAAAAGAAAACTCATTTACATGTAGAACATCTGAAATGCCGACCAGCGCCATTATCTCCTGTCTGTTTTACAATGAGGCTTGTATCTACAAAACACAGTTTTCCTAACGGAGGCTTCCCCATTGTCTCCACCAGTGTTTCGGCTTGCTGGGAATCAACGGGGCTGGGAAAACCACCACGTTCAAGATGCTGACAGGAGACATCCCAGTCTCCGGTGGAGAGGCCTTCCTAAATGGATACAGGTGAGGCACTAACTCCCACTAGCGCACCAAGTAACTCATCATAATTAGCCACCCAAGATGGCTGCTCAGATGGGGATCGAGTTGAGCTGGAGGAGTGTTTTATATATATCACACAGCCTTTCTCAGCTACTCTTGATCTGTATAACACAGCTTTCTATTTCTCCATCTCACATACCATCAATCGTTGTTTTTCTTGGCTAGGTTGTTTCGATATCTCTTATACATTCTGCTGTCTCTGCCTTTTCAACTCTCATGTCTGCTCACTGCGATATTCTCAGAAATGCTGAAGACTCTGCTATCACTTTTCTGTCTGCCTCTTGCACATCTTGCACATATATATCATTCCTTTTCACTTCCTTGCCCTGTACCTTGCTTGGTTTTTTTGTCTCTGCCTTACACAATCATTTATAAGTAAATCTTTGTATGTGCAAAAGAAATACCTTGACACTTACAATATGATACTGAAGCACTTGAGTGAAGGAAAACTTGCTCTTCCTTATTTTTTTAGGAACAAACAACCGTGTTCCTTTGCCTCAGCCTTCATCTCTAAGGCAGCACATCCGAGCATGGTGTAATGTGAGCTGTGGTTGGTTTTGCGTCACCACGGTTGCTATAGTTGTTCATTTATACATCTGGTAATTGACTTTGTGTTCAACAAAGAAAGAGAGCTGAATAGAACAAGGCCCAACACAGCAGTGTTAATGTTGATTAATGTTGGTAACAGAGATCAAAGAAAAATCCCAGAGACCTTTAGGGGAGGCAAAAACTGAAAAGCGAGAAAAACAGATGTAAAGACGCCCACTCTTCTGTTTTCAGCTCATTACGCTTTCTGTGCATTGGCAAGAAGAATGATCGGCAGAGGAGAATAAGCAGCATCTCTTAAATGGAAGTTTTTGCTCTCCTGACAACTGTCTTCCTCATCTATGGTTGTGTGCTCACAAGCAATATTGGCATTCAGCATCTAGACGTCAGACAAATGTGCAAGCTAGGCTGCTAACCAGCAGGTGGCTCTCTCTCTTGTTGTCTCATAATCTCACAGTCACAGTGGACTATCTCAGTTGTGATGGTGTTTAATGATTTTTACAACTGTTTGCATTGTTGTGTATAGTTTTATCTTAATATAAAGCTACAGCCAGCAGGTAAAAAGCTTATTTTAGCATATGAGTCAAAGCAGGGGGAAACAACTAGCTTAGCTCTGTCCAAAGGTAAAAAATAACATGTTCATTAATGAGTTGTAGTGGTGCTGGTAGTCAGATTTTATGCCAGGCTATGCAAACAACTCTATGCAAGAAAGAAAAATTAAAAAAAACAAGCAAATTGCCCAAAATGTCAAATTGTGCCTTTAATGACCAGTCTAGAGTGCAGTGTTTCAAAGTCACACTTGTTACCACCAAACATTTAAAATTGAATGGAGCTTTCAGAAAATAAAAACATTTTTAGAAAATAATATTAATTATGTTCTGGCAAATGTAGCATGTATGTTATTTGCCAGAATAAATCAATTCTAACCATTTTTTGTTTGAGTGACTTTCTTTTTCATTAACATCCCCATAGTATGATGGCAATCTTAGTGCTACCACTGCTCCTATTGTATGGCTTGTAGAACATGGATTACTTTTGATCAATAAACTGTAACGTCATTCTTAGTTTGACATACAGCCTCATACAGCTGGCAGTAACAAACTAATGGGGTGAAGTTAATTAAAAGTACTAAGCAGTGGTTCTTTCAGTACCAACCATAGGCTATAACCTATTGTTATCAAGTCCCTTTATCAAAGCTAAAACATAACATGATATCAGCTCAGTAAAGCTTTCAGTTTACCATGGCTTTGTTGAGATCTATCAGACTCCAGACAGATCAAATCACATTTAGCTTCCCAGAGGCTGACCATCGCTCCTGGAAAATAAAATTTGAGGAGAAAAAATGGGTCCAATATAATCTTTTTTTAAAAAACAAAACAAAAAGCAGCTGTAAAGGTAAGAAAGGAAATCAGTTGTAACATTTGTTGCCCGCAGGTTGTGAAAATATTAATACTATAGATTGTGAAAAGGGCATGTCCACATGCAGAACTGATGCAGCCATTATTTTACTGGGCTCTCGAGGATGCGTGTTGGTATACCTGGACCTGCATGCCTAAAACTGATTGCAGAGCCAGAATTTGTGTATTTGCTTTTTGTTTCCAAGACAAGGCAACTTATTTATTTATTTATTTATTTTAGACCTACTTACTTGAGACTATGAGCATAGAATGTGAAATCATCAATGGGCACTGGCCCAGGGGCCCAAGGGATTAGGGGGCCCCTTTTTTTAGTGTCCTAGAGTATTTGGTATAATATTTATGCAGAGTCAGTGTCAGTGTGGATGTGCTGTGGCAGGAAGCTCCGGACATGAATCGCACACCCCCCCTTCATCTCCAGTGTGAACTAAATATTGACGTTCAGCTGCAGTTTTTGAACCAACAGCAGCACCTCGGTCAGCAGCTTTAACATGTCTGAGCCCAGGGGCCTGTTGTCTCATAATCTGCCCATATGTGAAATGAATTACTCGACTGTTCTATATTAGTCTGGAAGGGTTACAAAGAAAAACATAAGTCTTGACTCACTCAGCTCTGATTTCGTTATTTCTGAGCAAGTTATTCTCAATATTTGATGACTATTTGCAAATAAATCAATTTTAATCTGCACTTTAAGATAAGGTGGATAACATAAATTTAATGTGTGGTTCTTGGCCTTCTTACTGTTCTCACTGTATTTTTGATGTCATGCTCTATTATTTACTATTCTCATACTCATACTCTCCTATATACTATTTCTTGCTAAGCCATTTAATGTCTTTAGATATGCTATCTCAAACATTTATGACATTCATTGTCAATGTCTTTATCCCCAGCATACGCACAGAAATGAGGGATGTACACCAGAACACGGGCTATTGTCCTCAGTTTGATGCTATTGATGACCTGCTGAATGGACGAGAGCATCTGGAGTTTTACGCCAGGTTACGAGGGGTTCCAGAAAAAGAGGTCACCATGGTAACCACAATAACTTTTCCTATTTCTTTTACATTTAAGAGCCGAGTAAACGTATTGTTTCACTCATAGCTGATGCTGTGAAGCACTAAATCACGCCGATGTAGATTAGCTGTCAAATGGAATATCAAAAAAGGTGAAAAATGTTTTCCTCCATAAAGAAATGTTTATTTCCTTTCAGATTTTTTTTTTCATTTCTACCATCAAAATACTTTTCAACTAGAATGGATGTAGGGCAAGCTGAAGTACACATCCAAGTGATAGATAACCTCAATAGGAGAAGCCATACATAATGAAAAATGGTCGGTGGTAGAAAAGCAGCAGCTATGGGTTATGGCTCTACATTATTCACCATGCCCGGTGGTGTGGCCGGCCCTGTGCGGCCTCCCAGCAGTCCTCTTGCACCACCCGCTCTACAACAGTAAGATCAAAAGAGGAAGACGCTGGCGGCGACCATAGGCCTCAGACCTGGCGCCAGGGCTTTGATCTCTTAGCTGCAGTGCAAAGGGACCCAGTTCTGTGCTGCTAGCATAACTCTTCATTTTACTGGGGCCCATTGCGATTTGCCTGATTTGATGGCAATTCTAGATCCAAGCTGAGCCTTTGTGTAGTCATATTTGCTTTAGCTTTAACAAATGTCCGCATGTAAGTGCAAGGAATATGCCGTAAAAGGAATGCATGTCTTTCAGCCTTACAGCCTGTCTTCATTGTGCACTTTGGCGATGCTTCTGATTGCTGGTGTTTAGAGAGACAATGTTGAAATAGCAGGGAGAACAGTAAAGTACCTTAGCAGCCTGTGATTAAGGTCTTACAGTGATGCCAGCTGTCATAGCTTGTCCTTGAAAGCCACAGAGCTTAAATACATTGGAGATCCAAGTCAAAATACCATCCATCATGGAAACACAGCTCTGGCGATGGCCTTATATGAACTCTTCTTGACACCATAATCGTTTCGTTTTCTTTTCCCAAAAGGTGGCTGAGTGGGGGATCCAGAAGTTGGGACTGGTCAAATATTCCAACAAATCAGCAGGTACATACAGCGGTGGAAACAAACGCAAACTTTCTACAGCGATGGCCTTGATCGGCTGCCCTCCAGTGATCTTCCTGGTGAGATATAACTTTATTGATATGTTGTACATAGTGAAAATGTGATACACCACTGTTCTATTAAGACTCAAGAGTGTAATACTTTAAATCAATATAGATGCTGTGCAGATGTTTGGATTACAGCAGATCAGTTCTTTTTCTCTTTACAAACACACAGTGAGTAGGAAGAAGATGATGGCGCATAGACGTTTGCTGTAAAGAATTTGTAGAAAACACAAGATATGGATCAAACTAGCAAATCCTTATTGAATTTCCCAAAGATTGAGGTGATGGGAGAAGATGGGTGTTCACTGGTCGGTTTTAATTCATCTTTTTCAGGAAAGAACCAATTTCTTGAGAGAAATATAGAACATGTAGAACTGTGTTTGCACATATTAAATTCCTACTCATCAGAACTTAAAACTGAGAGCAAAAGCGTCTTCTCACCAATGGAAGATAAATGAAGGCATGTCTCAGAGTACAGGGAATCGCATGCTTTCAATAGAGCAGCTTTAACATGTATTAGAAAGTCATGTACATGATGGTATGAGGGACAAACTTAAATGACCGGAAGTCACACTGTGGACTCCTTATGTATAAATATCATAGGATTTTCATTATTATTACTGCCATTTTTACTTGTTAACCCATGTCCCAGTCACCACTAAGCAGAAATACTAAGAATGAAAACTTTAATGCTGTTCAAAATGCTGCCTGTAAACTGTAATAAATGCATTACTTCCAATGTTTTTTTTAAATCAAAAAGCAATCCATCAGATTACACTACTACTAACAAATGTGGTCATGTTATGAGCTATCCATACGGAATTACATTTACAGAATAATCTTTCCAACCATCTCTGGTTTCTGTCTCAGCGCTTAGGCCATGGAGCTTCACTCTTCCAAAACCCCTTATTTACTCAACTGTGCCAGGCTAGCCTTTACTTTAAGGCAGAGGGATAATGTGTTGTCAGCGTCTGTGTCAGTTTCAGTATTGTGTGCTAGCCCGGGGAGTCCAGGCAGCCTTGAGGCACTGCCACATAGGGTTTGCAGAAGGACACATTGGGCACGGTGATGGAAATACCCCATGGGATTTGTAGGATTCTTCTAGTGAGGGAGAACCAGGCCTGGAACGAAACCAGCCAATGGACAGAGTACTGTCACTCTCTAATCGTGCATTGACAGACTAGCCCTGAGGAAAAAGAAACAGAGAGTCTCTGAGAGACTGTGTGTGTGTCTGTGTGTCTTGTCTTGGAGAGTGCTTCAGTATGTGTTTCCATTATATATGCATATGTGGTTTGGGTACACAGTAAATTCACCTATTTACCTTTGATCTGTATGTCCGTGTATATTTTTGTGTTTATGTCTCCTATTTCAGTCAGTTCTGTCTCTCCGTTCTATCTCTTCTTCTCTTATGTGTATGTTTGCATACAAAGATTGGTGACAAAGAACATCATGAAGTAACTTAGTAATGAGCTGGTTTAGCATCATGTGTCTTGGCATAGATTGGACTAAAAAGTTTATTGGCTTCTGCTGGACAAATGAAACACCATTTTTCCAAAAGCTGTCTGTTATTTTGGTGTTTTTATAATGGTGTTGGAGAGAGCTGTCTTATATGTCAGTCCAGAATCTCCCATAGTTGGTCAGTTGGATTGAGCTGTGATAACTGTTTTATGATTCTCTTTGGTGCTCGTTATGATTCTGCACTCCTTTATTGTTTTATTTTTCACTACACTATGTGTCTATTCACTCACACAATCATAAAATGATCTCGGAAAAGTAGATTTCTGCTGTAAGTGGTATACTGTCCCGCTCAACGCTGTAATTCTTTTAAAGAGGTTCTGTTTATTGTAGGATGAGCCAACCACTGGGATGGACCCCAAAGCCAGGCGCTTCCTGTGGGACTGTATCCTGAGCGTCATCAAAGAGGGACGCTCTGTCATTCTCACATCACACAGGTGCACTATCACTCTTCATGTATTGATTTTTCTCAATAAAGAAAGAAGAGCAACCCAATTGTCCATAAAATGAATGTAGCTGTAAATACTGTTATAATTGATTCAAGTTACACTTTAGTTGAAAGGTATTGTTTCCTGCATAGCAGTTAATATTGGCTGAAGCTCGAGGGCATATTGACTGACTGCCGCTTTTTTTTCTCCATGAAAAGAGAAACTGTCAATATCAGTGCTGGAGTCTTTTCATTATCCAAGACTTCCTGGAGCAAAGATAAGTTTTCCCAACTTGTACTGTCCAATTTTGGACATGGTGTTGAGTTAGGAAAAAAAAATTAAACACCTCATTTTTTTTTGTGAAACTTCAAACTTGATAGTCTAAGTCGATATGGAACATTTAACAATTCACATACCTATTCATTTTACCATTTTCCAATGGCCTGGGCTTTTGATTCATTTGTGCTTCTGGCAGTGCGTGTGAATAATCTCTGTTTCATTTGGAATATATTATTCTCAGTACATGTGTTCTCCTCATGGAGAAATAAAAGCATTTGTTGTTGTCCCAGGCAATGTGGCTGAGTAGCATCCAATCGTCCATGGCATGACCAGGTGGTTGTGTTTTGTTGAGTGGCAGATTCACCAGGTTTTACAAAGTCATAATCCTAATTGCACCATTCCTCAGAAATGCTTCACTGGTTTTGCCTCAAATACAAATGACTCGTGCTCTGGCCCAATATCGAAAAGAAAATAATGAAATAATAAGAACTGCAGATGGTCCCATCCTCTCCCTCTAATTACCACATTTGTCGTCCATTTAAGGTGTCAGAGGAGACATGTAAAAATGCTCTAACCCAAACTTTAACTGTAAATGAGAAAAAGTCTCAGTAAATCAAAGATTTTTATCAGCATAATAATGTGAGTTGACACAGTCTGAAATTGAGTTCTACCCTGAATAAAAAGTATTCATGATCAGTGTTCTCATCTTCTATAAGCATATTTTTGCAGTTTATGGAGGAGGACAGGCAGACATCACAAACTATCCTGAAATATCTCTGTGACATCAAAAAGACAAGTTTAAAGATGTCATTGTCTTTTATCTGGAAAGAAAAGACTCAAGCATCTGGCATTATTGCTACTTCCCTTTATGGAGCAAAATTTCCTCCTCTTTCTCTCAACAGTATGGAGGAGTGTGAAGCACTGTGCACACGCATGGCCATCATGGTAAATGGGCGCTTCAAGTGTCTAGGGAGCATCCAGCATCTGAAGAGCAGGTAAGGGTCCTCCTTTTACTGCTGAGTGTGTTAGACCAATACAGTATGAAGGAAAACAGACACAAAATCTTTGAAGCTCCTTGAATTGAGATGAAAGGAATCACTGCCTCCCACTGAGGTCTTCAGTTATTTATATTGTTCATATAAATAACACCATCTATATTGTTAATAAAAAGAATATGACTTTAGTTTTTCAAGAAATAAAAGGGAAGGATGCCTATACTTCTTTTATTATTTATTGGTGCAGCTAAGTATACATGTTGGAGATATAAGAAGAATATAGTTTTTCAAAAAAGCAGTACTAGTGGAACATCACATCAACTCCACAATGGTTTTATTGTTAAAGAAATACTTTGACATTTTGGAGAATATGCTTCTTCACTTTTTTGCTGAGAGCTTTTTAGCTTAGCTTAGCATCAAGACTAGAAACAGAGAAACATCTAGCAAACAAGATATATCATGTAATTAGTGAGCTTGAGAGGTGCTGGTTGGTGGATTTTGTTACCTTAAAACAGATCCTCTTTCCAGTATTTATGCTAAGCTAAGCTAGCAAGCTGCTGGTTGTAGCTTCATATTTAGTGCACAGGCATGAGAATCGTGAATAAGGGCATCTCCCAAAATGTCAAGCTATCCCTCTAAAATTATGTGCGCCTTCTATTTCTATCTGCGTTGATGTTTGTGCTTTGAAGGCTATCTAACAATAGTGTATCCATTAGTTTTGCTTTTCAGGAAGCATTGTGTCATAATGAACCCATGGTACCAAGCTGAAGATAGTCTTTTTTGTAGGGTCAACATGATTGTATTGATTTCACATGAAAAGATCCATACATGAGGCAAATATGCAAACAGTCAGGTTTGTGGGCTTCAGTTTAGTGTCCCAAATCTTTCACCATTATCTCAATTTGTCTCTCTCTAGACCCATAAATTCTATTTCCATCCTCCCTGTCCTTATGTACAGCATTAATAAGCTTTGTACATGTTTCTTAATGCCTTTTGTTAGTCTTCATCGCAGATATTCCCTGCCCTTAACTCTTTGCACTTAGTTCCATTCTCTGATATTCATCTGACATTTCCCAAGGCCAGCACTTATGTCCCGAGCCCTGCATGTAACAGTGAGGCCGATCCATTACCTTAGGTACAGTGTGGTGACATTATTACCACTCCATTGTGTGATCTTGTAAGAGGAAGGACATTCCACGCACACACAGCTACACACACGACAGGAATATGTGGTAGCAATCGTTGGGTGGAGAGAAAGATCAATACACCTGGGATGAGGTGTGGAGCAGACCATTTTTCAAGTTGTGCAGGGGATTAGGGGAAACGCCTAGAACAGCAAGGAGGGGGCAACAGTGTCAAGGGTACTTCCCATCAAGAGCGTTAATGTCATATCATTGGCTGGGCTTTTATGATGCCATGGAGGGAGAAGAGCTAGATTGTAGACAGTATTAAAAAAGAGTGAGAACGAGAGAGAGTTGAGAGGCAAAACGCTAAAGCGGGAGAGTGATGTACCAATCAGTCCCTCCCAGATGTTAGGGTAATTGACAGATCCTCTGTGTCAATTACATCCTGTCTGTAGGGGGTTGAGCAGGGTGGTGTAAATAATTTATGAACCACACAGGAGGTATAGGATAGGTAAGAGCCATGGGAGCAGGGGGGTAGGGAAGAAGGAGCAAACAAGGGAGGAGAACAGAGGGTTAACACGTGTCCTACTTCACTCAACACGCTATCAGGTAAAAGGGAATCGCACTTCACAAGACAAGCAAGTGAGAGGAAGCCAGATAAGCATGACGTCGACACCGATTTTCGCCGTGCTTATTTTAGATCTCACACGGACAATTTACATGCCGCTGAAATGCTATCGCTCAGTTCTCGCCACGCAGTGAATAATTTCTAATTAAGCATCCCTATCTCCTCAGCGCTTGGTGTAATTAATGTTTCATGAGGTGTGGGACCCTGTTAATGACTGAAAAGGCAATTAAGGACTGTCTTCTCTGTTTTCTTTTCTCGTCACTATCCCGCCGCATATTTGTGCTGCCATGTTACCCCCCGCTCCCTCCCCCAAACTCCCACCCTTGGTTTAGCATGTGATCCACCATTTTTTAAGTTGTTGTGAGCCTCATCAATCCAGCATTACAGGGTGAAACACTGAATGTCCAATATTTCATGTTTGTCTCAACATCTAATGCAGGAAAGGAGGGCTGATTCTCACAAATTAGGGATGTCAATGATTAATCAATTGTCGGTTAATTGCCGTTAATTATTTAACCAATTAAAAAAATATATCGAAGGATTATTCAGAAGGTGAGGGACATGCAGTATAACTGTCAGAAAATGTTCTGTAGATTTGCTGCAATACGTAGTTGCTCCACTAGGTGGAATTACTTACTCTTTAATAAGGTTGGGTTCATAGACTGTATATAAAGATGGACATAGTGAGGTGTGATGTCACCCATTGGTTTGCATTGAAGCCGGTTTGAAGCCCAGAGTTGCTGCTTATGGTCAGCACCAACGTTTCTGTTTAGTGCCAGGACCTTCCAGATAAGGTGTGTGGGGCGTTGCCTTTCACGCTCTGGAAACACACCCGGCTACCTCCGACCTACGCTAACACTAGCTTATAGGGAACACCCAGAGTTGCACACTTGAGCTAATGTTAACAAACTAACACAACAGGTATCATAATAAATTAACATTAAACTTACTGAAATATTGCGACAATAGTCCGATTCGGCTGGGGAGAGCAGTAGGTGAGCCAACTGTCAGTTACATGGCAGACATCAAAACTACTATTTGTCTTTAAATCTTATTAACAGAGCAATAATTTCCAAAATGACCACCAGCACGTTTATAAGAGGACTAGAATTTAGTGATTGAGACCATAATGACTTGTTGAGAAAATGTATTGACTTAGTATTTCATGAGAAATGTTGATGCTTTTTAAATGGGTGTCTATTGGAGTCAGCGATTTTTATGGAGCCACCACCTAGCGATCATCAGTGATATTGCACTTTAAGGTATTTCAGCATTGGTTTTAATTTCAAGATGTGGTTGTTGCCGCTTGGTTGGGTTAACGGTATGTTTGGTGACTGCCCATAAGGGCTGCACTAATTGTAAAGCAAACGCACCTCCTTGCCGTGCAAAGAAGAAAAAAAGTTGCAGTGTACCTCACTCTGCTAACATGTTGATGAACACTGAAGCATAAAGTTGTGAAAATTCCGTGGAGTTGTTGTCTGGTGGCTGTCTGGTTTAGCTATCTGAGGTTCATGCTAACGCTAAACTAGCATCTTGAACAGAAGCAGCTGCTCAGTTAATGCAGGCTGAGAGGTCAGACAGCAGAAAGCAACATGCTTCCAACAAAATCAACACAAAGGTGATGTATTGTATAAGCGACACTCCTCTGCAGTGGCAGTCAATGAGCTTAAGAAGTAAAGTGGGAGTGACATTATCTGTACATTTGTTGCCTCTGAGCAGCTGTTTCCAGCAGCTGGACTACAGTGAACTACTAGCTACAGTGAACAACACACATCACTTCATCATGTAGATCAGGTATGCAGATTATTTTATACTAAACCAGTTAGACTGAAGTCTGTTGTGGGGATATTGGGATAACATGTTTTATATTTATTTAATAACATTATAGATTATTTACTATTGAAAGTTACAGCAATTTTGATTAATTTCTAATTAACTGTTAGATCTGTCCAACACATCTAGTCTTTCAAATGAATCTCCTTTAATGAAGATGTAAGTTGTGCAGCTCTTTGCTGTGTTAAATACTTTGGATTTTGTTGGGTCAGTTGTTGAATAGCAACAGACGGGAGCTCCGTAATTTTAAATGAAGTCATCCTTTTGTGTTATTTAGTTTATCATTCAAGTAACTTGGTGTTTACTTGATCTGTCCTTTTAACTCCTAGTGTAGCTCACTCTGTTTTTGTTCTTTAACATAGGTCACGTCAGTGGTTATAATGGTTTTATGATGGAAAAAACATCCAAAGTATTTCATAAATTATTAATGATTAACCGATAATTGATTTTTAAGGCGGCCGACTATCAGAAGAAATTGCTTGAAATTTGCATCCCTATCACAAATGCACAAGCTGTTTGCCGATGGGAAGAGTTCCATCAGACAGCAGGGGTTGAAGTAGAGAGGGGAAGCATGGTGATGGAGGCAGGTGGTGTACGCCATTGTCACACGGTGTGAGCGGCTGACCTGCAAAGCTGGGGCTGCTGCCTCTTCCCCCTGCCCCCCTACCCCCAACGTCTCCATCTCTTTTTCATCACAAGCCCCTGAAAGGAGTGCAGAATCTCACCACGGGGGCAGCTCTCACATTTTGACCCCCTATTGCTCATATGTAATACATGCTCACCCTCCCACATTCAAAGCCCTCACTCCCCCTCATCCCCTCCTCCCCCTGTGCTCCTCTCCTTCAAAAACCTCTCACCATATTACCCTTATTTATTCCTCCCTCTGCTACTCTCAGGTGGCAAGACTTCCAACCCAGCCATCCAAGTGCTTGTTAGTGCTGCCCCCTTTAGTTCAGTGGTGACCCTGTCTTTATCACTGAGATGCCCTTCTGGTGCTTTAACAACCCTGCCTCTGTGTATCAATCAAACCCCAAATGAGCCAAAATAGCCCATTTAAACCACCGGAGAAATGGTCAGCATGTGAGAGGGGCTGATGATTTGCTTTAGGTGGTTGATTCAGACCAGTAGGGCGGCCATTTTAAGAAGTTACTTCATTATATTCCTGCATGGCTGTTAAAAACACCCGCCTTATCTTTGTCCTGGTATTGAGCCCTTCAAATCAGTCACACTTGTAAGAATTTATGAAAGGCTGAGGGAGAAGGGGAAAATAAACAAGTAAAAAAAATGTGCAAGAGGCTATATATAGTGCTTTAGTATAGCAGTGTGCTGGTATGAAAGCTCCCAGGTGTTAAGTAAACCCAAATGAAGTGGAGGAACCAATAAAAGCAGCTTCAAAGCTGTCCTATAATCTTGTCAGTTAGGGAGGACACCCACTAGCCGATACAGGATTCCTCACTGATTGATATCATTCATATCCCTGCTTCATAGAGTACCAGCAGTAAGTACACACCACAGCCTTGAGTCTTATTTTCTCCTTGCTTAAAGTACGTCATGATATACTGTAAAAGTGGGAGGTAAAGTGCCTTTAATGCATTAAGGTAATGCGGTGTGGGCACTGAAGAGTTTTTACAAGTGTGGTGTCTAAAAGTTTGGATCAATCCCCTGAAGTTGACGTTGAGAAGTCCAATAAACTCCTTCCCACTCACTCTGTGTCAGCTCTGCAGGTGTGCCATTAACTAAATGGTTTACAGCTTTTAAGTGTGTGTCACTGGCAGAGATGGATGACAAAATGATTCTCTTTACAGTTTACAATGCATCAGCAATGTAGGTGTAATTAAGACTGCCAGAACACTGACAGACACAGATGGTGTACTGTATATATACTGTACATATCTGAGAACCACCTGCACTCAAAAGCTTTACCCTTGATAACTGGTGGGTATCTTAATTTATGTGTGACTGTAGTTCTTGGACAGACATTAGTATTATCATTGCTTATTTTTGTGCTTACTAGCAAGGCCAACATGTGCATCTACATTGGATCAACGTTCAAGGTCTGCCGAAATCGCTACATGACTCTGGATATTTTATTAGGTCTGTGTTGAACTATGCATGCTTGAGAATCCTGTAGTAATAACTTTAACAGGCCAGATAATGACCTTCATGTAAGATTACTTTTGAAATACAATATTGCATGCAAACACCTCGTAAATATGTCTCAACATAGAAGCCAACAGTACTAGCCGCTGCTAATCACTGAAAACTGTCACAAAGCACAGATTCTGATGGTTTCACGATAATCTATGGTGGCAATAGCATGCCAAGAAATGTAGCTCCGCCAGCAAAATATGAGGAGGAAGAAGACTGCTTGCTGATGTACGCATGCATGTAAACAATGCAGATTTCAACTTATTCAGAAAATGAGTGTTGCTGTTTTTGCATTTTATGGGGAAGAAAATGTATTCAACACTTTTACTAGGCCCCAAAGACACACACAATGTATTGTGATGAAAAACACTCAATGTACCCATAAGAATCTCTAATCTTTAAATAGCAAAACTGTCTTTTACTGATTGTAAATACATCTCCCATCCATCCATCCATCCCTCTGTCGTCACACTACCTGTGGTGCCTCTGTCAAGAGCTCTGTTGGTTCCCCCTCCAGGAACTAAAGAAGTTTTTTGGATG
Organism: Thunnus albacares; assembly: GCF_914725855.1. Classification (NCBI taxonomy): domain Eukaryota; kingdom Metazoa; phylum Chordata; class Actinopteri; order Scombriformes; family Scombridae; genus Thunnus; species Thunnus albacares. The sequence continues at coordinate 15,739,514 of NC_058127.1, read as the reverse complement.
ACTTCCTGCCTGATCAAAGCATCAGACCACCCAAGCCACGCTGTGACCTCTTGCCCCGCGTCCGCCCTCCCCCCTGTGGGCACAAATACAAGGTTTGGCAATGGTGAGGGTGACCTTTCTAGACTCCCTCAGATGAAGGAAGGCAGCAGAATTATTTTTTGCCTGTCATGCCCTTATCTGTGTCTGGCTGTTGTTTGTTTTAAATTACATGGAAGAATGACTTTCCAGCAGACCAGGGTGGAGGAGAGGATTAAGGCAGAATAATGAAAATGAAGAAAAGAACTGCAGCGCAGACATTACAGTGTCTCCTCCATGCTGTGTTGAGCTGCTGTATCATATCTCTAATGTAAAATATTATAAAAGGATTACTTGTGACCATGTGGCGCAGTCATGACTTTAAACATTATCTGCTCATTATTTTCTTTAAGGCTTTGCAAAGATCTTGCTTTTAGTTTTAAGTCACCAATCAACACTTAAAAGCTGATTAATTGTTTCAAGCATGCCGTACTGTTGTTTGTTATGCCCATGCAACGTAGCGCAGACTTCATTCATTTCCAAGCCTACCTTTCCGCACACAGGAGTTTATTTAAGGAGAGCCAAGACAGACAGTGTATCAAAGATGAAAGAACTTGTTTTGTTGTGAATACAGAGGCAGAGTAAAAATGATGAATATGAAAGAAAGATATTTTTCCCAAAGTGCTGCCTGAAGCCCCTGTGTAGCTGTAGCAAGAAAGGAAATAAAAGCAAGGTAGGCAGGGAGAGAGAATAAGGGGATGCTAATTGATAAGCCTTTTTACAGTCACTGACAAGCAGCATTTCATTACCCACGTACACTCCAAACCATTTCGCCAAGCCCTTCCACCACAATGCTTCCTGGCCTTATTGGATTTATCCAAAAATGTTTTTGCATCTGGGCTGAGCTTGGCAGTCCTTGGACAAAGCACATTTCCTGAGCCGGCAGCTGTAATGAACACAAGGGGATTATGGTCATAGTCTTGATTGGATGATGAATTAAGCTTGATGTGTGGGGATGGTGTCTGATTACAGACTGTGTGTTCTGTTACATCTTATAAAAATCTGCAAAAATTATGTGGCTTTACACAATAGGAGATGTGTTCTGGCTATATGTAATATAAAATGTGTGCTTTACTGAAGAAAGATAATACTGTGTGTGCAGGCATGGACTGTTAAGGGGAGAGGTGAGTATTTCATACAGTATTTTCATAACAGCTTATAACAGCTCATATTTGCTATTTTGTGATTTAGGCTTACTGTTATTTTTCTCTTGGTTATAGCCATGGTGATAACATTTAACAGTTTGGAAGAGGCCATGGATTATTGTGAATAGTATTTTTTTATTAGTCTATAGCCCCGTTATTCACGTTTATCTCCCATTTGCCAAAGTCAATTGTTGTTGAATGTTGCTAGTTTCCCACAGAATGTGTAAAAGCCAAGAATACACAATGGCATTATTTGTGATGTCACATGTGGTTTACACATCTCCAAGGTCTTAAAGCATATAGAGCACAATGATCTTCTACTGTCTGCCACAAAAATAGATTGTTTAGCTGTTAAACGAGAGCTTTGGGAGATAGGTTCACTGTTGCAGTCTTTTGGACTCAGCAACTGGCCAATATAGATGCACACGTTTTCACAACAATTGCAACTATTAAACACCCAGTTTTATTCATGAACCTTTTTGTACTGAAAATGGCCACATGAACACAATATATTCACAAGTTTCAATTACCAAGTACCCAGTCCTACGATATAATACCACTACTTATTGTCCTTTTATGCCCAATTTCATTGTAAAAGTGTAATCATAAACATGTAGTCATTAAGACGATAACAGATTTAAGAACATGAAAACTAACTTAAAGGTAGTTTCCTAAAGACAAACAGAGCAGTGCTACTATGGTATCATTTGTGGAGATAAACCCTGTAGAGCCATTGCTGAGACCCTTGTTGGTCAGATGATCTTGGTGATACTGTTTATCTTCTGCACCTTGAGCTGATGAATACAGTAGACACCAGGCAGAACAATTGTAATTCATTGGTTGACACTGAGCAGGGCTTGGGTCAGTGTGTGGAATAAAATTTTGGACGGTTCTGGGGCTATCCAAAGCTCAGTTGCTTAACGGAGCGCTAACATGCTGATACTTGCAGGGCACTCATAGTAGTATCCACATGATGTGTACTACATAATATGTCTTAGAGTTTCATGGGGATGCTTTTGATCACCCGTGGTGTGCAGCTCCCGAGGAGATCACAGTGCAGGCAGACAGTTCTTAGATCCTCCCTATAGGCAGGAGGCAGATGTGGCGGTGGAAGAGTAGGATGCCACCCAGTGTATTGCATCATAATATAGAAAATTGTCCAATCATTCATTCTTGTTTGACATTAATTTCACCTGGCATTGTTGCCATATTACATGTGTGTGTATAATCCCTATCTTGTGTATTCATATATTGCTGATTTTGTCTCGAACATTTTCCTTCACTGTGGTATCAGACCATGCTAACTAACACCACATTTAGGCAACACTGTCTAACGTTCTTCTTCTTCTTCAATATTTTGGTGGTGTCAGTTGGCAGATGTCATGAGACATGTTTTTAAAGGTGCAATATACAACACTGAGCCCCACTAGATGTCAGCAAACAACTATTTGCCATGTAAATATATAGTGGAGTAATGGCGTCCTGTGCAGTGAATGATGTCACACTCCCTCAGTGTGTGTTGTTATCAGAGCTTCTCCGTTCTTTGTTTTGATAGCTGGTCTGGCCACATGTGCATGTAAGTGCATGTGAGTCCCTCGCTGTGCTCCCCACATCCGTTTTCAACATGTCGGCCGGGTCACAAACTTTGTCACATTACAGCTAAACAGTGCACTAAAATTTGTTTCTGAAAACAATCGAGGGGAGAAATAGGCAATGCACTAACAGAATCTTGATCCATATTTTATCAGCACTGCCTAGTTTGACAGTTTGATTTGAGTTTCATGAGCAGTGTGTTCAGATGCCACTATATTTTTTTTCCAACTTTATTGAGTAAACAACACTTGTTTTGGTCTGAGATGCTGGTGCTCTAGTGCGACATGTAGTGGGGCTGAATGTCGTATATTGCACCTTTTAATGAGGTAGCAGGTGAGTGGTTCAGATGCTACCTCCTGTGGAATTCTGTTGATATACCTCTGACGTCTGATCACTAGATGTATTCTGGCTCATCCAATGATAATACAAAAAAAATTCAGGTGGGAGGGTTCAGATCTGCTATTTAATGTGCCTCGACATGATCCAACTCTAAAAGTCACATTAGAAAGAGACTTCTGCCCTCTTTATGGAAATGAGTATTAAATAAGCACTAACACATACAATTTATGCTGTGTTACACTTTTCTTTCGCTGTGACTCTTCAACTTCAAGCCGTCATGTTTTCACTGAAGGGACTGTGCTACCCATGGGGTCCATTCATTCTGCTTCTCAGCACTAGCACAGAGCTTCACTTCCTCTCTCACTCCCTTTGGGATCGTGTAGGCCTGCAGTTTATTCACCATATCTCTAATTGCCATTAAGGGAGCCTCTAACTCTCGTTGCATGTAGCTCTGTACTAGCCCACAATGGACATTTCCATGAGTAAATCCAACATTAGGGAATTAATTAGGCAGAAAAAAATGGGTCATAAGAGTGCTAACGACAGGATAACAAGGCACCAAGTCTTATTTGGTGCTCACCAGACGTAGCATACAACTGGGAAGATGCAGAATGCTAATTAGCTTTAGAGCTTAGCTATGGCCCATTTTCATCTGTGACAGTATTTTATGTCCAGGATATTGTTCATGTTGTAACGTTTTAGCAATATAGCATGTTTACATAATTTTGAAACCCTGGCTGTTCAATGTAGAAACTACCATACCGGAAAGCAGACTTTATATGCATTTTGCATTACTTATCATAAACACAAATACTTTAGGAGGTTTTGTAAAAGGATTCTTAAGAGAAAGGTTTTATGTTCAGATTATTAAAGCAGCAATAAGGGCCACTGAGGGCAGCAGAACAAATTGTAAACATAACATTAGGTGCTTTTGAACCGGAGGAACTTTTCATAGTTCTAAGAACTGTTGGAGGAACTACCCCCTTTTTATTGTGTCCGCACTGCAGGAACTGGGAATGATCATAGATCTTGGAGCGCCGTTTTGAGGGACGCTTTTAGCTCCTACTTCAATGTAGGTACTGTGAGAGAGATTTAAGTAGTTGTCATTTGACATATTTCTTGTATATATTATATATTCTATAAGTGTTGTTCTCAAACTAAAGGGTCGATGCAAGTCTGTTATACAATGCCTGCTCTACATACCTACATTTATTTTAAACTTAGCCCCTTGTGTAAAATGAGACGGTTGACTGTATGTAAGTTATTCAGCCTCTGTTTAACAGTGAGTTTATGTTCTTGTACTTTTGTCTGAGCCAATGATAAGACAAATCATAGTTATGTAGATTTCTATGTCTGTTTAATGTGTTGATGACCTGACAAGCCTTTAGAGGACAGTGGTGTATGTTCTTCAACCCAATGTGTAGTAATGTCACTGTGTTATTGTGGCATATATGTTTGTGAAGAAATCCTACTCCTAGGCTAGTTGAACTCTTGACCCTTGCTTCTACCTGACCCGGGGTTTTTTTACTAACCTTTAGGGTTAGGTATAGATAATTTTGATTCTATACAGGGGTACTTAAGAGCTGGCTGAGTGCCAAGTCGCCAGAGAGAAAAGGTAATTCTAGGTGGTATGATGGTTATTTACACTTCCAGCAGACACAGAGCAACATTAACATTCATATGGAGTTTCTGGTGACCCATTAAATGTAAATCCAATATTCACTCTCCCTTTAGCTCTGTTTTGGACTCCACCAACTCCTGAGGGAAATATAGGGCTATTTAACTGCTAAATGCTCTGTTATGTTCAGAAGCTAGTTGCTAACTTGCCATTTGGTGATGGGCTAGTAATGTACAGTGTCTTTATCAGAGCTGTTTTACTCAAAAATTAGCGCCTGCCGCTGTTTTTAGGAGAAAAAAAAACCTGACAGAAACAAGGTTGAGACTGAACCAAAGCTAAATTTGTGGGTCATAAAACCAAATGATTAGCTGAATGATGCTATGGTAACTTAAAGTAACCATCCATACAATGTGCAAAATGTATTTGCCAGCACAAGATTTATATTCAGTTTGTGACTGCAACCTCTGTTTAGAGATCTCACATAATGTTATTGGTCGTCGGATAGGGCTAAGTGAAACCATGAAAAGGCACCTGATCTAAGGTCCACCAATGACTGAGTCATTTCTGTGTCATCTCCTGTGGCCTTTTTGCTCGACTCAAATTGATACTTTCTTTTACATTTGGTGCAGAAGATTGTGTTGATACATGCTATGACTTGAACTAGCAATTGCACAGGTGGAAAAGTTTAATCAGCAGTTAGCTAGCTAACTTTATTTTACTGTTGAAGTCAAGCTGCTTTTCCTTGTTACTCACCTGCTCCATCAGCTCACCACATCCAGGAAGCATGAAGTGGCTGAGAAATTTATAAGACCAATTATATTTTGTCATCTCTTTTGCTTCCTGTCTTGTCCCCTTCCTCCAGTGCACTACCCTATTATTCATCAAACTATTCCATGACCACAGGAGAAAAGGGAAGTTCATTATTTAGATGACTGGTCGAGAGCAATTTGGCTGCGTCATCCTTGTCTGTAGGGTTTTCTTTTGTATTGAGTGCTTAATTGTGGACTCTTACTCTAGGTTTGGTGACGGCTACACAGTGATTGTGAGAGTTGGTGGCTCTCCTCCTGCCTTGAAGCCGGTCGAGGACTTTGTCCAGTTGACCTTCCCAGGCAGCACCCTGACAGAGAAGCATCACAACACACTGCAATATCAGCTCCCATACACACAGGGAGCTTTGGCCAACATCTTCAGTCAGTTCACCACCCATCAACAGAGGCTGGGCGTGGAGGATTACTCTGTGTCCCAGACCACTCTGGATCAGGTATGACCCAAAAAATGGGATTAGTGATAGGACATTTTTGTTTCCCTTAAACTACTTTGTCTTACATTCTTCTTTAAGAATATAAGACAAAGTAGTTTAAGGGAGTTTAAGGGACTTTATGTGTGATATATCATCATTTCATTTCAGCAATGTGACTGGTGCAACATCAAGGATGTATTTGTTCTTTGTTTTATTCACCACTGTTTTATGTGAGGAAATTGCATGAATAAACCAAAAACTGTTTTGGTTAGTTGCTTTGTTAATGCCAAGGAAAAAAAACCTCTTTAAACGAGTAATACGACACACCAAAACAAACAGGTAGGACACAGATGCAGACTGAGCACAATACAGCTTTGTTCAACTTAGATTTGTGGAATCTACCCATACGCCACTATAACATTTGGCCCTAACTGACATATATAAAGGACAGGATGACAGGTTGTAACAAGCTACTTTAGAAGTTACTGTGGAGAAATTGCTGCTGCAGATTTCAGGCATTGATGAAGGATATTGAGTTGAACTTATGACGTGATGTGAATCTGAATTTATTTCACTTCTTTGCTTTTCAGAATCCATTTTTTAAACATCTAAATTTTACATTTTTCTCATAATACTTGGAGTTTTAAGTGCTCGAACACTTACAGTAACCATCTGCAGGAGAGTACATGCACTGCATACCTGTAGACTAACTTTAAGTATTCATGTTTTAAAGTTTTACTTTTACAGAGAAACATGCTGTTCTTATTTTTGATGCCTGTCTGTCACACCAGCTGTTGAAAATGCCCTGGGAAATCATTCCTTTAAAAAGTTTGGAAACTCTGACATGTTCTCAACACAACAGGTTGCAGTACCAGTAGTGCATCTCATAGCTGATTATTAAATATGAATTAGATGATTTGCCCCAATGTCTCACTTCTCTCTCAGTCAACAGAACCCATGATATTTCTAGAGGTGTATATAATGTCACTTTGATCAACATTACATAGTATTGTAATCCAAGGTGAAGATAAAAATGAATCTACCAAAATATTCCATCCATTGTTACTATGACAGAAAGCCAAAAATGAAAGTATTCCAGTCTCTCTATCATCGTTTCTACCATCACATAATGATAGCAAAACATATTCACAAAGACAAAAAAAGAGGAAAAACATGCACAACTTTAGCAATTATACACCGGTTCCTTGAGATCCAAAACCACCATTTCAGCTCTGGGTATTCGTAATCTGAATCATAGAAGAGGATTACGTTTCTTAAACCTTATTTTTTCCAAAGGTTTGTTCTTGTCACAGAGGCGGTGATGACACATTTTCCTTAACCCTGGTGTAGTATTATTAATGCTCCCTCTAAATCCAGTTGGAAAAGTTGTTGGAGCCAAAAAAACAGCACAATTCAACTTCAAATGTAACCTCTGACATGGGCAAAATTTAGGCACTCTGTAGAGTATCTGGGGCCATGTTATCTTGTCCTTCTGTAATTCTGTGGCATGCCAGCGCAGTTTAACAGATCATTAGGTCATCAATCAATGCATTCAGCATTTTAGTGTGTTGGTTTAGTTCAGGATAAGGTTCTAAAGATCTATTATTGCCTACACATTGCCTTCTCCCTTTTAGACTATCTGACTGACCAGTGAGGACTACACAGAGTTTGTGTAGCCAAGATAGTTCAGCTGCCAGGCCCCAGTATTGATCAAGAATCTGGACTGAGATTTTTTTTCAATGTTCAAAGCTCCTCCAGCCAGTGCTTTTCTAATTCCACCCCAAGTGCAATAGCTAGACCACCAGATTGGTGAAATAAACCAAGCCCTGCATGTTATAGACTGGCTTCATCATGTGTTTTCCAAATGGCCCCAGAGACCTGATGCAATCAGGCACACACTCAGAGGTGAGTGTGAGTGTGTCTGGTTTTGCAAGCCTGCCATTAGCTCAGCAGCAGATGACCAGGTGGGAGGTGAGGATGACCTCTGAGGGGCCCAGAAAGGTCATTGGTCCGCTCCATGGGGATAAAAAAAATCCATCTCTTATTTTCCAGACAGATATGTGATATCTGGACTGTACATTTATCTGTGCTGCGGCAATGTTGTTTTTTCCCCCCTTACTATAAATCAAATTATCCGATAAAAAGAATACTACAGGGATGTTACAGTAAGCATTTCATTATCGATAAGATCCCCTCATGGATAACCCCTAATTCAAGAAAAATCCTTCTTTTATAGGACAATTAGCCTATTACTGTGACAAGAAAGGAATTTATGTAAAGCTTAATGCTGAAATTTAGTCGTTTTTCACTTATTTACTGTCAGATTTGGTTTCTCATAAAGGATTTTTAGCAGAACCCTATTCCTTCTTCACGGATCATTGGGGTTCAACCATACTATAACCTCCAACGTTGCGTAATTTATATTTTAACCTTTTTGACAACTTGCCCTACATTCAACACTGGTCAATATTTACCAGATCACAGGCAGTAAATAAATCATACTTGGACCAGGAGGTCACAGTATTAAAACACAGGGGAGAACTGGAGAACCTGTGGAGACCCAGACAGTCACCTTTCAGCTGGTGATTTATAGAGAAGAGCCTTGACCTATAGTATAACACCCGACTTGCACTACAATTAATATTGATCCAAACAGCCTGGAGCTTAGGCGTTAACACTGATGGCCAAGACAGTAGAGAGCAAACAGAGCATTTGAAAGGAAAATGTGACTTTCTTAACTGTCTTTTGGAAGGAGATTGTATGATAAGAATGTAAAATATTTGCTACTTTGTGTTTGGACAGTGACCCATATTCAACCTTGTCACTACTGCACCACTGAAGCAGCTTACCTTTTAGTTCAATAATATATGTATGTAGTCTTAATTATCTCTTACACTTCCCTGCATTCTTATGATTAACTCAAATGTTCTTTAACATCAATATATGTGGCTTCATTAAATACTTTTTAGCTTCATTAAAACCCATAAAATTTAAATAATGTTAAGTAATCTGACCTCTGAATGACCATTTCTGCCCCTTTCACCACATAGTTCGATATCACTTTGTCTCTGTTACTGTATCAAAAAACTAAGTAATAATATTACAATCCTATTACCTCCTAATTTAAGTAGAATCAAATATATCCCTATTACAGATGCCAAGATAATTGATTTTAAAGTCAAAATAATTATAAAAATATAAATTATGGGTGAATGATTATGTGCAATTTTGCTAACAAGCTAATGTGAATGTCTATTGGTGGCTTGACAATTAATGTATGTAATTTTAATGCATGTAGTATGCATCAGTTCATGTCAATTAGTAATTTATTGTAAAATAATATTGCACTAATCAATATTTTGATATTAACGATGGCTCAAATGACAATGTGTAATTTAAAGGGGTTGGTTGTAGTGACAAATCCACAGTAAACTGTCACCCAAATCAACAGTTCCCCTCAGCTCTACAGTGCTTCTTAGCAGCTTTTAGCTCGTGTTTTGGTTTAGCAGCCACTACTTTACTGTTTTGAGTCACTCTCACCTTGTTTCCGGCTGCAGCTGGCGGCAGTTTTCAAAGAGAAATCTCTAAAAACCTACTGCACACTACCTGGCCAGCATCAAACAGCAGACAGACAAAATTTGCAACTAGCTGGTGAACAGTGGAGAATTTTGTTGCTAAAGAGACAGATATATCACTCAGGGGTTGGTGGAGACCAAAACAGGGCTAACAGGAGAATTAATTTCAGACTTTGGATGAACAGACTATAAAGCAAGATCTTCTCTGAAGAATATTTCAGAGTCAGTGTAGTATCATGGCTGACCATAGACATATAAAAATAGCCATTTCACATTCTGCAAGGACTCCTTTGATATACAGGAGAGGTTAATTGGGTGATTCAACGTCCTTCCCCTCTTCTGTTCTGCCTCAACGGACATTAAATAAACACCCAAATGCACCCGCTGTAATGTAATTAAAGCCTGTATCCATATGTTATTAGGGAAATGCCACTCAACAGCACTGGTGCATGACGTTCAGGTCGTGAGTGGATGGCTGGCTAAATACAAAAAGGGTACATTATGTGGAAAATCCCATCACAAAGCAGGGGATACATTTACTATGGTCATCTCAGTCAAAATTGCTGTCAACTGCACCATTTACAAATCTCTTTATTGTGTTAGGATTTTTTGCAGAGACTTGAATACAAACAGTAGAAATTCTGTGCCGAGTCTATAGCCTTGACTATGAATGTGAAATGATGTGCATGCCTCAGCACATCAAGCCGATATCACCCAGTGGCAGGGTCAGAGGCCAAGAGAGATGGGTGGAGGGTGTATTTGTTGCTACTGTCATTCTTATCCTCTTATTCATTCTCCCCTGATAAGATGCCTTGACAGCTGTGACCTTGATACACACTGCTGATGGTCTGACATCACACAAACAGAAGCTTACTTTAGCCTCGGGCGTAGTAGCTTGCTCCTTAGTTACAAGGTAGTTTGCTGTTTTGCTTTTTCCACACCCAACTAGCTAACAATAAACTTGGCAATTACAATGTCTTGGTCAGGAACCTTTACATATGTACATACCAAATTCCAATAAAATAATAGTTGAACCAATACTGTTATTTGTTTAGATACAAATTTTGCTAATGCCTTGAAAATACCGTATATAAAGTGACAAGCATTTTACCTTAGAATTGGACTAAGGACTGTAATCTCCTCTTGTAGAACAAGGTCTTTTACTGGAAGGATAACAATTTGACTGCTAAGTCTAGACTTGAGTTGAACAGTGAAGGCGCACAAATAGACATATAAAAACAACCTAGCACCACCTAGCACTTGTGCGCATCTCTGCTGGTTGCCTAGGAAACTTCAAATGAGATGAAACCTGTTAATAAATAAGCTTTAGAGATGCTTCTAGATTTTTAAACTTTGGACAGAGCCAGGGCAGCTGTTTTTCCCCTGACTTCCAGCTTTGGATCTAAGTTAATCGCCTCCTGACTTTACCTCCATTATCGCACAGACACGAGAGTTACATCAATCTTCTCGTCTAACTCTCAGCAAGAAAGTGAATGACTATTTCCCAAAATGTCTATAAATATGTATATATGTATATAAATCCATATAGCCTATCAAAGTTTAAAAACTTCCTGTCCACATTTTCACTACCATAGATATGAGCCTGTTTCATTTATGGGCTAGTGTGCAGCTATGAAAGAGATTTGAGATGGATCTCATTAATCTGTGAGGCCTTGTTTCTGGTGGAATTGGTCTGGATATTTTTTTCTTTTTTTTCCATTAAGATTTTAAATATAATCTAGTAATTCACATGTCCTTTTATGTCCACACAGCCACTGAAAAGCTTTTGATGAAAAAGCAATGCTCTTATCATTTTATATGATCCTCTTTGTTGCTTTCTCTGTAGAATGAAAATCCTTAACACAACAGACAGTGAATGCTGAGAGAGTAAAAAGCCTGGACTACACTGATGTTTACAGCACAATGAAATACACACTGCTTTTTATGAACGCCATAGGATTGATTTCTTCTGACATTAAATGGGCATCACAGAGAGAAGAATGATTGTTTTATTCTCTTTCTCAGTTGGTCAAAGATGTCAAACTGACATTCACTGTGTGAGCCTAGACGCACACTTGATGCTTCATAGCCCTTGTCTGGCAACTCATTCACATGCGCCCTGTTGTCTGTACCACTATTTCTGTTTGTGTTAGAGGCAGAAGCGAGGGAGAGCAAAAATGAGATGGGTAGAGGAATGTCCACAGGCCCCTCAGCACTCTGTGTATTATCAGTTTTTATCTTGCCTTTGCCTTTAAGTACCACTCTCTCTACATTGACATTCCAGGTCTTCGTGAATTTTGCGAAGCACCAGCATGGAGAGGAGGACTCTCAGGCCTATGACAACCCAGTGGACACCTCAGATGAGGTGCCAATGAAGTCTGTGACGACCTCCAGAGAAATGTCAGAGAAGGTGTAACGCCTATAAGAAGAGCATCACATATTGCACTTAAAGTAGATCAGCAAGATACCTCAAACAAAACCAAATGGATGTGATTTTGCACTGATGAAATGATGTGTATATGAAAAAAACAAAACGCCAAATCACCACGCCTGACATTGGTCAACAGTACCAAACATGTCTTGACATAACTGATCCAAAACTATAAATGTCTAAATCTGTGGTGAATGATTCTCCATGTCTGCAGCACTCATTCTATTGCCTTCACCTAAATCCTAACTTATTTATTTTCACTTTAACAAATGAAAAAAATCTGCCAGTACAGTGTGAACATTTCAACTTGTCTCCAGTAGAAACTGACCTGTTTCAAGAATTTTCCAAAGATGAGTGTCTGTCTCTTGACACAAGAAAGAATAAGGCCGGTTACTGCACTAGAATCAAGAAAAATGAAACTAGATTTTAGAAAATACTTGTAATAGGTCAATTTGCATTTGAAACAAGGTGAAATATTCTCTACTGGCAGATTTATTTTCACTTATTCTACAGTAAGGGAAATAAACTTCAAGAACAGAATTACATACAAAAATGACTTGATAAGAAGGATATATTTGCAGTGTACAATCAAGCAGCTGGAATGCGGCATTTCTCTGATAAAACTCCACCTGAGTTTTGTTTGGAATATGTTGCTCACCTCTATATACCTCAGGAGGGTGTAATGGCCAAATTTTCCTTAGAAAGCATCATGCATTGCACAGCACTTAGTATACCTCAGCGTTGTACTTCAAATTTAATTATATTTTAGATTTTATGAGTTGTTTACATTTGCTATTGTTTATAATAATGATTTTAAAAAGAAATTAAAAAAAAAAAGAAGAACAAGCACTGATGTGTTTTCATACCAAAGATTGGCATGGATTTGTTGTAGCTGACGATGGTGTGATCAGGCCAGATGTTTGACTCACAACTGCTAAAAAATGCTGGATCACTTATGTTGACATTTATCGACATATCAAAAAATATCATCAAGCAACTAATATAGGAATTTTTTGTCAACACAAATGGGGTTAAACCACAGTTAGTTTCAAACCCGTATTGTGATTTGCTGACAGGCATTCCAGTGATAACTACTGAGCAAAAAGTGATTAAAAAATACCCTGTCAGATATGTTGGCCTTGAATGTATCATTGAGCCTCCAATTTGCTGTAGATGATGTTTAATGAAAGACACTGAGGTTACAGCAGTGGGAAAATACAGAGTCAGTCTGAGTCAACCAGTTGAATCAAACATGTTGAGTCTGCAAGAAAGACGGCACATCACGTCTCCGCACCAACCACAGCTTACAGGTAGCTGCCACTCAGGGCCTTTCTGATGCTGCATTACAGGCAGAGATCATGACTGCAAGTGGACTCATCAGAAATATTTCTCAAGAACTACTGATGAATGTATGCGTAAGCACAGATTTATATTTAATGACATTTTTAATGTGTTGCTTGGCTGGATGTATCTATTTTATTTATCATATTTCTTTGCAGAATCTCAATGAACTTTAAAACTGTTCATTATTTAGTCATAGGATGTGCTGGTATTGGCACTGCTGTGTTAATCTACAACCACCAGAGTCCAGTGCCAATATCACAGATTACAGCACCTTTTAACTGAAAACTCTTTAACAACCAATGATAACTATGCATAGCTACATGCCTTATTTACAATATAAAATATATTGTCATGCAAGTGTATAGACCATTTCCTTAGAATAAACCATTTGCTAAGTCCCACCCCACTTATTGTTGCTATGCCTGTTGCTTGTTGCTACGCTTTCTGTTCTCGCCAAGTCCCCAGGAACAACTCTGGGCTGTGAGGCATTGATTTAGTGAATACAAAAAACAGTGAATACACTTTTAAAATTAGTTTCCTCCCTTTGGTCCAAGAAAATTTGGAAAGTCTAGAAGAGCTAACCGTTGACTTTGTTGACTGAAATGGCAACAGTTGCTAGAAAATTCAGCATTGTCATAATGGGTCAGTTATGTTCAGGGAAGGGGTTTAGTGAATGGTCAGTTGGGAAACAGCCCCATTAATTCAGTTGTTGATCGTAAGAAGAAGAGAAATACAGCAACAAAAATGTAAACTATAAAATGACCTTTGTTATTAATTATATATAATATTTTTGAATTCAATTATACAACATAGCAGTAATATGATGGGGTGTTACAAATTTTGGACAAATGATATCTGCAAAAAAACAAGACTGTCCTCCCAAGAAAAACAACCTAATAGGTCATAATGTCAGACGCCATAAACAACCTATAGTTACATTTGAGTGACAGACACCATCATCATAATTCTGACCTCGAAAAGTAGCACATTTCAGATGATGTTATATGAGGTGACATATTCAGAGGTGGCTGGTTAGATCCTAACTTGCAAAAAGTGGACTTTGCTTCCAACCACAAGTGTCACGTTTCCAACTGCAAATTGGGACAATTTGTTTTAAAAACGTAACTACCATTGTTGTGCTGCTTACTGTAGCCATGACAATGAAGGTTGCCTAACTTTAACATCACGTTTCAAGTAATCATTTTAACCCAAACCGTGATCATTTCCTAAATCTAATGGAGTGGTTTTTGTGCTAAACCTAACCAGACCTTAACCACAGCGTTGTCACATCATAAAACATTATTTTTTTAACAGTGATTTGTAACGGTTTTGGAAAGCACAGACAAATGATGTTGTCCTACTGATTACTGCCCATAGAGGCGCATGATTAGCAGACGCTCCGATGTGTCATTCTGGAGTGCACATGGTCGAATGACCTATTTGGTCGTTAGAGGACTTGTTGAAAAAAAACCTGAAAAATGGTCTACACTGCACCTTGTATCCCACTCAGGAATGTTTACATGCACTTTGGATTCACTGTAAAGAGACAGTCATAGCTACTTTCTTACAGTTTAAACATTCACTACTGTACTGTACAACATTGAGAGATTGTAAGTGTCCTAATGATAAAAACACAAAACCTCTTACCTTATGCAGCTTACATTACTTGGTACTGAACTCTGTCCACAGAATGTAAATAATTCTCTTATTCTCCCTTCGCAGGCGCTCAGGTTTCCTTGCAGAGCTTGACATAATTTGTATGCTGTGCTAAGTCCTCACATTACTATCTTGCCTGTTGCGAAGAATAATGAATCTTATTTGTACTGAGTATTGCTTCATGCCAAGACAAATGATTAAACATTTGCACAAACTGTAATGCGACTCCAATTTTAATGTTTGTACACTGCTGTATTTGTCCACTGATTCATCAGGTCCTAGTTTGAAAGTTTCATGAGTTTAACTTTCTACTTGCTGTTTTTTCATCTTATCCTTCCTTTCACTCCGTCATGTCTTTCACTTTGAGTCTAGCTTTCAGTTGCAGGCTCACATTTGTTGAGTCTCTCTTACATCTGTCCACCATGGGATGCCAGAATACAGACAGCACCACAGTGGGTAAGGCATTTTATTTCACATTTAGTGAAGTGGTTCCTCGAAGGGGAAGAGACATTTTTTTTTCTGCCAGATACCCAAGAATGAATTCATTTTCTTGTCAAACTATCATACAGAAACTTTTATTGGGAGGTCTTTCATTGTAATTTACTTTTTTTCGGCAAATTCAAAGCTATTATGCCTTAGGTTGAACCAATCATTTTCTCTTTTTAATTTGAATATCTCAACATATATAGCTCTTGTTTTGGGATCGACTGTCCTCCAATAATCCAAAAATTCATTAAGGCATATCTCAGATTTCTGTAATCCTGAAGACCTTTCCGATATCAATGTCCTGTATTTCCCCTCTGGATTAGACAATCAAACCTCCACTGATTTATTTAAGTGTCCTCTCCATTTTTCTTTGTAAATTATAGAGATAAATGTATGGATTTTCTGCTCTCTCTCAAGTGCAGCTATATTTATTTGTTTTATCTTGTGAAGGGCAGTCAGACGTTTACTACTTTGCTGCAGTTTCTGCTATCTATAAGTGAAAGACATCAGAAACAGGCAAAGTACGTCTCTTCTTGGACCACAGAAATGTCAGTATCATCAGTTTGATACAGATATGCTGCTATTTTTTGTTTTATAATAATAATAATAATAATAATATAAATTGAAGATCTTTGGGTTTTGAACTGTTGGTTTGACCAAACAAACAATTTGAAAATGTCACTTTAGGCTCTTGGAGTTTTTGATGGACAATTGTCACTATTTTCTTACAAGAAATGACTAAACGATAAACTGATAGTTTGAAAACAAATATCCATAGTGAAAATAATGAGCTGCAGCCGTTGTTTGATTAGTTACTGTATGTATACTTGTATTTTGACCTTTTAATGACTTATCCAGTTGTCTCATGATATGTAGGATGTTCTCACCTCCGATCTGAAGACTACAGTAAGTGTGATGTTAATCGTGGGATATAGATGACAAGACTTATATGCAAAGCCTTTAATGGGCTAGGATGTTTTAACTTTGTTTTTAATTTATTTTATTATTATTATTATTATTCAGTATGTATTCTATTTTATGTGTCAGTGGGTTTTATCTTCCATCTTATGATATGCATCCTATGTCTTCTAGTTTCACTTTATTTTATTTTATATTTTATCAAGTGGGTTTATTTTCCATCTTATGTTACATGGGTGCTGACGTCACTGGTTGGTAGTTTTGAGAGAAAAGACTGGTGTGTGTGTGTTTTTTAACTGGCACAGTGCCACAAAAGGTGTTTGGTTTTTTTTCTGGGGCAGCTTCAGGTTACACCTGACAACGATAAGACCCACAGTGAGGTTAAACCCATGGGAGGACGTTCTTGGGTAAGCTGAAAGAGGTTTATTTCGTGTAATGAAGAATGGCGGTGAGTTTGTGTCCGTTGGGAAACGGGAGATACTGTTATGCTTATGACTTCAGAGACCTAGGTGCCGATTTATAGACTGTATACACATGGTGAAAGTTTTCGCTTATTAATTCTCAAATTACCACCACTTAAGTATGCATTTTCTGTATTGTATTTTCACTTTATTCTATCTTATTTTGATTAATATTATCAAATGGGTTTTAATTTTGATCTTATGTACATTTACATGTTTTTATGTTAATTTTATGGCTTTTTTCATGTGAACCATCATGCATGTATTTTTTTCTGTTGTAAAGCACTGAATTTTTTGTATGAAAGGTGTGTTGAAGAAAATACTCGAATCCTTGCTCAAAGTTTGCTGTGGTGGAAGTGGTTTAATAGCATTCCGGAAATGCGGTGAGCTTACTGACACAGAGCTGGTCTGATACAGTAGACTGACCCAGAGCAGAAGAAGTGGAGAGACTTTATACAGTAAAGATCAAAGCACCAAATGGTGAACAAAAGCTACAGTATGGATCAAAGTAGTGAGGGCATTTACATACAAGATCATGGTTTGCCAGGGGCACGTCGGGAGGGGTCAGGTCAGTAGAGGTCAGGAGGGTAAATAACAAATGGTAAACAAAGGGGTAGAAAGGGAGGGCATTTACATACAAGATCAAGGCAAATCCAGGGGCAATACAGGAGAGGTCACATCAGCAGGGGTCAGGAGGTGGAAAGGACACAGACTTGGCATATGTTTGATCAAAGAGTTGTCTCAGACGTTATTTGATTATCAGGTCTCCAAACTAAATGTGTTCTCCTTTGATGATTGAGTCTGCTTCCAAAAGGTATTCTTCTTCAATCCACACTTTTTTTTTTTTTTTTTTTTTTTTTTTTTTTTTTTTTTAATGTGGCTACAGTCTATTTAGTCTAAATCTATTTCAATTTTAAACAAAAAGTCTGAATTTTCCAACTCTGTTGGTAGGATAGGTGGAGTTGCAGTGGTGTACATGATCTTAGTGGTTGTCTGAGTGATAAATGAGTTACAGATAGATTTAAGACAGGTGATCAAAAGGCTTATAGCAACTAAGATTACAAAACCAAACAAGACAAATTCAAGGACTATATAACCTAATGCTCCTAATTTCTGTTTAAACCAATCAAACAGACCAGTGGTGACCGGGTTATGTAATGTTTTGGCAATGTCATTTAAATGGTTAGTTATTTCTTGTATGGTGGCATTGTGGTCAGGTATGAAAGTACAACATTCAGCTCCAATTACTGCACAGGTTCCTCCTTGAGAAGCCAGTAAATAATCCAGTGCAGCACGATTTTGTAAAGTCATCATTCTCACAGCAGCCATTTCTTGTGAGAGCATGGACATGCCTCTTGCGGTAGTGTTTGCAAGATCTTCAACTGCATGAGAAAGGTCCCTTATTTGATCTAAAGCTGCCATGGCTCCGTAATTTGGAATGAGAGCACTGAAGAATCTTGTCCATGGTGTTTGTGTGTGTGTATATAAGTTTCTTTTAACAATGTGTGCTTTAGGTGGCACGGTAAGGACTCTCATGGCTGGTATCACATGACCCAAGCCACATCTTCCAGACCATCCAATGGGTAAAAATTCATAGGCTTTCATGCCACAAATCCAATATACACCCTTTGGTAGTGGTATAGAGCAAAGTCCGATCATTGTAGCCAGGTGATCATAATCATCAATAGGGTCTGATGATTGTTGTTGTTTTAGAAGTCCATTCTTGTTTGTCTTATCGTTGAGTTTTTCTGTTGGGGTGTAAATTGTGTCACATTCGGATGTTCCTATGTTGATGGTTCCTTTACCTTCAACACACCATGTTAATGTCTTTGGGACTATTGTGAGGGTGAGGGGGTCAGGAGTGTTGCATGAATGACAGTTGGTGTACAGTTGGTGGCAGTTCAATTGTCTGATTGGAGGTGGGTTGGGACAGGCACAGTGTTCGTAGGTTGAGTTAAAGTGTATTATGTGGCAGATGTCACAGGAAGTGATGGGCAAGGCCATCAATGGGAGTCCGTCCGTGGTGCTGTGTGGGATGAATCCACATACATAACAGTTCTTGGGGTTGGGGCTGTTATCAGCTACCATTTTTGCCAGTTGGAGGTATGTGTTTGTTGAGGGCTGTGGTTCATATATTTTGGGTGTGTTCCCCCCTTGTTGTATCGAAAGGGCTCGTTTGTGATGTTTGTAGGATTGTTTGATTAGCTCCTTGTCCTCCGGCGGTTGCGGGCGCTGTACCTCTTCTTCTGGGGCTCTGGGCCCTGCGGTGCTCCTCTTCTCCTCCGGCGGCTGCGGGCGCTGTACCTCTTCTTCTGGGGCTCTGGGCCCTGCGGTGCTCCTCTTCTCCTCCGGCGGCTGCGGGTGCTGTACCTCTTCTTCTGGGGCTGTCAGCCCTGCGTTGTCCTTCGGGGGAGGAGTTTCTTCCCAGAGCTGCAGCCACCCCTCTACGGGCCCACGGGTGATGAAGAAGAAGGTCCACAGGATGAAGATGGATTCTGCCGTTTTCGGGTGCATGGTGGAGGGGGCGTCTTCTTACAGTGGGATGCGTGGACCCACGTGGGACGACCTTCACACTTGATTGCTGTGTTGGTGGTAAGCAGGACGTGTTGTGGTTTGGACCAGCGGGGTTTCAGGGCGTTCTTGCGTCGGAACTCTCTGATGCAGACCCAGTCTCCTGGTTGGATGTTATGGCACGGCTGGTCACTAGGAGGAGACTGGACAGCTTTTACTTGTCTGTGGATTGACTGAACAGCAGAGGTTAGGGCAGAGCAGAATGACATTATTGATTCATCCATAGCATGAAGATCCATTTTCTTCATGCATAGTATTGAATTAGTTGGTACAGTCATTGGTCTACCCGTAATAATCTCATGAGGTGTAAGTTTGTGTTTCCTGATGGGTGTGGACCTCATTGACATGAGGGCCAATGGCAATAGTGATGTCCATTTTAGACCTGTTTCAGCGCACAGTTTGGCTAGTTTGTTCTTCAGAACACCATTTTGTCGTTCAACTAGCCCTGCAGACTGAGGATGGTATGGACAATGTAGTCTTTGTTTAATTCCCAGTGAGTTACAGAGTTCAGTCATTATTTGTCCAGTGAAATGAGTTCCTCTGTCTGAGTTGATGCTTTGTGGGATGCCGAATCTTGGAACAATGTCTTTCAGCAAGCATTTCACTACAGAAGCAGAGTCAGCCTTTTTGCAAGGCCAGGCTTCAGGCCAGTTTGAAAACATATCTATACATACAAGAACATTATCATATCCATCACATTTCGGCATATGAATAAAATCTAGCTGTAGAGCTTCAAAAGGTCCCTGAGGGGGGGGATGTGTCGACATTGTTGTCTGTACTGTTTTCCCAGGGTTGTGCTGTTGACAAATCAAACATTTCTCACAGTACTTTTGGGCATACGATGTAAATCCTGGAGCATACCAGTCTTTCAACACTGTCAGACACATCCCTCCTTTACTTACATGCGATAAGCCATGTGACATGCGTGCAAGCCATGGGTACAGGGACGTAGGTGCCACAATGCGGCCGTCATTGTGGACCCACAAGTTATTTACACATTTACATCCATGGGAAAACCACAGCCTATGCTCCTCCACATCAGCAGTCTCCTGTAAGAGGGCTACATCATTAAGAGAAGCAAGGTCGTTAGCAGGTATGGAAGGACAGAGCTTTACATGGACAGGATTGCCAATTTTGGCAGCTGTTTTGGCCGCATGGTCAGCCAAAGCATTGCCTTTTGAAACAGGATCATTGGATTTGGTGTGGGCTTCACACTTAACAACTGCAATAGATGAAGGTAGTTGACATGCATCTAACAGTTCACCGATTAATTTGCCATGTTTAACGGGTGTCCCCGAGGATGTGATGAATCCTCGGTTCGCCCATAACATGCCAAAGTCATGTAAACATCCAAAGGCATACCTGGAGTCGGTATAAATGGTAACAGTTTTACCTTTTGCCAGGTAGCAGGCTCTCATCAGTGCATACAACTCAGCTACTTGGGCGGAGCTCGAGGGTGGCAGGGCGGCGCTTTCAATAATTGAAAAATTATCACAAATTGCATACCCTGCGTGCGGCACTCCATTTTCTCTATAAGCAGAGCCATCAGTATAGAAAACAAGATCAGAGTTAGGGATAGGAGTTTCTGAAAGGTCAGGACGAGGTTTAGATGAACAAGAGATGACATCCATGCAGTTATGAGGATCACCATCCTCTTCTGTAGGTAGAAGTGTAGCAGGGTTAAGGATGGTACATCTTTTGAGTGTAATGTGTGGAGCAGTGAGTGTTAGTACATATTTTGCCTCTCTGGTCCCTGTCACATGTCTGTGTGCCTCTCTGGTGATTAGGGTGAGTGCATCATGCGGGACCATGACTGTGAGTGGCGAACCTAGAACAATATCAGCAGATTTGTTGATTGCAAGTGCAGCTGCAGCTACAGCTTTTAGACAAGGTGGAAGTCCTCTCTCTACTGGGTCTAATTTGGAGGAAAAATAAGCAACAGGTCGGTAAGCAGAATTATGGCGCTGAGTAAGAACAGATTGTGCAAATCCACATTTCTCATGCACAAATAGGTTGAAGGATTGATTATAGTCAGGCAGTCCTAGTGCAGGAGCTGACAACAGTTCCTGTTTTAGCTTATTAAAAGATTCCTCGGCTTGTGGTGACCAGGTGAGTGGCTGGGAACATGTTGAGGGTTTGGACATCTCTTGGAGTGGAGCTGCAAGTGATGCATAATCAATTACCCATTGTCTGCAATATCCTGTCATTCCTAAGAATGTTTTCATTTGTGACATGGTAGTGGGTTTGGGCACTTGTAATATGGCTTTTATCCTGGAGTCAGTTAATACTCTTGTTGAACCTGATAGTGTGTGTCCCAGATACTGAACCACATTTTGACACAACTGAGCTTTCTTTTGTGAAGTTTTGTGACCCTTTTTAGCTAAAGCCTTGAGAAGGATGACAGTGTCAATTTCACAAGCAGAAGCAGAAGGAGAGGCCAAAAGTAAATCGTCTACATATTGTATTAGGGTTGAACCTCCTGGAAATGAAAGATCTTTGAGATCACTGTGTAAAGCACGAGAAAATATTGTAGGTGACTCAGTATAACCTTGAGGTAATCTGGTGAAAGTATATTGTTGTCCATCATAGGTGAATGCAAACAAATACTGGCTGTCTGTGTGTAAGGGGACAGAAAAGAAAGCACTGCAGAGATCAAGTACCGTATAGTGAGTTGAGTTAGCAGGTAATGAAGACAATACAGTAGTTGGATTTGGAACTAAAGGGAAACGGGGAAGTACTACTGTATTGATAGCTCGTAAATCCTGTACGAATCTATATTCTGGTTTACCTGGTTTCTTCACGGGAAGTATAGGTGTATTACATGGACTGTTGCATGGCACTATTATTCCTTGGTTAAGTAAAGACTGGATGACAGGACGAATGCCTTCTCTCTTTTCCTGTGAAAGAGGATACTGTGGAATCCTTGGCAGAGAGACATTTTGTTTCAGTAATATTTGTACTGGCTTTACAGTCTTAATCAAACCAACATCATTAGAAGAAGAAGCCCATACTGACGGGGGCACACTGGACACTATTCTATCATAGATTTTCCCTTTCTCTTCACAAATGGGTTGATTTTGATCTATTAGGGCTGCAAGCACAGCTGTTGTGTTATGTTGATTAGTCTCTAAAAAGATACCATCTGGGGAACAATAGATGGTACAGTTTAGTTTGCATAACAAATCTCTCCCTAGTAGATTTACGGGTGTGGTGTCAGACAGAAGAAAGGAGTGTGAAGTTGTGAAACTTGACATGCCTTCAGTGAAAGGACCTATAGATACCATAGTAGGCTCAGAAATAGGTATACACATTGGAATGCCTCCAACCCCCACAGCTCTGACTGTCTCTTTGGATGCTTTCAAATTAATGGATTTTGTTGGTTGTAGAGTTGAAAGAGAAGCCCCTGTGTCGACCAAAAATGAGGTTGATTTTCCATTTACGTCTACCATTAAATGAGGTTCTTCATTTGTTTCTGCCAATTTAATTAGTGGAGCCTGGGTTACAATTTTTTCTGTTTCAATTTGGTCAAAGTCCTGACAGCTCTATAGGTTGTGCTGTGGGGTTTGTTGGTCTCCCATGTGTCTATTCAAAGGAGGTGCCGTAGGCAGGGTATTAGGGTGGGATGCTCTATATGGACAGTTTTTTAACCAGTGATTTGTCTCACCACAATAGAAGCAGTTCCCTTGATCTTTGTCTGAGAAGGGTGACGTGTGGCTTTGATCACGGTGTGTGTGATCTCTTGGACCACGTCTTTGGAACCCCCTCTGTCTTTTGGAATTTTCTCTGCCACTGCGTCCTCCTCTGGTTGCTCCGCCTGTATAGTGAGACACTTGAGCCAACATTAGCGTTTCATGCAATTTATAGTCTCTTTGTTCTGTGTTATCCCAATGGTGTTGGGCAATTTCAACCAGTTCGGTCATTGTTTTCCCGGACCATCCAACAGTTAGTTGTACTTTGGTTTTAATCTTTGGCTGAAGACTGTTTAGGAACAGATTTTGCATATATCCCGGTGGAAGCCCATCAATCTGACCTTGAGTCAGACCACAATTTTCCTTTGCAGTCAACATCATCTTTTGGTAAAGCTCTCGGGGGTTGTCATCTTTCCCTTGTTTAATTTTTGTGAGAGGGGTAAAATCAATTTGTTGTACTACCTCCTGTTGAACTGCTAAGGCTATGATGTTGTAAAATGTCTGTGCTTTCTCCGGTGAGATTCTGGCGAACTCTGTGGGATTGCAGGGAATTTCACATGCATCAATTACTTTATCTTTCACATCAGATGGCAGAGTTAGCTTTAGCAGTTGCATCATGTCAGGCATATGGGGACTGTATATTGTACAAACTGATTCCCATTCTTCTAACCATTTCTGTTTATTTTTTTCTAACGTCTTTGGGAAAATCTCCCACTATAGCTTTTAGCTCCCTTCTGTTCCAAGGTTTGTAAACTAGATCTCTACCCATTGCTATTAGTGGCGCTAATTTTGTTGGTTCAATGTTCTTCTGTTTTCTAAGTCTTTTTGTTGTTACCCGTTCTTCCTCACTATCCTTTTGATTATATGCTTCGGATTTGTGATATGCTAAGATCCAATCATCATCAGAGGTGTCTTCATCAGTGGATTCTTTTATTTCTTTCACGGGATAAAGATTCTGAATTTTATCATTTTGTTTTGGTTTAGTGGGTTTAGAGGATCCACTCAACTGTGTGTCTAATTTTTCTTTTATCTGCGTTGTGTTTTTTATATCTTCCAATTGTGTTAATAGCTTTTTATTTTGATCTGTGAGGGAAGCTATTTGAGATTCTGCATGACGGCGTCTACTCTCATCTCTCCAAAGTTTGAGAGAAGGGAAGTGCTTGTGTTTATCTGCGCAGGAATTTAATCTTTCTTTCAAATTCTCTAATCTGGTCCGGTCAAAAGTCCCATTCTGGGGAAATTTGAGAAGACCATCATCGGCCGTTATCTTACTCCATGTAGTAACAAATTTGATGCTATTGGTACCATAATTATCGTACATGTACTTAACAGGACCAGTTAACTCGTTCACTGACTTTCTACTAAAATAACTTCCCATTTTCTTTCCGTAAAATCCCTTCAAAAACAACTTTCATATACACCTACTTTTGCCCTCAATTCACTTACCAAATCTTTCAAATCAACATTCTACTCAGAAGATACAAATCATTCTTTTGTGTAAGGAGAGCGAGTCAGATTCTTACAAATGAAATATACCTGTTTCTGAGTATTGGGAGAACTAGTCAATCCCTGGGAGAACAAATCACCCTACTTCTTCACTGGAACCTGCGTAGGCCTACTCCCTAGTCCCCTTCTGGACTATTTTCTATCCTCGTCAGGATCTAGTACTGTCACTGGATGTTACTGGAGATATAAAACCTTAAGAAGAGCGAGTCAGATTCTAAGGCAAGGAAGAAGCAAGTAACCTCACAACAAAGTCAAGATTCCTAGGTTATGAAACTACAAGCGTTTCCTAAACATCTACAGAAACATCTCCACAGACTATCTCTCAGTGTTACCCAAACACTGGGGACCAACCCTTGGTCCAATCCTCGTCAGGATCTAGTTCATAATGGCCATTTTATCTGTAACAGGATATTACTGGAGATATAAAACCTTAAGAAGAGCGAGTCAGATTCTAAGGCAAGGAAGAAGCAAGTAATCTCAGTTATGAAACTACAAGCGTTCCTAAACATCTACAGAAACATCTTACAGAGAACACGTCTCATTAACCCCCATACACAACCACACAGCAAACTTACTTAAAATCAGGATGGCGTCACCCTTCTCTGGGACTCCAATTCCACAGACCTCCAACAATACACAGCAACAGCAATTAGGTTTTCAAAAGGACCTTACCTCTGTAATTTGGATTTGGTCACTGGTGTGTTTTTGGTCTGGAAAAGGAGTCTCCGTTGAAGGTCTCTTGCCATCCGGGTCACGGCACCATTTGTTGAAGAAAATACTCGAATCCTTGCTCAAAGTTTGCTGTGGTGGAAGTGGTTTAATAGCATTCCGGAAATGCGGTGAGCTTACTGACACAGAGCTGGTCTGATACAGTAGACTGACCCAGAGCAGAAGAAGTGGAGAGACTTTATACAGTAAAGATCAAAGCACCAAATGGTGAACAAAAGCTACAGTATGGATCAAAGTAGTGAGGGCATTTACATACAAGATCATGGTTTGCCAGGGGCACGTCGGGAGGGGTCAGGTCAGTAGAGGTCAGGAGGGTAAATAACAAATGGTAAACAAAGGGGTAGAAAGGGAGGGCATTTACATACAAGATCAAGGCAAATCCAGGGGCAATACAGGAGAGGTCACATCAGCAGGGGTCAGGAGGTGGAAAGGACACAGACTTGGCATATGTTTGATCAAAGAGTTGTCTCAGACGTTATTTGATTATCAGGTCTCCAAACTAAATGTGTTCTCCTTTGATGATTGAGTCTGCTTCCAAAAGGTATTCTTCTTCAGGTGCCATACAAATAAAGTTATTATTAGTGTCATATAAATACACTCGGGGGCAACTGTTGCTCAGGAGGTAGAGGTCCACTAAGAAGATCGTTCAGTTCAATTCCTGGCTCCTCCAGTCCACATGTCAAGGTGTCCTAGGGCAAGATACTAAACCTGAAATTGTTACTATATAAGTGCAGTCAATTTACCATTACATTACATATGAAATAGGCTCTATATACAATATAATTATATTGTATATGCAATATAATCCATTTTGTTTAAGATTATCTTAGTGGTGGATTGTAATTGGGGCAATTAAATGCCTATAAACATTAGAAAATCCTTTGTTTCTTCATTGGAGTTTTAATGACTTTAAAATGACTTTAATTGTTCATCAATGGTTCCTTCAAATCCAACAGATTATTCATATTTCCCACATAAAGTAAGAAGCAAACTCTTGCTTTACCTTGAGTATCTTGAGTTAATGTTTGGGCGTTCAGCATGTATCAGCCCTTTTCTCTGTCTTTACTCATTAGAACGCTGCGCTCTGGGGCACTTTGCCAGAGGCAATCAGTCAGGTGGGAACTTCACAGGTACAATAAAACTTGAGCCTTAAGGTAAGATTACTTTTCACATTCTACCATTATTCCTTCACACATTTCGTGCCCGTGTAATGTGTAGGAGGTTTATGAGCAGAGGTTACATTACAGATGGAAAGAGTTGGGTGTGCAGGACTGAGCAGGCAGGTTGTTAATTCATTTGAGTCATTGATTCTCTCCTCACAGTGCATGTGTTTCTTCAGTATGTTTAAACATGGTGTGCAAGACCTGATTTCTCCCACGTAGACCAAACTCATTAGAGGCTTTTCATTAAATGTTAAATTAGTTGTCTCTCCTGCAACCTGGCCACCTCTAACTTGAGCTTTTAAAGAAAATGCCCACTTTCTGTGCAGTTGCAAGCATTTATTTGTCATGAAATGACAGACAGTGGAAAAATACACCCGGGAACACCAGGTAATAACACATCAAAAGAATTTCCCATTTCAAAAAATTGAATGCTATGCCGCTAAGGTTTGCCATTGCCTCACCTTCTCATTTTGTCATCAAATTATTTTGTTTTGCTTTAGTTCAGATTATTGCGAGGTCATGCTTTTAGATAATAAGTTCACAAACAACCGTATATTACAGAACGCTGATAACACTGTTTTATAGATCGTACTGTACATGTAATATGCTCAAGAGTTGACATTTTGCCAATCTCAGTGTCAAGTACAATAAAAGGAATTGTCAGTCAGAATGGGAAGATTACAGGAGTTAGAGGAAATTCGATGATCTGTTCAACAGATGAGCTTTACAGAAAGCTCATGCCATCCTTTGAGATTGTAATCACCCTCTGTAGTCTGAGTTTTCTGTTCTAGCTTCAGGGTGCCTGCTGTAGGCTGCCTGGAATAGGTAGTAATTGGTAGAATGTTTCTCTTCATCCCACTCCAGTCAAACTTCTATAGACACCTCAGAGAAACTTGTATTTCTTGTTTGTTTGTTTGAGTCATTTTTTAAATTATGTTATCTTTTTTTTTCACTTATTGTGTCTTCATGTTCTTTGTCATTATTTTATGTTGCAATATTTTACCCTTTGGGTTTATAGTAATCCATGAACTCAACTGAATTTATGTCTGTTCATTAGAAAGATGAACAGATGTCTATTTAGTTAATGTCATCATTTTTAATCTTACAAAATGTTTTGGCTAACGGTTTAAATATGTTCAATATTACATAAACAAATATGACATTACGAAATAAGTAATTGTATGAATAAATGCAGATGAAATATATAATATAACCATGAAATTTTGGAAAGATTCAGTATGTTTTTAAAACTCTGCTCATTATTTTACAGGAATAAACCAGTACATCCCTTGAGGGAGAACTGAAGATTAACAGCCAATGGAGCCATACTGTAACTACTGATAACTGGAAAATCCTCACTGCTTTGAATGTGTGTTTTATGGTCATTTTTTGCTGCAGTTAAATGCTTCACTTTTTCCTTGAAGCACTGTAAACTTTAAAAAACTCATTGACTTTCATACTGGCAGCCCTTGAATTAAATGCACGTGCAATCCTTTAAAAAAAAAAAAAAAAATGGAAACACCTCTTCAGTGCAATAATACGAGCTCCACAATGCCAGCAGTGGGCTGATAATTTTTCAACAGGCCTCATGTTGTTACAGATTGAGGTGTTAGGTAGACATGTGGATTTTAATATTTACTGTCATGTTGCCATCGATTTTAGCAGAGATTTTTGACAAATACATCACATAGCTCATTATATTTGAATTTATAAAGATAGGTTTGACTCAGGTGTTAGAAGACTTAATGTAATATCCAGGTGGAAGATCTTTGTAGGCCATAGTGTACAGAGCCTAATTTTCATATGTTTGTTGAATTAAAATATAAAACTTATATACTGTCCATATGGCCTGTGGCAACAACAATGTGCTACCTAAAGCTGCTCCTTACATAGAAGGAAGAAGCTGACATTTGGGGATTGCTACTGCAAGTGACCCAAATCCGAGTGTTTGAAAAAGTGCCCTTTTAAAGCCTTTGTTGTGATCAGAAAGCTATTTCTAAACCTAATTATGGTTCTGTGTTGCTTTACTTTCTAACTTTGAACTTACTTAAGTATGTGTTTGTTTGATGATTCATTAGTTATGTATGAAATAATTTTTTTAATTTTGTATCCCCATGCTTGTAGACTTTCTCCAGCAGAATGGTGAAAGCCTTGGCAAACAATGGAATTAGTAAATGTTGTATTGGTCAATATGATGCTATGAAGTCCCATGAAAAGTCCTCAGATTGGGATTTTCTTAGTTGGTCCGATATTTTTCTCACAAGAACATGAAACAGGATGCTGGGGTGGAAAAATGAGAAGGACTTTGATTTGGATGTTAGTTATTGAGTAGTATTAACATTTTGGCAAAAAACACAACAAAATATATGATTATGGGAATTGACAGTTCAGAATCCATTGATCTATGGTAATTTGCGCCAATGCCCCGCCTGCTGGCAGACTAATTAATACCCCTCATTGGTAACAGAGAGGAATCAGGCTTAACAGGTGGCGTGTGCCTGCATTAGACCAAACAAATCCAGGTGGTGGTGTGCATTTTTGACTTGCTAACCACGCACACTCACAGACACCTACACCTCACTAAAGATGACAAAAAAAACCCCTCATCAGAGTCTCCAGTCTCGTGTCCTGACCGACACTCAGTGGCAAGCATCAAACATTCACCAGCTTGCAACAGAACTTTGAGATCTCCCATCTGCACAGCACATAAAACACAAGAGTGGCACTTGAACATTAAAACATGTCTGATGTTGCTGAAATACGCTGTTATTCAGAGCCAAGTTAAACAAGACTTTAGTAGCATTGCAGCAGGCCCATTAAGTTATTTACCGAATGGTAGACTCAAGTCTATTTTCTAAGTTGTTCCTTCAAACTTTCCATTTGTACATGAACAAAAAGGTCATGTTACATGCCTGCGGGGATACAAATTCAGCCTGCAGTCTGGGCCAAACATTCGATAATTCTGCAGCATACATTTTCTCTCTACCGTAAAAGAAAAGTCTGAACATAATTGACATGCTTTTAAGGAAGAGAATATTGAAAATTGTTGGTATTTTTGGCAGAAATGGGCCTTTTTCACTGAAGACATTTTGACATGCCGCAGTAAGAAAAAAAACAGGTAGACAATAAAATTAATGATGTCTGAATTCCATTTAGCTGCTTCGGTTTCAGGGTCCTGGTTATGTGCAATGCCGGCTCACTGTCACGCTGTCATGGCTTACTGAAGCACTTGAATAGAACTGAGACATCGCTAACATTGTTGCCTGTGTTTTTCCTACTGTAACAAGTCATAGTATCTACTGTGAAAAAAGCCTCTTGTCTTTAAAATGTTGCTTTTCACTGAGTGCTGAGTCAACAAGCATCTAAATAGTCAAAATAGCAACTGATCATCAGATTTTTACATCAACATTTTTGTCTAATTTATTTATTTCCAATTATCTAACATCAACGTGAGTACAAAGCTGTTTTCATTGATAAATGATTTCACTGATAAATGCTTGTAACAAAAAAACAATTCATTTTTTCTACTCTACAGTTAAGTCTTTGATGTAAGCTTAGATGTTCTGAATTCAGCATAAAGCTTGTGTACAGTTAGTTATTTTTTTAGGTGACCTAATGTTTCCTGGATCACCAAAACATAATGTAAATCAGGTGTGCACTTATGTCTTGCATGTAGCATATCCAAAGCCCAGTATAAATGAAAATTCAAGTATGTGTACAAGCAGTATTTTTGCTGTGGAAATGAATGTCAGCAGCTTCTTGCAGACAAAAGAAAAGAAGAAAATAAAGCACTGCATTGACTTTGTACACTGCAATGTGCATTTTATCTCAGTAAATTCCTCACACAACAGTGTGTGACCCCATCTTCAGCTTGTATAAAATACCACGTGTTTGCTTATGTTGCTTTGTGGAAGAGCGTCCCCTCTCATCCTCCAGTTAATTGCCTTTGTTGACATTTTTATGCATACATGCTGCGCTAAACTCTCTTTAGAGGATGAAAATACCATCTTTTCTTTCTTCCTTCTGTCCTCTTTTGCTGCTCAAGATATGACATAACAGCTTTTAAATGATTTTTTTTTCCCAGCTTCTCTTTTTTTTATGGCAGCCATTGTAGTTCTGAGTGTTTGTCAGTGATATTTCTAGTTTTATTAAGGTATTGTTATTTCTTAAATGTCCTTCTCCACAAGTAGAAGCAGAAAAACAAAGCTCTCACTGATTGGGTATTCAGTCATTTGTATGGGGTGCACCATTGGACTTCTATTTTGAGCAAATTCAGAGCTTTATACTGACTACAATATGTGACGGACTAACCCCTGTTGGAGCTGGTGTTGATGATACCAGGGGGTTGTGATGACATGTCATGTGATGGGGCTTTCGTTCAATCACATCTCTAATCTTTAACAAGGCAGGACTGCATCAGAATTAGCCATGGTGACCAAGTATTAGTGCACTTTTAGTCCAGGGCTATTTACGTCACACCAGATGCCTTTTTTTAACAGCCACCCACCTCTCTGGGGGTTGAGGGTTCGAGCATGCTGTTTTGGTCTCAATTCCCTTTTGGTTGGTGTTAATTTAAGATCTCCAGCAGCAACGAATGCTGCAACACCGCTATGAAGTCTTTCTCAACACCTTCCAGCGATTCTTTTCCTGTCCAGCTACTGTCTCCAAAGTACCCACGCTTGCTTGTCTTTGTTGAAAGTGGTGGGTGGGGTTCGCTGTCAGGCATGAACTGTCTGGTGAACTGACTGATTATGGCCATTTTAATAATTTAGCTTTCTTTAAGTCACCTTTGCGATCAGTGGTAAATTACTTTCCTTCCCAATTCATTACATCATGTCTCATTTTAACTTTAGCTTCTACAAATTGCAATTGTCTTTTTTTGTGGGGTGGGGGGGGGGTATTTGATTATTACACTTCCACTAAGAAAGGTTTGGACAATTAAATCAGTGTAAAATGACTCATTCACAGACAGTTTGAGGACAAATCTGATCAGCAGTTGAATCAAGCCAAGTACTTAACTAATTCTTCTTGGATATTTTTTTTTCCAGTAAAACCCAGTAAATCTGATTCAGTCATGATTTCCATCCATTTTCTGTCAATTATTCACAGGGTAATACACCATTTATGAATGAATGTCAAGGCCATTTTACTTTAACAGCACAACCTTCTTGCCTTAGTAGATATTTTATTTATCCAGGAATATCTGTTGGCTGAAGGTTTTTCTGATTTTTATGAAATGTTGTTGAGGAAATTACATGAAATTCTCACCCTAAACCACTCAGTTAGTTAACGTATTTGCAATTTTATTATAAACTGAAACCAAAATAAACATTTTATTTTTAAATGTGGCAAGATTTGACATCAGATTCAATTGCAACAGTGTGAGAAAGGATGATTTTTTTTTTTTAATGTTTGTTGAGATCCTCACTGCCACAAGTGAACCAGGGCTCAAACTCACATGAACTTGCAATTTATTTATTTATTTCCTTGTTTTAAAATTCATTTTTTATTGGAAGTGCAAAATAAGTGATTGACAGGACATACAAGGCACGACAAGGTGAGACAAGGAGAGACGCAGACAACAAATACAGACAGACTCGCTTATTCAACAGGAGGCCAATAATGAAACACAGACGAAACGGATTATGAGAGACAAAAATAAATATAAATTGATTAATAATTAAGGCATAGAGACAGAAACAAACCAAACAAACAAAAAAATTGATTCATAATTAATTCATTTGCTGGATTGAGTTTGTGAAACCTGTCGTCCAGGAAGGTCAGGGGGATTGGCAGTTGGGCAAGTCAATTCCCCGTGACATCAGAAATGCATGTTGGACCTTTTATATGATGAATTACTGTTTCTGACATCTAAGCCCGGACACAAACAGAAATTGGTAACGGAAGCTTTGCTATATGTATATTAGAATTCCTGATATTCTTCCTATCAGGCAGGTTTGTGGATTTGATTTCTGTTTTGACCATGCTAATATGTGCTCAGAACTGTCTTCTGACAGCCTTGCCTTGTCCCACTTTTTCCTCTCTCAATCCCCCTCTATCACATCTGGTTGGGTTTGTTTTATCCTGTTGTCTTGTCCATTAAAGGGCGCCTTGAAGTTTCAACTGTGATCGTGACTTTGTATGTAATCTTGTCTGGAAAGTGATGCACTCGCTTGAAAGGGCACCAGTGATCTCGTTGACAATGGAGGCGAAATAACGAGCAGGCTCTCACTGCCTCTTGCCACTTCAAAACCTCACTGTCTAGTGGGTTGGTGAAGAGCCTCGGTTTGCCAACAAGGTTGCTGGAGGAGGGTAGGAGGAGTAAAAGAGAGGGAAAAGAAAACTGAAGGAGAGTTCATGGCCCAGACACTCTCACGCCCGGCTGTTTCTCTTCTCTCCCGTTCGAATGCCTCCCAGCGCTTTCCAATCTGATTTGTAGCCGAGCATGCTACTCCAGTCCCAGTGTTTATCTGACATCGTGAAGGGTTTCGGCTTCCCCCGATCCGCTGACATCCCGAACCCTTCAGAGTGCACACACAAGCCAACTCGGCAGATGACAAAGCGCCGCTGAGCCTGTCGGCAGAACCACGCGGCTCCCAGCATGCTTTGCCCTCAGCACGTCACCTACCTGGTCTGGCACAGACTCAGCCTCGGAGACCACCTCATTATTCACTTTGACAGGGTTTTATGACCCAGCAGCTACGCCCAGGCTTGTTTTGGGAGCACGAGCAGATGCTTGAATCTGCAGCTATGCCACCATTGTCAAATTGCAACTGACTATGGGAACATAAACTTCTGTAGTAAATAAACAGAAGAGAAAAATAGCCTAGATGGGGTTGTGATCTGTATTTCTTTCAGCAAAATCATAGTTGGTGAGATGTCAGAGTAGCCAAGTCAAAATTTGAAAATGCGGCCCATTCAAGGAACAAAGTCTGACTTTAAATTGAATTGAAATGCAGTGCAGGGTTAGGGGTTTAAAAAGAAAGCCAGGAAAGAACCTATTAATGCACCACACACATCTGCCTGCAGGTGCATACTGATCAGCAAAGCCTGATTGAGCACAGGATGATTCACCCAGGTCTTTATTTTGATGGAGCGATTCAGGGCCGAACTTGAAGAGCCACCTTGCCATCCCTTTGGTCACAAGTCTCCTCATGAAACAGGGTAGTGGTAGCCTGTCACAAAGGCCTGTGGCAACACCAGCCCTAAATTTTCCCAAAAGCAGGTGGGATTTTTCTTTTCACTATATTTTGTCCTCCCTTAAATCAAATGAGGTTTGACCTTAATGCTACTGGAATACAAAGTAGGTGAGACAGAGGGCCCCTGTTTAAAGCCAGATCTGAATGGGGTGCCACAGCTTGGAAACTAACAGTATCAGCACCCTGCACTCTCGCAGATAAGCGCAGTCGGCTAAAAAAGAAAGAGAGATACATATGTTTACCATCACTATACTTTGCTGCATCAGGGGGAAAAAAATGTTAAGGACACACAAAATGGCTGACCTTCAAAATCCTGCAGCAGCTGGACAAACCCCTCAAATAATCCTTATTTCCTTATAAAGTGTAGTTTGTCATACAGAAATTGTTACATTGTATTTCTGTATTTCGGGTGACCTCGTAAGCAGCTTTATACAATGGAAACTGCTTATAGTGATCACGTCTGCCTGGGTCAAATAGATCACTATAAGCGGATGATTATTATAACCGCTTTTTTTTTCCCTTTTCTTTATTTTTCATGCAGATGAATTGACATTTGTATATTTATTATGTGAATATAAATGACTATATGATTATATTGACTGTTTCAAAATACAGTACAGCTGTTTCAAACACTTTTTTTTTCACCGCTGCATCTCGTTGGCTCGTTTTTGGCAGTTTGTCATAAGCTTCAAGGAGACTACGTTTTTCATTGTGAGAAAATGACTTTCTTTTTCCCGTCATGATTTCAATGTGTACGTAGCATCAGCCTCAGGTAGTCAGCTAGCTGCAGGCAGGTTACCATAAGGCAATAATGGTGCCATATGTTGTCATGTATGGAAAGACCTTAAATGAAAACTGTAAGCGGACTATTTGATTACTATAAATGAATTATTTAAACAGCATTTGTATAGGAGTGATTCTGTCCCAAGCTTTTTGATGTATATTTTTTTGACATTATGGAACATTCAGTTCTTCCATCAGATAAAACTCTGTTTCTCTCCATCAGATATCCCATTTTAACTTCCTCTCCCAATATTACTGTATGTCCTTCAACATTCAAATGGAAATATCTTAAATCATAGAAACCAGATGTGCTCAAAATACTATTTTTTGTGACTGAACAAGAAAGGTTAACCAAATCATCTTTGAGGTTAAAGTCTGGGAAATAGTTCACAAGAGTCAAGACTTTACCTTGGCTTCTCAGAGAGGACATTGTTTGCAGAAAGCTCTTCCAGTATGGCTTACTTGACTTTTTACTTATAGAACTGGCATTGCCATGCCAACACCTTTTTTTTGTTCTGCATCAAACAGCAAAGAGGAAGTAATCAAACTGTGTGGAGTTGGATGATGCATTAGTTCCATGTCACGCTGGTTCCCTTACCTCCTGATGAGCGACATGGCAGAGAGAAAAACTGTGACTTAGCCAACAACCTACATAATGGACGTAAGTATTGCTATAGCTGCTCTGTCATCATTTTCACCACACGACCATCATCAGGAAATCCAACTGAGACAAATTAACTTAAATACGCGATTAATTGGCATTAGATGTAGTTGTTACGGTGTAGAATGGTAACCATAGCAACAAGTGTCACTGGGTTTAGTCCCTAAGCAAAGCAAGTACTTGTGAATATGGATGAAGGGTGCTTATTACCTATATGGTATCTTATATCTAGGATGTATAGAATGATTTCACATGCTGCTGTGACTGCAGTCTTAACATTTAGATTTTTTGTGTACAAAGGCACAAACAGATGCGTGTGTCTGTTCATGCATTTATGGGTGAGAGAGAACAATGTCCTACTGTGTGTGTGCATGTGTGTACATGTGTGTACAGTGCCAGTGAAAGGCCAGGCCAATCGATCAGCAGGGGCTTAACAGCTTTAGTCAAAGAGCACATTTTGGCGTGCTGCTCTATGCTCTGTGGGCTTCCTGTGCAGCGGTTGTTCTATTGCTGAATTTGGACACGCAGACTGAGCCCTGGCGGACTAAGATTTTACGAAGTCTGACAGTGATTGGAGCACTCATCGTAAATACATGAGTTCGCAGGCATTGAAGGCTGCTCAGAAAGGCTGAATGGGACGAACGTAGCTTTGATGAAGGTCAAGAGTTTAAAGGAGAGTTAAAGGATTTGTCTTTCCTCTGTGTGATTCACATTCCCATTAAATACAAAGTCAAAGTTGGCAAATTTTGATAGAATAGTTATACAAAGCTGCCATAGGCAATATTATTAATATAATTTAATATAATTCATAGCAACTTTCCATATATTTCGATTGTGAACTCGACAGACCAGCACCAGATGGAACATTATTAGCTCCCTGCCATTATCACTTGGAATTGAAGACCCTATTCCAGACCTTAATCCAAAGACAAGAACAAGCCTCCGTCACCTGATGTCTTTTATGATCATATCAGCAGAGCAGTGAACTGTGAGGAATCTCACTAGTACAGTCTACAGGCAAGCAGACTCTCCATACAGAGCCCACACCAAGTATTCGCATGAGAGCCCTTGCAGACTTGATGAATTTTGGCAAAGGCCTGCCCTCTACAAAGCCCGCAAGTCAGCAAATCTGGGCAAGTGTGGACTTTTGGATTCAGCATGTCTTCTCTCTTTACCCCCTCGAGTTGTCTTACTGCATCTGAGGCCCGTAAGGAAACAAAAGGCCCGAGCAGAAATACTCAGCTCAAGAAAGTGACTTGCTTCTTACCCAAAATACCAGCATCAGTTAATGTTTTTGTTCCTGAATGGAAAAAAAATTGTTGAAGTGGATAAAATGTCTACATTTGTTGTCTAACAGTTTACATAGTATAAATCATTAAAGACCCCCTCCAATGAAAATCAAGTTTTTAACCTTGTTAATATGTCCATGTGGTGTTTTACATACGCTGCAAGACATATCAGGAGCGAAATAAGCAGTTAACACCATGGCTGAGCATTTCTGCTTTGAAAGTGCAGTGTATCAAGGACAGTCTCAAAAACAGGGATTCAGTCAGGCAGGATTTCCTACGTCACAAATCTAAGGAACCAATCATTTATAATTGAAGATAATAATATGCAGAGTCTACCTCCTCGGGTTTTCCCCAACAGCTGATTCCGATCTGCACAGAAGACTAGCAACCTGTCAAGATGAAAAGCCAAGTCTGGCATATTGCTGTTTAGTCAGGTTTCCATCGGGAGAAAAACACAACAGTTCCTCATCTCCCAATGAATGCTCATTCTCAGTCTGATCACATCCATTGCGATGTATGCTCGAATGAGATACAACACTACATGAAGAAAAATCTCACAAACTGTTTTACTAGGGGCAGGTGAGTTGATTATTTGAGAAAAATACCTTCTGCTAATGTAGATGCTCAAAATAAGGGGAAAAAAGCTACAGTATGATGTAATTGGCAAAACATAGCTTTTAAATTATCACCAGTAATTGATTGCTTTTCAGATTCAGGTAATTGGTTATCATCCCAAACCACATTTTTGGAGTCATTCACTGAATGTTACAACGTGTGCATGTTCTTATCTTAACCTTGCTGTTAGACAGTTAATCAAACCACTTTACACGTCAAATGGATCACCTAAAACTGAGCACAATGGCTCTGGGCCCGAGGGGAAGAGAGCTCTGTTTGGTCCCATCCTTGCAGCTGGTTGTTTATGTTTCCAGCAGCTTTGATTAACGTACACCAGCCCACTTGGCGTCCCACATCACTGGAATACATTGACAGTAGAGAGGAGGAGGTGATGCTACTCTGTACGCAGTCATCTCTGAGGATTGGGCCAACTGAAGAGAGAGATGGAGAAATATGTACTGTTCATGTGGTGGGCTAAAAATAAACATGCTGGTGGCGTCATGAGGTGCAAGTCAACAACAATGTCAACCTGACTACTCGTTAAGTAGTTCAACCATTCATCCATGTCCACTAACACTAATTAAATAGCACTGTGTAAATGTTTACTTTTGGTATTCATTTTAATTTTAAAATGTTTTATCAGGGTTATATTTTGCATATAATTAAATATGAATCTTACAGTGAATGAATAGAAAACCTAATCAGGGAGCTCAAATTTCCAATGCATCTTTTTCTCACAAAAAATAAATGGGAAGTTAAAGGAGGCTTTTACTTTGCATGTCTGTAGTGAAATATGAAAAGTGAATAACAATTTTCACTAATGCACATGCATTTATAGGTTTTTACCACCACAAAAAACATCCGCTTTGCCATCTTGATACTCTTGATATATTAGATGGACAGGACGAGACAAAGAAAGGCACATTAGAAGAGACATGAAGATGAAAAACAGGCCTGACAAATGCACCTTTGGAAAAGCAAAAGTCTCCCGAGAGCACAAAATCAGTCCGTGTAGATCAGCATGAACCAGTGGAGTCATTACATCAGGCAACAATGGGCCAAAGATGTTTCCACTTTGATTATTTTGATTTTAAAAGGAAACAGAAATCCAACAAAAAGCAAAATATAACAGGGAAATCATTTTCCAGCACATTTCCTGTACATTTTCACAAGCTTTGAGCAGGTACCACAGAAAGGAATCACTATGTTTCCCTTAGAACTAATTTGAAAATAGTAAAATAGTAAAACATTGGTTTGTCTGCTGCTACAGTAAAGATAAAGACCAATTTATAGATGCTTAGACATTATAAAAAGTACAAATGTCTGTCATAATGTAAATGTGGCAGATATCCACTTGACTATATATGACTAACTCAGACTGTTGAAGCCTCATATAAGCTTCAGATCAACTTTTAAATGCATTTGTGCACAAAATGACTGTGTGGACACACTGTGGATTTTGGCCCCCATTACTTACATTGAAAGCACATTTGAAGAGAATCTTTTAATAGCCAGTATGAACAGGAGGAATTATTACAACGAGGAAAACTTCTTTCAGTGTTCATATGGACACCTGACTGTTATTTTAAGACAGACTTGAAAAATTGTGAACCTATCCCTTAAGTTCAGCTTTAAAGAATATTTATAGATATTTACACACATACTCCATTGTAGATCTGTCACACACTGCTGTATCTGTCATGTTGTTTTATTAATCTTCTCTTTGTCTATGGTCATTGTTGAGGCTAAATTCTGTGCAGTTGTATTCATCCTGCTTACAGGTTGCATTTTCTGATTGCAGAACCAACATAAACCACTTTCTTGACAGATATGATTGTAACAAAGATGGACACTTTTAATTTGTAAAGGGTGAGCAGTTCAGGATGACTTGCATCCTTGATACCACACAGAAGCTCCAAGTCACCCCTCAGTGGCCCCACATGGAGATTATTCGGCTTTGCCCGTTGCTCATTCTCCTGCTCTTGCCGGACAGAAGGGGACATCTGGGATGACATTGTGAAGCAGATGCAAAGAGTCCATTACGGTTGTCCCCCCAGCTCTGCAGCCATATTTCCTCTGTCAGCGTAACCACGGCGATGAGATTCAAAGGGAGGTGACCAAGAGCTTGGCCTCGTCTCCAGCGCAATCTGCTTTCAGGAAGGCAGAGCAGACGCGATGGCGCAGGCAATACGTTCTCTCACACACACACACACACACAGGACACCGTGCCATATGGCCACGCCACATAATGAGGGTCATTAATGTGTCGGTGGAATGTGTGATTGACAGGTGGCGGGCGTGCTGAGTGGCAGGTCCATTCACAATCGAAAAGATAGAGATGACGGTGTCAGGGCCACACAGGCAGAAGCACACCAATGCTGTTTATAGCACGATCTGCCAGCGACAATGTCAAAGCTTTCACCTGGCATGACCGAGCCATCCAAGTGTAGCTCCTGATGAAATTGTTTGGATTTTTATGTAAAAGTTTAAGAGGCTTTCCTGTCCCCCCTTATGCAGGAATATTATTGATGCCATTTTAGTCTTGTCTGTTCTGCTTGGTTTGAAGTACTGTCATGGCTCAATATGATTATATTAGGCCTTTTCCTAGGCAACATAGAGAGTCTGCTTTCTTAAATGTGAAGGCATATACCTAGAAATAAAGCAGACTTTCAAGGGTCTTTGCTCTATGAGCCAAAACTGTTACGACTGAGAACAATCATGAGGATGAATGACAAACTTAGCCTCTTCTCTGAACTACAGCTTTTACCAATTAGTATTCTTTGATAGCAGCTCATGCATTATAAAGGATGACTCTTACATTAGTGAACAGGTGGAGTTACAGAGCATGAATATATCGACTTTATCAATCTCAAAGTGAAAGACTGAATCGTGTAAAAGTAGCTATAGCAGTTCTTGTGTTCATTTATTTTTTGCTGAGTGTCGTTTTGTTTGTGCAGGGTATATGTTGCATCTGCATCATTAAATATATTTGAACTGAAAAGTTTCAATTGGACCCCATCCGTCGCCACAAAGCCAACAGTTTCTCTGACTCATCAAGGACAGTAGAGCAATAACAATTCATGAGGTGGCTAAAATATCTTTGCCCATATGTTCAGTCAATGGTAGGAAAAGCTTTTGGGTGGTGAGACTGGAGGTGTGAGGATGAATTTACTCTTTGTTTGTAGAAAGTAGAGTTTCTCAAGAATTCAGAAGTGTGCTAAAAAGACATGTTTTGGGGTTTTTGAGGCCTTGAGTAGAACTGGATGAACTGTAAAAGCAAATCAAAACACATACAGCCATGTTCAGCCTTCTTATTGATAAATCGAACTTTTGAATCATCAAATATGTTTGTCAGTGCCAACCAAAAGTTCGAGCTGTTGTTGTGAGAACTGTAACTGGCTCGTTCCCAGTCCGTTCCTCGGTCGGGATCTGAAAAAAAACAAAAACATTTTTTTATTACTTATTCTTACAGCACAGGTCATTTCCCTGGTTAAACCTCCAATATTAAAATGTCATTTCCAATATTAGAGGCTTGTATTTCCAGCTTTCAGCATACCAAGCAGTAATAACATAGCTGTACTGCTTTTGCACAAACATTTAGATTTGCTGTTTATTAGAACTGCAAATCAGTGTCTAGCTGCTCCGCCTGAACTTATTAGGCAATATCTGTTATGACAAGTGGCAGACTGATGTTTTGAAATGTTTACAGATGTAGATAAAATGATTGAGCTGTAATAAATCATATTACTTTAGGATATATATGGGAAACAAATGGATGCTTCAGTAATTATACATAGCCAAATTAATGTTTCTCCTTGTCAACTTGCAGGAAAGTGGGAAACCTGATAAAAACTCAAATAAAAAGCAAATTTGTGTAGTTAGGGGAGGGTTTTTTGTAGTTTCCTAATATTTTCTCATAATTTCCTAAGAGGTTTTAATTAGAGAATATCAAATGATGTATTTGCAGAATTTGACACCAGAAGGCTGTTATCACATTCTTCTGCAGAGGGGGGAGAGTTTCTCACCTTAAATCTGAGTTTAAGTCGCTCAGCATATGTATGAGCATGATTTTATGACATCACAAATAGTTCTGAACAATTTTTTTGGTCCAGTATGCAGCACACTTACACAGAGAAAAGCCTTTTCAGTGGAGGGGACATCATGTGACTGACAGTTACATTTTTAAATTGGTATGACAATAATATTTGCATATTTATAGATTCTGGATTTTTCAATGAGGGAGAAGGAGTAGATGTGATTTTTGACTAGGAAAGTGAACCACACTGTGAAAAAAATGGTATCAGACACAATGTATCATTCTAAGCAGAGTGTTTTATGTCTTAAAACATGCCTGGAGGGAATGAAATCTCCATATATGTTCAGACAAAATTCCCATTTAGCAGCAGATCTGCTGTGGACTGACAAAAAGACTCAATTGAACACTGTCACTACTTTATCTATAATTAGTAACAAATTACAAATTTATTTCCAGGAAACTAAATTATTAGGAAATCACCGACCTGTACAATGAAGCATTACTGTTTTTTTTTTTTCTCCAGATGATTGCTGCTGATGCACTTGGCATTTTAAGAATTGCCTTTTTGAAAATCACTGTAGTCCTGAAACTAAGTTACTCTTCAAAATGGCATTGCCCACATTATTTTTTTTGTGCCATTTTCTTTTCTACAACTACAACTTCACCGGTTTGTCACTTTTTCAGTGTGGCCAGTTTTCAATATTCTCAGAATTATTATAATTTAAAGTAGAAGAACATAAAGACATTAGAGGAAGTGGCCTATTGAGGTGATTTGATTGCTAGAGAATAATAGGGCTGAGTAAGTTGTAAAGCCCAGGTCCCAGCATGTGGGTTCAAGGGCACATGATTGACATTTCCAAAGACCTCTAGAGCCACAGTCAGAGCCTAAAAGCTGCCGGAATTCCAGCCGTGTGAGCGGCCCCCTTGAACGCCCATCAATGCTGAGTCTGTGTGTGTTCCACCCACATTAGGCGTCTCCTGCTGTCAGGGAGACATTAACAAGGCAGGTTGTGCCCTGTCCTCTGCACTGAAACTCTCAGTTTTTCCTGTTGACTGTTTACTGTGTCCCCTCCCCTCCTTTTGCTGCCTAGAGACGTGTACAGTGACCTATCAAACACACGTTTTCCAATTGTGCAGTGAGTGCTGTCATTGCTCTTTCTGCTGTAATCTTTAACAGTAAAAAAAAACCCTCCACCGTTCTCTTTATAATAATGTTTTTCTACCTTGTGACTGCTCTAAATTTGAGGTAAAAAAATTGATCGAAAATAGTTTTCTCACATTCTGATTGGTCCCCAATGGTTACAATTCAGCAGTCATTTAAACATTTAGTAGAAGTGGAGCTGAAGAAGCAGACCTCACCCCCGCAAAGTCAACCTGATGCCCAAAGTCTCTTTTGTTTTTCTCTCTTTGTCAGACAGCCTATGGGGAAATTAACTGATGAGTTCATGCTGGCAACAGGGTTGCTATAGAAACTTCACATATAAGACTTAGGCTGGAGTTTGTCACGGGAGAGAAAACAGGAGACAGAGAGAGAGAGAAAAGGACAAAGAAATGGCTGTGTTGAATACTCACCAGAGAGGCATCAAAGGTGTCATTTGCATCACAACATTAATGTCATGTTTTATTTCTTCCCTTCCATACCGCATCATCACTGCAATTTCCCCCCTCGAATCATCACATCCTGTCAGAGGCCTGCCTGGAATACCTGAGAGGAAGATTTTCTTTAGGTTCCAGTAGAGCGTGTCATAAATATGGAGGTACACACCATAATTTGTTGTTATGAGATTAACAGCAGAATTGGACAATAAGTTATACTTATTACCCATCAGCAGAACATTCCTCGCTGTCAGTGTGCTCTTGTATATCTCATATAATCACTTTAGAGATAGCCTGGATGTTTTGTTTTTTTTTTGTTTTTTTGGTGAGCTGTCCAACTGTGAGCAGTGTCAGGGTACACAACATTGTTGAAACAGTGTGTACAAATCAATCAGATGTTCTGTTACTGGCCCCTAGTGGTTCATGTTAGAAACACGATTGCAGTATCACAAGTGTGGAACATACTGTATGTCACATTTGTACAGTGCAGTGCAGTAAGCTATGTGCTGTAGAGTGCATAGAAAAGATTATATGATATGATTTTAAGATGTGTAATTATTGAAAATCCTACTTTTTCACAATCTCTTGAATGAAAGTTGTAGCAGTTATTGATTCTGCTGGGAAATGTATTTAGAAATTCTGTTATGTAATCAATACACTAAAGTTTATGTTAAACTTATTAACGCTGTTTATATTGCTGATTGCTAATAGTTCTGCAATGGCTTAGCAAGACATGCTGTGTTTATTGCTCATGCCAGCAAAGCAAAAAAAAAGACTTTCCGTAAAGAGAGATTGTTCCTCCCCTCTTTACAGACAGTAGCTTTCTCGTCAAATCTTTCATTAGTGTAATTGAAAACAAATGAATAACTCTGTCACATTTAATGGAGTGAGGAAAACAAATTCTTTAACAGCCCTCCTTTAAAGGCATTACTTACATTCCTTTATAAAATCTATTTCCCGTTTAAGACCAGTTGAGAAAAGATGTACCTGTGAAGAAGAGAGATTAAAAGTGATTAAATGGTGAAATTCATTTATAGCCACAACAGTTGCGACAGCTCTGCCCGTGATTTATGACCGGCAAAGCCCATCCTAATTTCA
This sequence comes from Thunnus albacares, assembly GCF_914725855.1. NCBI lineage: Eukaryota > Metazoa > Chordata > Actinopteri > Scombriformes > Scombridae > Thunnus > Thunnus albacares. The sequence goes on along the minus strand of NC_058127.1, from coordinate 15,695,698 downwards.
GTCTGCGTGACACATGAGATGAGTGTCTGCACTAGTCAGGCTTCAGGTGCTGACAGGAGAGTTGCAGCACCGTCTCTCACCTCTCACTCTTTCCTCCCACCACTCTTGATCCATCTTCCTCCTCTTCCGCTCCCTTGGTCTTTCTCTGTGACTTTTAGAGGAGAGGAGTGAACATTGTTATGCTGAGCTAGGATTGCACATCTCTATCAAGTATCAATGCCCCCTGGAAAAAAGTGTGTTAGGGAAAATAGAGAAAAAAAAACTGTTTATTTTGAACACCCTTCTGCCCATCCTCATCTCCCCGTGCAAACACTGCCAGTGGGTACAAGTATATGTGCGCAGGGAGCGAGTGCATGCACACAGAAACATGAAGTCAGACTTTCAAAGCCAGATGCTACCGATTTAAGACTCTCACGCAGACGCACTCTCCCCTGCTCCTTCTTCATATTGTAAACAAACACACCAAACTCTCTCCACCTCTTTTTGTAGTCAGAGCGATGCCTTGCTCGGATCCAAGCTTTCTCAGAATAAACCTAACCCGGAGTCGACTAGAGTTGGAGTTGAGCGCCAAAAGTTGGAATGTCACCTTCTGCTCCTCTCTACTGGCAGGGCCATGGAGAGTGCATTGGTGCACAGTGGGGGCCCCTCTGAACCTTAGCCTTGGGACAGATGGCAGGCGTGGACCCTTGGACCTGCTAATGAGTGGGCTGTGCCAAGTGGTGTAGGACACAGGGACATAGGTTAGGTTGCTCAATCAAAGCCGTGATCTGCCATGTCAGTGGCATGAGGCCACGCCCAGCCGCCTCGTTGGTGGTGACATACTGTAGCTAACAGTAGGTTGTTGTCTAAGACCCTCGCTGGCGGGGAGCACCAGTCATCAGAAAAAAATATGACACTACTTTCTGTTGTGGCCTAAAAATGCCAAACTGGTCAGCATTGCAGATTGGCTGTCAGATGCAAACACTTCCATAGTGATAAAATGAACACACATACAGACAAACATACTGTATACACTCAAAAAAGATCTGTCTATAAAACATCTATTAACTAGTGGTTCTGATCAGTTGTTTTGCACCATTTCATATTAAAATGCTCTATTTTGTAGAAATTGTATAAAAGTTAAAGGATAAGTTCACTTTTTTCAAGTCTGTCTTAAAACAATACCCAGATGTCTATATGTACGCTGAAAGAGAAATTCTGTCTTTGTGTGACCATCCCTCCACTGCAGCTCAGCACAGAAAAACTATGTGGGGAATCACTAATAGTAAAATTCATACCAATAAGACTGTATGTTTGAGAGGTCTTAGTGGCCTTGTGGCTAAGATGTACAACACATAACCCCAAAGTCTCTTGTTCAATCTGGCTGGGGAACTTTGCTATATTTTATAACTCCCTCTCTCTCCATGACTCATGTCTGTACTATCTATACTGGCATATATCAAATACAAGCAAAAACATAAAAAAAACTAATCTTAAAAACAACAAAAAAAGACTGTGGCTTTGGATGATACCCACTTTATTCAAGTAACTCAGACTTGCTGAAGCCTCACATTAGCTTTGATTAAAGTAGTAGTAATGACCAATAATTCTTTCAATGAAGATATAGGAATAGCCCAGCCAGTTCATCTTTACTTCAATAAAAGATTTATGCAATCCCAATGTGGACAGACTTACGTTTAAATAATAATAATATATATATATATATATTTTAAGTTTGGTGCAGAGCTATTCCCACCAGAAACTCAACTGTTATGGATACATGCACAAGTTTGCAACTTGGCAACATGTCCTTCCCAACAGCAAACACCACAGGAGGAATCTCTGCCAGGTAACATTTTCACGCTTTAGACATCTGCATTTTACACCTTAGTGACAGTCTACTGGGCCTCCGAACTGGTCACTACAATAGATTCACTCTTTGATTGGCTGCATGCAGTTATAGAAAGACATGAGGTTACACCTAGTGGAAGATAACCAGGTTTCTTAATAACCTTAATTTTTACCCTTGTAATTTGCAAATGTGTGAAATTTATGTGGCTGTTTGTCAGTATGCATATGTATATCTCTCAGATGGATGTGCAAATTTCTAATCTGCAATTCTGATTGGCAAATTATGTAAGAAGATGGGGTTGAATTTTGCTATTTCAGGTTCAGCCACAGCCAAATGCTCTTTGTTTGCCTTCATTTGTGAAGCCTTTCATTTTCGCAGTGAAGCAAAAATCATGATCTGCATTTATATCAGAAAAAATGCTGTTGCCGAGCTCCTCACCAAGTCCCCCAAAAGGTTTCGTGTAACACCAATCCTGATGTCAGTTTCAGATTACAGCTCAATATCCCTATAATCACGTTCAAAGCCTTGCATGGTCAGGTACCTGCCTACATTAAAGAGCTACTGCAGCCACAAAACACCGGTAGGAATCTGAGGTCCTCGGATCAGGGTTTGTTGGTTGTCTCTTGCTCCAGGCTCAAGACAAAAGGAGACTCTGCTTTTGATGTTGTAGCTCTTAAACTTTGGAGCTCTCTCCCATTGTCCACTGATCTCCCATTGGAGATCAGTGGACACTTTTAAAAAGCAGCTCAAGACCCATATGTTTACTTGCTTTTGTTTAATTTGCATAACTTGAATTGTTTTTGTTTTTTACTGTGAAGCACTTTGTGACGTCTACTCTTGAAAGGTGCTATATAAATAAAGATTATTATATCGATCATACCGCCGCTCTGATATAAAGCTTTTTTTTTTATCTGAGCTTACACTTTAGCTCAACTGTGAAGAATAGTGTGAAACTGCTGATATTGGTTGGATAGACAGGCTGCATCTTGGGAGCTCATTTGTAAAGAGTACAGGTATAAGGAGAAAGAGAAGAGACAGGTAGGAACCTGTGATGGATGGTGAGGGTACACAGTGGACCAGTAACTGGAGAACATCAATAGTTAAAGCATCTATGATGTATTGTATTTTGTAGTTATGCGGCACTCAGTTGAGGTTCAAAGTAGTTTGGGGACTGCAGCAGCCCACACCCAGTACTTTGCTTTGTCATATTTAGGAGGCTTGATGCTTTTGAAATGTTATTGTCATGCATAATCAGTCATCAGTCTGCTCACTGGAGGCTTTTTTGTTCCTCCAATCAAAGAGCTTTAACGGTTGATTGACAGCACATGACAGTCCCTCACACTGAAGCTTAACCAAAGTCCCAGGTCCTGCCTATTTGATAAAGTTTGCCCTGTAGAATGTGTGTGTGTGTGTGTGTGTCTATAACCTTAACGTGTCCTGTTAAGTTTTGCTTAGTATGCAAACTCTTGGCGCACCAATGCCCTGCTTTACCTTCACACACATTTCCAGACTGCCCAGCTCAGACGTACAGTTAACAACCTAAGGCTGTCAGCACCACAGGAACAGGTGACCCAACTGCCTTGCTTATGGGCACCTCAACAGCTAATCTTGAGGCAAGGTCCCTTTCAACATCCCTTGCATCTGAGCATTCCTGTTATTCCCTCTTTGACCAACAATGTTAGACAGAACCCCATACATTCATTTGTGCATTCTTGGATACTTGGAACATCCCTAAATTTGGGATTTTAGGTTCTAGTCTGATTGTGTTAACTGTGTGCTCTAATTTGTCTCAGAACATACACCAGTTTAAAGGGACATGTCATATTTATTTGTGATTACTTTTGGTAAATTTATAAGTTTTATCAAACTGCCAACTTTTCAAAACCATAACACAGATAAATAAAATTATTAATTCTTTATCTAGTGTTGAATTTGAAATATAATGACTTTTGTGATAAGTTGTGTTTACTAATAGTAATATGTAGTGTCACGTTTTGCAAAAGGACAACTACTACTATAGACACCAAGGAGACATGTACTATACAGAAAAATAAGACATGAAACATCTCTAATGAACCGACTGAGTGAATAATAGTGCAAGTTATTAGATTGGAATTTGTGAACTACAATGAATCAGTCACATTTGAGGTTCCCTCTTTGTGCCATAAGTCAGCCCTGTACAGTCCACGCAAATTGTACTCAGCCACAGACACACATGAAATAAATCAATTATGCCGTGATTAAAATGATTCTACAGCCATTCTGCACCATCAAAATTAAATTGAGAATGATACGCTCAGGTTAATATTCAACACAGAGGGACTTTAATATACACTTGAGACTCACAAAAGACATTTTTGTCCAGACACTGTTCAGACTCCTGAGTAATCACTCCTACCTCTATCACTACAGAGCCTCATGAGAGAATAATAATTATTCTCTTGTACCACCTAGATGGTTTTGATATGTATACTGTAGATTCATCAGCATGAATTACATTTACAATTACAATTACATGAATTAGAAATATACATTTCTGTGCATGCAAGACATCAGTAATATCAACATCCATATGTGGAGCAAAGCAAAGGAAAAAAACTAAAATACTTTCATATACTTTTACATAATACATTTTTGTTAATTTTAAACTAATTTAAATTACATGCATCTGGAACCACATAATTTTTCGGTCCATGCTTGTCACAGCATGACATCATGAGGTTTGCCACTGCATCATTGTTTCTAGGCAGCAAACAGCTTGTCTCTCTCTTCTGCAATGAAACAGTGCCATCTATGGAAATACTGTGTGTCAGGCCTGTATTTAATGCAGACAAACCTATGGGAGTCATCTTAAAGTTCATATCCTCTTCTGTTGAGATATTGAGGTGGATTTATACTGTGTGCAGTAATTTGTTTAAAAAAAAAACTATGCTCCTAGAGTTTGCTTTCTCTATATTTTTATCTGACCTGATTCAGATTTCCTCTTAGCAAGTCTTTTAAAGATAGAGTGAGAGAGAGAAAATGCTCCAAAAATTAGTCATGGATAAATCCAGGGCTTATGTGACTGTAAATATCCCTCTGACAGTTGGAGATGACACTAATATGTCAGGCCTGGCTGCTGTCAATCATACTTAGAGGTTGCTGCAAAGGCTTGTCCCTTCAAAGCTACCTTGGGATTCATTAAAATGTTCTATTTTTTCCAGCATCCCTGCCACTAAGTTTTTAGGGCACATACACTATTAGGGTATATGTTTTATGGTGAATCTTGATGTGTAATCTGAGTCCATATGTTATTAACTTTTAGCAGATGTAGTCATTTTTAAAACTAAAGGTGATACAAAGGGGTGGTTGTGAATTGTTAACCATTACTGGAGACCTATACAGAGCATTTAAACTTGGATTTTTCTACACTTGGAGCTTCATTGTTCAAGATAATAGGGAAAAAATAGGATTTTGTTGGCATGCTATTGGTTTTGTCCAGGGTTTACATGTGGAATTTTTTCGTATTGAAAATATTGTCATGCTGTAACAGTTTATTGATACGTCTTGTATTCTGAATTATTTAATGAAAAGTTATAAAAGCGGTTCCTGACTACATCACAGGAGAGCTCTGCTGTAGACAGATGAATACCTCTTAGCAATGTTGTTTTTTATTAGCTATGCTATTAAAATGCTACGCTATGTCAGTCTGTCTGTCAGTCGATCCACTGCCTTGGTCCTGACTGTAATATCTCAACAACTACTGGGTGGATTGCCATGAAATTTGGCAATTTTAGCAAATGTTAGCATGCTAACATGCTAAACCAAGATGGTGAACATGGTAACCATTATACCTGCTGAAAATCATGTAAGCATTGTCATTGTGACCCGGGTTATGCACGCAAAGAACTAGTTCATATGATGTGTGGTCCGACCTTGTTGGAAGGCAAATGTGTTCATAGCTGTTCCGAAACAGCCACACTCGAAGGCCGAGTGAGACCCTACTTCCCTTCTCACCTCCACACTGCTGGCCAACCACTGCATGAAGAGGGTGTGAATATCTGATTGTTGGTTTCGTGAAAAGACGGAGTGGGTTTCTGAAGGTGTTCAACTACTAACTTCATCTATATCTGTTATGCTTGCAGGTGTTTTAGCATGAACGACAGTCTTGGTAGTCTACAGTATAAATTGACGTGCCCAGTACACAAGTTAACAGCAAACAAGTCTTCATGTTGAATGGATATATGATACATTTTACCACTTGCAAATATTTACAAGTGGTCAACTAATGGAATTTGTAAAAGTTTAAATTTGTTGTATCTTTATCCTCAATCCAGTCTTTACCTTAGCAAACCACTCCATGATAACCTTCCTTCCCTGCAGCCCGCTATCTTTACAGATGCTTTTGTTCCTGGAAAGTTGCTCTGACTTTGGCCAAAGAAGACAGCCAGGTGGTAAGTATAGTCTGAGACAATCCCCAAACAAGCAGATAACAACAAACTCATCTCTCTCCGTTTCTGTCTTCTATTAAATGAGAAATGTATGGGCTCAACCCAGGCTGAGTGTTCTGGGAATGAACCAGTGCCCGAGGATTCTGGGAGGCAAGGGGTTGTCCCTCTAGGGCCAAAAGCCTGTCAGTTTCCCTCCCAATCTTAGCCCTCAATTACTGAATCAAAGGCGAGAGGAAGACCAAATCCCATCCTGTGCCTGGTCCTCATCTTGCCCTGCTAGACCCGACAGGCTATCTCTCTCTGCTTGTTCACTCACTCTAACTCGAATGCACACGGAGCACAGCTCTTGGGAACCTTGCAAGTGAGCTGCTGGCCGTGCTCCAAAGAAGCTTCAAAGTTCATTGCTCTTTCTCGGCAGGAGTGCAGATGAGGTGAGTTCCTGGTATCTCCTTATGTCTTTTTCCCACACACTCCCTCACATGTTGCTTATTTCCAAACTTCTCCCACATGAATGTGTACAAATGAGACATGTCAGTGACTCTTTTATCCAATCTACCTGCCTGTCTTATGAAGAAATGCATTTTTTATCTTGTTATTTACTTAACAATTTCAAGGCTTACATATTACATATAGTAGTTAAAGGCTTATCCCAGCAGAAAAACTTCTGCAGTGACAGCTGGAATATGAATTTGACTGACATCACTTGACTGGTTTATGTGAAATGCACACCAGCTGTAAAAAAAAAAAAAAAAAAAAAAAAAAAAAAGAGATGCTTGAGATGGAACAAGAATGTGCTCTTACTCTCATGAGAAAAAAAGGAAAATGGTCCTAGATTAAGTTATGCAATTTGGTATTTGGCAAATACAATATTTCATATATATGGAAAGATGTCCTACCTCATGCATTGGTCAGTTATTGTCCTCCATTAGGTTCTTGTTGACAGAAAGATTCCTTAAAGTCAAGAAACAGCACACTTATATTGAAGAAGAATACTGAAGAATACTGTCTCATTTAACCAAACTGGTTACCAGTGAGGTGAGCCATTGGACAACTGTATTTTGTCTAATGTGTCTTGTGTGTTTTTTGCTTTGTACTGTTTGTTATTGTGCTGTTATATGTTTTAAATAAATTTAAAAAATTAAATCTGGTACAGTGTATCATTTATATTAAAAACTGTACACTGTCCCGATAAATAAATACAATACAATACAATACAATATGAAACAACCTCCAAACCAATTTCGTATTTTATATTCTTGAAAACAAGCCTCCAGGAAGTCACTATGCCCAGCTGTAAGACCCTAAGTTGTGGTTTTTACACTTCAGTTTTTGTAAGGATTAAGCAAAACGATACAATTGTTCATTAGTGAGCGTAGAGGTGCTGGTTTTGTTGCCTTTGGACAGAGCTAAGCTAGCTGTTTCCCCCTGTTTCTATTCATTATGCTAAGCTAAACTAACTGACAGGTGACGGTAGCTTCCTATTTCACAGACATACATGGCAGTGGTATCAATATTCTCATCTAACTCATACTGAATATAAGCATATTTCCCAAAATGTGTAATTATTTATTATACATGTCTACCTCCTCAGTGAATATTTCAAATATTTCAGAATTGCAACCAAGAAGCAACACTGTGGGAGTAACCACACTGCATTGTGTTGCTCCACTTTTCTTGATTGCCTGTTTTGAAGCCCACCTGATTCAAAACGCCTTGACTTCACAATGACTTGCTCTTGATGAGCCTCGGGCTCCTCCTGCAACGAAACGATTTTTAATAGACATCTCTGGCTTTCATTACTCAAGGCAACAACTGTGTACAGACCGCCTTGCTTTTGCAGTCCTCTAACAAGCTGCCTAGCAGCACTGTGGAGAAAAGCTGCTGCTTAAGTGAGAACAATTGATATTTAAGTTAACAACATGCTGAGTGAGTGAAGCAGGAGAGGTGTTGAATTGTGATCTGAGCCAAAAAGAGAACGATTAGTTCTTTACTGCCATTATTCAATGCTTTTTATTGGATGATGTTATGTGTTTTCAAAGGAAATTACTTGATACTGTTGAATGTAAATATTTTGTCACACACTATATGTTGTCTGCCTCTATAAATATTTTTTTATGGCATAGCTGTGTTGTTTCCAACCATTTGATCTTGTTAATGCAACACAAGCTCCTTAGTTACCCCTGTAAGTGCAAGCAAACAGACTTATTAAAGCTGCAATTGGGGAGTTGTTTTCCCTTGTTGTCATTGGTGGACAGTGACAATAATGCAATATTGTGAACATGAATATGTTATTTTCTGAATTGATGACATATTCAGAACAAGTGCGACCCATCCAAGCTGTTTTACAAGGCTTTTTAAACAAGACTAGTGAGTAAAGAAGCACTTCTAAAATGTGGGAGACGAGTAGTAATTAAGACAAAATGTTTTCCATTAGTTATAATTGTATAAACTAAAACCTGATACATGAGTAAAATGTAATTGGTGACAACTGTCAGCCCGCTGCACAAAGCTGCGTAAGGATAATTGAAAGTTATGAAGGAAACTGCACTGAAAGCATAGTTAGGGGCAGTTTGGACAGCCATATAATGGTCTGTATGAAGACCCCTGCTCACAGTGGTTTTATACTCCATTCTTTTATCTTTACTTTGTGGAACTGCTGTGAAGATCCCTCTCTGAGCTCCTCAGTGTTGAAGCATTATCTGTATAGCTACATCTTTGTACAAGTGAGGCAATATTAAGGCACCTCAATGTGAATAGGCTCTCAAGAGACTCAGTCCCACTGGTCTCAGATATGGGAGACATCTTTAAGGAGGCTCAGACATGTCTTTGGTTTGGTTTTTCTGCCACTTTACGTGGAGAGATATGACAGATCACTGTGGCTTGCCTTTTAAGTCACAAGTTTGTGACTGTTTACAATTACACAACATTATATTTGAACATAGGGTGTGATTTTAAGATAATTTTGTGATGCATTGTAAGGTAAATATGACCCTTTTGCCCACTGCTGTACAACATTTTATAGATTTTACAGAATGTATACACACATAAAAATGGTGGTTCTTCAGTGGTTCTTTGGGGTGGTTGAGGTGTGAAATGGCACTACTGACGTACAAAGAACCTTTTAAGCCCAGCATGGTTCTTTAGCGGTTCTTTGGAGTGTTTGAGGTGCTATATAGCACCGCTGTTGTACAAAGAACCTGTTAAGCCCTTGCATGGTTCTTTAGAGGTTCTACAGCTTAGTTTAGTTTAGTTGGGGAAAGAATAAAAAAATACATTAAAATACAGAGTATTTCCTGAGGATAACACATTAAAGCAGTGGTTGTCAACCTTTTTGCCCCCAAGGCAAGGCCCCCCTGTCTAAAGAAATATTCCAGGGCCATCAAAGGAGTGCGTTAACATGAGATTTTGTTACTCCCCTGAATGTAGCTCAGCCAATCACAATGCAAGGTCTGAACTAATGATAGATTCATAACGATGCTTGCCATTTATGATTTATTGAATATCTCATTCTTCTTCATTAAATGCTTTCTCATTCTCAGAACATGCCATAGATGGAGCCACTTGCTATCATCTCAGAGAGGATGCCTGAGAGGCTCATTCCAGTCATTCGCAAGCAAAGTCTGTTTCTGGCCCAGTTGGAGAAACTTAAAAGCACACCAATGAGCAGGTAATCAGAACTGTCAGCACAGTGCTGACTCTGTTTTCTAAATTTTAGTTCACCAGTTATTTGCTAATTTTATTTTTATTCCATTCTGAGGTTAGTTTTGATGGTCTCTCCACTGACTTTCTCTTTTCTTCTTCCCATTTTTCCTCTGTACAGAGCCCCCTCCGATAAGCAGCGATCACTCCAGCCAAGCACAGTCTAGTCCAGATACCTCTCAAGTGATTCCAGCAGTGCTGAGGATGGCCATAGAAAGAAGAATCCTGATCTGAAGAGTGCAAGTAAAACAAAACTACGAACTCTTCTGATCCAGATTCTTTTTGACCACCTCAGTAAGAAAACGATGTAAGTTGCTATTAACCAAAGAAAACCTTGGTAAGATATGCCCACAAGCACTGTGATTGGTTGGCTACTCTGGACTCAGGCAGGCCATTTTACTTCTGTGTGAAGGTCTGCAGTCAGTGCAAATCTTGGTGGGTGATCACCAATTACTTTAGTGTTCAAATGGGTATCTATGATCAAAACAAACGTGGAGATTGCAAAAGATTATTAAATGGGAATTCCACTCTGTATTTGTAGAAAAGTTGCTTTCTAATGTTAACTACTCAGGATGTCACTATCGGAGTTGGGAGTGTCAAAATGACGATGAGTTTCTTGTATAGTTTCTGGCACCTCACCAATACCAACACAGGTAAAATGACATGTGCATGCACATGACTAACTCATGCTAAAGGGCTCGATAATGGACGTACCGTCTATGTTAAAGCAGTCGTGAGGAACCGGATTATTATATTGAGGTGCCAAAAAACGTAAACTATAAAAAAAAACTTGCCGTTCATTCTGACAGCCCAACACCAATATTAGTTAGGTCTTTATTGTTGCTACACAGCACAAATCCAAACACAATGACTCATGACTGGCAGAAGCCGTAATGACTGTCCATGAAAGCTTTATTGCCAAGTTGCAACCACATGACCCCGGGGTACGCACTGATGGCCACACAGTGAACAGACAGGCTTGCCAGGGTCAAGTTTTACAGAATGGCTATCTCCATTCAGGCGTGGGTAGATGTAGCTTGCAGTACTCCCTCCTTAAAAAACAAAAAAAAATAATAGTGATTGCTCGACCAGTAGGTGAAGGCAGTTTTGCGGTCAAAATGTTGTTTTCTGTAATGTCTGAAAATTCTAAGAGTAGCCGCACACGCAGAGCTCCTTTGCATACATTTACTATGCATACATTTAGTATACAAAGGAGCTCTGCGTATGTGGCTACTCTTAGTCTGTTGCCTGTGTTTTGTTTTTATGTTAACTTTAACTTGTGGCTTATTTTTTTATTGCTTGTATGTTCTATGGTCTTATTTTCAACTTTTATTCTTGTGAAGCACTTTGTGAATTTTATTTCTGTGAAAGGTGCTATACTAAATAAACTATTATTATTATTATCATTATTATTATTATTAAATGTTTCATCAATAACTATAATCTCCTTTTTTCTCCTATTTTTCAATTTTCACCCTTTTTCGGCCATTTTTCGGGTAACCCCCGGCCCTTACCCGTTTTACCCATTTCCCGGCCGATGACCATTCTTATTAGTTTTACGGATTTCTCCGTGAACATCCACCCCGTATTTATTTTATCACGTTCTCGGGAAGATCCGACACTCTTTTCATTTTCGCCCTCTTTTGGCCATTTTTCGGATAACCCCCGGCCCTTACTCGTTTTACCCATTTTTTGGCCGACACCCAATAATACTAATTTTACCCATTTCTCTATGAAAACCCATCCTGTATTCATTTTATCACATTTTTTGGAAGATCCGATGCTGTTTTTATTTTCACCCTTTTTCGGCCATTTTTGGGGTAACCCCCGGCCCTTACTCGTTTTACCCATTTTTCGGGTAACCCCCGGCCCTTACTCGTTTTACCCATTTTTTGGGTAACCCCCGGCCCTTACTCGTTTTACCCATTTTTCGACCGACGACCAATCTTACCAATTCTACATATTTCTCCATAAACACCCACCCCGTATTCATGTTATCACGTTTTCGGGAAGATCCTACGCCATTTCCATTTTTATCGTTTTTCTGCCATTTTTCAGGTAACCCCCGGCCCTTACTTGTTTTACCCATTTTTCGGCCGACACCCATTATTACTAATTTTATCCATTTCTCTATGAAAACCCACCCCGTATTCATTTTAATACGTTTATTGGAAGATCTGATGCTGTTTTCATTTTCACCCTTTTTCTGCCATGTTTCGTGTAACCCCCGGCCCTTACTCGTTTTACCCATTTTTCCGGTAACCCCCGGCCTTTACTCGTTTTACCCATTTTTCGACCAATCTTACTAATTCTACCTATTTCTCCATAAACACCCACCCCGTATTCATTTTATCACATTTTCGGGAAGATCCGATGCTGGTTTTATTTTCACCCTTTTTCGGCCATTTTTCGGGTAACCCCCGGCCCTTACTCGTTTTACCCGTTTTTCGGCCGACGACCAATCTTACTAATTTTGTCCATTTCCCTATGAAAACGTACCCCGTATTTATTTTATCACGTTTTCGGGAAGATCCGACTCGATTTTCATTTTTATCGTTTTTCTGCCATTTTTCCGGTAACCCCCGGCCCTTGCTCGTTTTACCCATTTTTCGGCCGACACCCAATATTAATAATTTTACCCATTTCTTTATGAAAACACACCCCGTACTCATTTTATCACGTTTTCGGGAAGATCCGATGCTGTTTTTATTTTCACCCTTTTTCGGCCATTTTTCGGGTAACCCCCGGCCCTTACCCGTTTTACCCATTTTTCGGCCGATGACCAATATTACTTTTTTCATCAATTTCTCTATGAAAATGCACCCCGTATTGATTTTGTCACGTTTTCGGAAAGATCCTACGCCATTTTCATTTTTATCGTTTTTCTGCCATATTTCCGGTAACCCCCGGCCCTTACTCGTTTGACCCATTTTTCGGCCGACGACCAATATTACTAATTTTTTCAATTTCTCTATGAAAATGCACCCCGTATTGATTTTATCAGGTTTTCAGGAAGATCCGACGCGATTTTAAGTTTTATCGTTTTTCTCCCATTTTTCCGGTAACCCCCGGCCCTTACTCGTTTGACCCAGTTTTCGGCCGACGACCAATATTACTAATTTTTTCAATTTCTCTTTGAAAACACACCCCGTATTCATTTTATCACGTTTTCGGGAAGATCCGATGCTGTTTTTATTTTCACCCTTTTTCGGCCATTTTTCGGGTAACCCCCGGCCCTTACTCGTTTTACCCATTTTTCCGGTAACCCCCGGCCCTTACTCGTTTGACCCATTTTTCGCCCGACACCCAATATTACTAATTTTACCCATTTCTCTATGAAAACACACCCCATATTCATTTTATCACGTTTTCGGGAAGATCCGATGCTGTTTTTATTTTCACCCTTTTTCGGCCATTTTTCGTGTAACCCCCGGCCCTTACTCGTTTGACCCGTTTTTCGGCCGACGACCAATATTACTAATCTTATCCATTTCTCTATGAAAATGCACCCCGTATTGATTTTATCACGTTTTCGGGAAGATCCGACGCGATTTTCATGTTTATCGTTTTTCTGCCATTTTTCCGGTAACCCCCATCCCTTACTCGTTTTTCCCATTTTTCAGGTAACCCCCGGCCCTTACTCGTTTTACCCATTTTTCGACCGACGACCAATCTTACCAATTCTACATATTTCTCCATAAACACCCACCCCGTATTCATTTTATCACATTTTCGGGAAGATCCGATGCTGTTTTTATTTTCACCCTTTTTCGGCCATTTTTCCGGTAACCCCCGGCCCTTACTCGTTTTACCCGTTTTTCGGCCGACGACCAATATCACTAATTTTATCCATTTCTCTATGAAAATGCACCCCGTATTGATTTTATCACGTTTTCGGGAAGATCCGATGCGATTTTCATCTTTGTCGTTTTTCGGCCATTTTTCGGGTAACCCCCGGCCCTTACCCGTTTTACCCATTTTTCAACCGAAGACCAATGTTACCAATTCTACATATTTCTCCATAAACACCCACCCCGTATTCATTTTATCACGTTTTCGGGAAGATCCTACGCCATTTTCATTTTTATCGTTTTTCTGTATGAAAACACATCCCGTATTCATTTTATCACGTTTTCGGGAAGATCCGATGCTGCTCTTATTTTCACCCTTTTTCGGCCATTTTTCGTGTAACCCCCGGCCCTCACTCGTTTGACCCATTTTTCGGCCGACGACCAATATTACTAATTTTATCCATTTCTCTATGAAAATGCACCCCGTATTGATTTTATCACGTTTTCGGAAGATCCGATTCGATTTTCATTTTTGTCGTTTTTCTGCCATTTTTCCGGTAACCCCCGGCCCTTACTCGTTTTACCCATTTTTCGGCCGACGACCAATATTACTAATTTTATCAATTTCTCTTTGAAAACACACCCCGTATTCATTTTATCACGTTTTCGGGAAGATCCGATGCTGTTTTTATTTTCACCCTTTTTCGGCCATTTTTCGGGTAACCCCCGGCCCTTACTCGTTTTACCCATTTTTCGGCCGACACTCAACATGACTAATTTTACCCATTTCTATATGAAAACACACCCCGTATTCATTTTATCACGTTTTCGGGAAGATCCGATGCTGCTTTTATTTTCACCCTTTTTCGGCCATTTTTCGGGTAACCCCCGGCCCTTACTTGTTTGACCCATTTTTCGGCCGACGACCAATATTACAAATTTTATCCATTTCTCTATGAAAATGCACCCCGTATTCATTTTATCACGTTTTCGGGAAGATCCGACGCCATTTTGATTTTCACCCTTTTTCGGCCATTTTTCGTGTAACCCCCGGCCCTTACTCGTTTTACCCGTTTTTCGGCCGACTACCAATCTCACTAATTTTGTCCATTTCCCTATGAAAACGTACCCCGTATTCATTTTATCACGTTTTCGGGAAGATCCGACTCGATTTTAATTTTTATCGTTTTTCCACCATTTTTCAGGTAACCCCCGGTCCTTACTCGTTTTACCCATTTTTCGGGTAACCCCAGGCCCTTACTCGTTTTACCCATTTTTGGCCCGACACCCAATATTACTAATTTTACCCTTTTCTCCATGAAAACACACCCCGTATTCATTTTATCACGTTTTCGGGAAGATCCGATGCTGTTTTTATTTTCACCCGTTTTCGGCCATTTTTCGTGTAACCCCTGGCCCTCACCCGTTTTACCCATTTTTCGGCCGATGACCAATATTACTTTTTTCATCAATTTCTCTATGAAAATGCACCCCGTATTCATTTTATCACGTTTTCGGGAAGATCCGATGCGATTTTCATTTTTGTCGTTTTTCGGCCATTTTTCGGGTAACCCCCGGCCCTTACCCGTTTGTCCCATTTTTCGACCGACAACCAATCTTACTAATTCTACCTATTTCTCCATAAACACCCACCCCGTATTCATTTTATCACGTTTTCGGGAAGATCCTACGCCATTTTCATTTTTATTGTATTTTTGCCATTTTTGCAGTAACCCCCGGCCCTTACTCGTTTGACCCAATTTTCGGGTAAACCCCGGCCCTTACTCGTTTTACCCATTTTTCGACCGACGACCAATCTTACCAATTCTACATATTTCTCCATAAACACCCACCCCGTATTCATTTTATCACGTTTTCGGGAAGATCTGATGCTGTTTTTATTTTCACCCTTTTTCGGCCATTTTTCGGGTAACCCCCGGCCCTTACTTGTTTTACCCGTTTTTCGGCCGACGACCAATATTACTAATTTTATCCATTTCTCTTTGAAAATGCACCCCGTATTGATTTTATCGCGTTTTCGGGAAGATCCGATTCGATTTTCATTTTTATCGTTCTTCTGCCATTTTTCCGGTAACCCCCGGTCCTTACTCGTTTTACCCATATTTCGACCGACGACCAATCTTACCAATTCTACATATTTCTCCATAAACACCCACCCCGTAGTCATTTTATCACGTTTTCGGGAAGATCCGATGCTGTTTTTATTTTCACCCTTTTTCGGCCATTTTTCGGGTAACCCCCGGCCCTTACTGCTTTTACCCATTTTTCGGCCGACACTCAATATTACTAATTTTACCCATTTCTCTATGAAAACACACCCCGTATTCATTTTATCACGTTTTCGGGAAGATTCGATGATGTTTTTATTTTCACCCTTTTTCGGCCATTTTTCGTGTAACCCCCGGCCCTTACTCGTTTGACCCATTTTTCGGCCGACGACCAATATTACAAATTTTATCCATTTCTCTATGAAAATGCACCCCGTATTCATTTTATCACGTTTTCGGAAAGATCCGACGCCATTTTCATTTTTATCGTTTTTCTGCCATTTTTCCGGTAACCCCCGGCCCTTACTCGTTTTAACCCATTTTTCGGCCGACACCCAATATTACTAATTTTACCCATTTCTCTATGAAAACCCACCCCGTATTCATTTTATCACGTTTTCGGGAAGATCCGACTCGATTTTAATTTTTATCGTTTTTCTGCCATTTTACGGGTAACCCCCGGTCCTTACTCGTTTTACCCATTTTTCGGGTAACCCCCGGCCCTTACTCGTTTTGCCCATTTTTGGCCCGACACCCAATATTACTAATATTACCCTTTTCTCCATGAAAACACACCCCGTATTCATTTTATCACGTTTTCGGGAAGATCCGATGCTGTTTTTATTTTCACCCGTTTTCGGCCATTTTTCGTGTAACCCCCGGCCCTTACTCGTTTTACCCATTTTTCGGCCGACACCCAATATTACTAATTTTACCCATTTGTCTATGAAAACACATCCCGTATTCATTTTATCACGTTTTCGGGAAGATCCGACGCGATTTTCATTTTTATCATTTTTCTGCCATTTTTCCGGTAAACCCCGGCCCTTACTCGTTTTACCCATTTTTCGGGTGACCCCCGGCCCTTACTCGTTTTACCCATTTTTCGACCGACGACCAATCTTACCAATTCTACATATTTCTCCATAAACACCCACCCCGTATTCATTTTATCACGTTTTCGGGAAGATCCGATGCTGTTTTTATTTTCACCCTTTTTCGGCCATTTTTCGGGTAACCCCCGGCCCTTACCCGTTTTACCCATTTTTTCGACCGACGACCAATCTTACTAATTCTACCTATTTCTCCATAAACACCCACCCCGTATTCATTTTATCACGTTTTCGGGAAGATCCTACGCCATTTTCATTTTTATTGTATTTTTGCCATTTTTGCAGTAACCCCCGGCCCTTACTCGTTTGACCCAATTTTCGGGTAAACCCCGGCCCTTACTCGTTTTACCCATTTTTCGACCGACGACCAATCTTACCAATTCTACATATTTCTCCATAAACACCCACCCCGTATTCATTTTATCACGTTTTCGGGAAGATCCTACGCCATTTTCATTTTTATCGTTTTTCTGCCATTTTTCCGGTAACCCCCGGCCCTTACTCGTTTTACCCATTTTTCGCCCGACACCCAATATTACTAATTTTACCCATTTCTCTATGAAAACCCACCCCGTATTCATTTTATCACGTTTTCGGGAAGATCTGATGCTGTTTTTATTTTCACCCTTTTTCGGCCATTTTTCGGGTAACCCCCGGCCCTTACTTGTTTTACCCGTTTTTCGGCCGACGACCAATATTACTAATTTTATCCATTTCTCTTTGAAAATGCACCCCGTATTGATTTTATCACGTTTTCGGGAAGATTCGATTCGATTTTCATTTTTATCGTTCTTCTGCCATTTTTCCGGTAACCCCCGGTCCTTACTCGTTTTACCCATATTTCGACCGACGACCAATCTTACCAATTCTACATATTTCTCCATAAACACCCACCCCGTAGTCATTTTATCACGTTTTCGGGAAGATCCGATGCTGTTTTTATTTTCACCCTTTTTCGGCCATTTTTCGGGTAACCCCCGGCCCTTACTGCTTTTACCCATTTTTCGGCCGACACTCAATATTACTAATTTTACCCACTTCTCTATGAAAACACACCCCGTATTCATTTTATCACGTTTTCGGGAAGATTCGATGATGTTTTTATTTTCACCCTTTTTCGGCCATTTTTCGTGTAACCCCCGGCCCTTACTCGTTTGACCCATTTTTCGGCCGACGACCAATATTACAAATTTTATCCATTTCTCTATGAAAATGCACCCCGTATTCATTTTATCACGTTTTCGGAAAGATCCGACGCCATTTTGATTTTTATCGTTTTTCTGCCATTTTTCCGGTAACCCCCGGCCCTTACTCGTTTTACCCGTTTTTCGGCCGACACCAAATATTACTAATTTTACCCATTTCTCTATGAAAACCCACCCCGTATTCATTTTATCACGTTTTCGGGAGGATCCGACTCGATTTTAATTTTTATCATTTTTCTGCCATTTTTCCGGTAACCCCCATCCCTTACTCGTTTTACCCATTTTTCGGGTAACCCCCGGCCCTTACTCGTTTTACCCATTTTTCGACCGACGACCAATCTTACCAATTCTACATATTTCTCCATAAACACCCACCCCGTATTCATTTTATCACGTGTTCGGGAAGATCCGATGCTGTATTTATTTTCACCCTTTTTCGGCCATTTTTCGGGTAACCCTTACTCGTTTTACCCATTTTTTGGCCGACACCCAATATTAATAATTTTACCCATTTCTCTATGAAAACACACCCCGTATTCATTTAATCACGTTTTCGGGAAGATCCGATGCTGTTTTTATTTTCACCCTTTTTCGGCCATTTTTCGGGTAACCCCCTGCCCTTACTCGTTTTACCCATTTTTCGGCCGATGACCAATATTACTAATTTTATCAATGTCTCTATGAAAATGCACCCCGTATTGATTTTATCACGTTTTCGGGAAGATCCGACGCGATTTTCATTTCTATCGTTTTTCTGCCATTTTTCCGGTAACCCCCATCCCTTACTCGTTTTACCCATTTTTCAGGTAACCCCCGGCCCTTACTCGTTTTACCCATTTTTCGACCGACGACCAATCTTACCAATTCTACATATTTCTCCATAAACACCCACCCCGTATTCATTTTATCACATTTTCGGGAAGATCCGATGCTGTTTTTATTTTCACCCTTTTTCGGCCATTTTTCGGGTAACCCCCGGCCCTTACTCGTTTTACCCCGTTTTTCGGCCGACGACCAATATCACTAATTTTATCCATTTCCCTATGAAAATGCACCCCGTATTGATTTTATCACGTTTTCGGGAAGATCCGACGCGATTTTAATTTTTATCGTTTTTCTTCCATTTTTCCGGTAACCCCCGGTCCTTACTCGTTTTACCCATTTTTCGGGTAACCCCCGGCCCTTACTCGTTTTACCCATTTTTCGTCCGACACCCAATATTACTAATTTTACCCTTTTCTCCATGAAAACACACCCTGTATTCATTTTATCACGTTTTCGGGAAGATCTGATGCTGTTTTTATTTTCACCCGTTTTCGGCCATTTTTCGTGTAACCCCCGGCCCTTACTCGTTTTACCCATTTTTCGGCCGACACCCAATATTACTAATTTTACCCATTTCTCTATGAAAACCCACCCCGTATTCATTTTTTCACGTTTTTGGGAAGATCCGATGCTGCTTTTATTTTCACCCTTTTTCGGCCATTTTTCGGGTAACCCCCGGCCCTTACTCGTTTTACCCATTTTTCGGTAACCCCCGGCCCTTACTCGTTTTACCCATTTTTCGGCCGATGACCAATATTACTAATTTTATCCATTTCTCTATGAAAATGCACCCCGTATTGATTTTATCACGTTTTCGGGAAGATCCGATGCTGCTTTTATTTTCACCCTTTTTCGGCCATTTTTCGTGTAACCCCCGGCCCTTACTCGTTTGACCCGTTTTTCGGCCAACGACCAATATTACTAATTTTACCCTTTTCTCCATGAAAACACACCCCGTATTCATTTTATCACGTTTTCGGGAAGATCCGATGCTGTTTTTATTTTCACCCTTTTTCGGCCATTTTTCGTGTAACCCCCGGCCCTTACTCGTTTTACCCATTTTTCGGGTAACCCCCGGCCCTTACTCGTTTGACCCATTTTTCGGCCGACGACCAATATTACTAATTTTATCAATTTCTCTTTGAAAATGCACCCCGTATTCATTTTATCACGTTTTCGGGAAGATCCGATGCTGTTTTTATTTTCACCCTTTTTCGGCCATTTTTCGGGTAACCCCCGGCCCTTACTCGTTTTACCCATTTTTCGCACGACACCCAATATTACTAATTTTACCCTTTTCTCCATGAAAACACACCCCGTATTCATTTTATCACGTTTTCGGGAAGATCCGATGCTGTTTTTATTTTCACCCTTTTTCGGCCATTTTTCGTGTAACCCCCGGCCCTTACTCGTTTTACCCATTTTTCGGGTAACCCCCGGCCCTTACTCGTTTTACCCATTTTTCGACCGACGACCAATCTTACCAATTCTACATATTTCTCCATAAACACCCACCCCGTATTCATTTTATCACATTTTCGGGAAGATCCGATGCTGTTTTTATTTTCACCCTTTTTCGGCCATTTTTCGGGTAACCCCCGGCCCTTACTCGTTTTACCCGTTTTTCGGCCGACGACCAATATCACTAATTTTATCCATTTCTCTATGAAAATGCACCCCGTATTGATTTTATCACGTTTTCGGGAAGATCCGACGCGATTTTAATTTTTATCGTTTTTCTTCCATTTTTCCGGTAACCCCCGGTCCTTACTCGTTTTACCCATTTTTCGGGTAACCCCCGGCCCTTACTCGTTTTACCCATTTTTCGTCCGACACCCAATATTACTAATTTTACCCTTTTCTCCATGAAAACACACCCTGTATTCATTTTATCACGTTTTCGGGAAGATCTGATGCTGTTTTTATTTTTGTCGTTTTTCGGCCATTTTTCGGGTAACCCCGGCCCTTACTCGTTTTACCCATTTTTCGGCCGACACCCAATATTACTAATTTTACCCATTTCTCTATGAAAACCCACCCCGTATTCATTTTATCACGTTTTTGGGAAGATCCGATGCTGCTTTTATTTTCACCCTTTTTCGGCCATTTTTCGGGTAACCCCCGGCCCTTACTCGTTTTACCCATTTTTCGGTAACCCCGGCCCTTACTTGTTTTACCCATTTTTCGACCGACGACCAATCTTACCCATTCTACATATTTCTCCATAAACACCCATCCCGTATTCATTTTATCACATTTTCGGGAAGATCCGATGCTGTTTTTATTTTCACCCTTTTTCTGCCATTTTTCGGGTAACCCCCGGCCCTTACTCGTTTTACCCATTTTTCGGTAACCCCCGGCCCTTACTCGTTTTACCCATTTTTCGGCCGACGACCAATATTACTAATTTTATCCATTTCTCTATGAAAATGCACCCCGTATTGATTTTATCACGTTTTCGGGAAGATCCGACGCGATTTTCATTTTTATCGTTTTTCTGCCATTTTTCGGGTAACCCCCGGCCCTTACCTGTTTTACCCATTTTTCGACCGACGACCAATCTTACTAATTCTACCTATTTCTCCATAAACACCCACCCCGTATTCATTTTATCACATTTTCGGGAAGATCCTACGCCATTTTCATTTTTATTGTATTTCTGCCATTTTTCCGGTAACCCCCGGCCCTTACTCGTTTGACCTATTTTTCGGGTAACCCCTGGCCCTTACTCGTTTTACCTATTTTTCGGCCGACACCCAATATTACTAATTTTACCCATTTCTCTATGAAAACACATCCCGTATTCATTTTATCACGTTTTCGGGAAGATCCGATGCTGCTTTTATTTTCACCCTTTTTCGGCCATTTTTCGTGTAACCCCCGGCCCTTACTCATTTGACCCGTTTTTCGGCCGACGACCAATATTACTAATTTTATCCATTTCTCTATGAAAATGCACCCCGTATTGATTTTATCACGTTTTCGGGAAGATCCGATTCGATTTTCATTTTTATCGTTTTTCTTCCATTTTTCCGGTAACCCCCGGTCCTTACTCGTTTTACCCATTTTTCGACCGACGACCAATCTTACCAATTCTACATATTTCTCCATAAACACCCACCCCATATTCATTTTATCACGTTTTCGGGAAGATCCGACGCGATTTTAATTTTTATCGTTTTTCTTCCATTTTTCGTGTAACTCCCGGCCCTTACTCGTTTTACCCATTTTTCGGGTAACCCCCGGCCCTTACTCGTTTTACCCATTTTTCGGGTAACCCCCGGCCCTTACTCGTTTTGCCCATTTTTCGTCCGACACCCAATATTACTAATTTTACCCTTTTCTCCATGAAAACACACCCCGTATTCATTTTATCACGTTTTCGGGAAGATCCGATGCTGCTTTTATTTTCACCATTTTTCGGCCATTTTCGTGTAACCCCCGGCCCTTACTCGTTTGACCCGTTTTTCAGCCGACGACCAATATTACTAATTTTATCCATTTCTCTATGAAAATGCACCCCGTATTGATTTTATCACGTTTTCGGGAAGATCCGATTCGATTTTCATTTTTATCGTTTTTCTTCCATTTTTCCGGTAACCCCCGGTCCTTACTCGTTTTACCCATTTTTCGACCGACGACCAATCTTACCAATTCTACATATTTCTCCATGAACACCCACCCCATATTCATTTTATCACGTTTTCGGGAAGATCCGATGCTGTTTTTATTTTCACCCTTTTTCGGCCATTTTTCGGTAATCCCCGGCCCTTACTCGTTTTACCCATTTTTCGGCCGATGACCAATATTACTAATATTATCAATTTCTCTATGAAAATGCACCCCGTATTGATTTTATCACGTTTTCGGGAAGATCCGACGCGATTTTCATTTTTGTCGTTTTTCGGCCATTTTTCGGGTAACCCCTGGCCCTTACTCGTTTGTCCCATTTTTCGGGTGACCCACGGCCCTTACTCGTTTTACCCATTTTTTGGCCGACACCCAATATTACTAATCTTACCCATTTCTCTATGAAAACCCACCCCGTATTCATTTTATCACGTTTTCGGGAAGATCCGATGCTGTTTTTATTTTCACCCTTTTTCGGCCATTTTTCGGGTAACCCCTGGCCCTTACTCGTTTTACCCATTTTTCGGCCGACACCCAATATTAATAATTTTACCCATTTCTCTATGAAAACACACCCCGTATTCATTTTATCACATTTTCGGGAAGATCCGATGCTGTTTTTATTTTCACCCTTTTTCGGCCATTATTCGGGTAACCCCCGGCCCTTACTTGTTTTACCCATTTTTCGGCCGATGACCAATATTACTAATTTTATCCATTTCTCTATGAAAATGCACCCCGTATTGATTTTATCACGTTTTCGGGAAGATCCGACGCGATTTTCATTTTCGTCGTTTTTCGGCCATTTTTCGGGTAACCCCCGGCCCTTACTCGTTTGTCCCATTTTTCGGGTGACCCCCGGCCCTTACTCGTTTTACCCATTTTTCGGCCGACACCCAATATTAATAATTTTACCCATTTCTCTATGAAAACACACCCCGTATTCATTTTATCACA
This sequence comes from Thunnus albacares, assembly GCF_914725855.1. Classification (NCBI taxonomy): domain Eukaryota; kingdom Metazoa; phylum Chordata; class Actinopteri; order Scombriformes; family Scombridae; genus Thunnus; species Thunnus albacares. The sequence continues at coordinate 15,672,149 of NC_058127.1, read as the reverse complement.
TTTTCGGGAAGATCCGATGCTGTTTTTATTTTCACCCTTTTTCGGCCATTTTTCGGGTAACCCCCGGCCCTTACTCGTTTGTCCCATTTTTCGGGTAACCCACGGCCCTTACTCGTTTTACCCATTTTTTGGCCGACGCCCAATATTACTAATTTTACCCATTTCTCTATTAAAACACATCCCGTACTCATTTTATCTCGTTTTCGGGAAGATCCGATGCTGCTTTTATTTTCACCCTTTATCGGCCATTTTTCGGGTAACCCCCGGCCCTTACTCGTTTTACCCATTTTTCGGCCGATGACCAATATTACTAATTTTATCAATTTCTCTATGAAAATGCACCCCGTATTGATTTTATCACGTTTTCGGGAAGATCCGACGCGATTTTCATTTTTGTCGTTTTTCGGCCATTTTTCGGGTAACCCCCGGCCCTTACTCGTTTTACCCATTTTTCGGCCGACACCCAATATTAATAATTTTACCCATTTCTCTATGAAAACACACCCCGTATTCATTTTATCACGTTTTCGGGAAGATCTGATGCTGTTTTTATTTTCACCCTTTTTCGGCCATTTTTCGGGTAACCCCCGGCCCTTACACGTTTGTCCCATTTTTCGGGTAACCCCCGGCCCCTATTCGTTTGACCCATTTTTCGGCCGACGATCAATATTACTAATTTTATCCATTTCTCTATGAAAATGCACCCCGTATTGATTTTATCACGTTTTCGGGAAGATCCGATTCGATTTTCATTTTTATCGTTTTTCTTCCATTTTTCCGGTAACCCCCGGTCCTTACTCGTTTTACCCATTTTTCGACCGACGACCAATCTTACCAATTCTACATATTTCTCCATAAACACCCACCCCATATTCATTTTATCACATTTTCAGGAAGATCTGATGCTGTTTTTATTTTCACCCTTTTTCGGCCATTTTTCGGGTAACCCCCGGCCCTTACACGTTTGTCCCATTTTTCGGGTAACCCCCGGCCCTTACTCATTTTACCCATTTTTTGGCCGACACCCAATATTACTAATTTTACCCATTTCTCTATTAAAACACATCCCGTATTCATTTTATCTCGTTTTCGGGAAGATCCGATGCTGCTTTTATTTTCACCCTTTTTCCGCCATTTTTCGTGTAACCCCCGGCCCTTACTCGTTTCACCCGTTTTCCGGCCAACGACCAATATTACTAATTTTATCCATTTCTCTATGAAAATGCACCCCTTATTGATTTTATCACGTTTTCGGGAAGATCCGACGCGATTTTAATTTTTATCGTTTTTCTTCCATTTTTCCGGTAACCCCCGGCCCTTACTCGTTTGACCCATTTTTCGGCCGACGACCAATATTACTAGTTTTATCAATTTCTCTTTGAAAATGCACCCCGTATTCATTTTATCACGTTTTCGGGAAGATCCGATGCTGTTTTTATTTTCACCCTTTTTCGGCCATTTTTCGGGTAACCCCCGGCCCTTATTCGTTTGACCCATTTTTCGGGTAACCCCCGGCCCTTACTTGTTTGACCCATTTTTCGGCCGACGACCAATATTACTAATTTTATCAATTTCTCTTTGAAAATGCACCCCGTATTCATTTTATCACGTTTTCTGGAAGATCCGATGCTGTTTTTATTTTCACCTTTTCGGCCATTTTTCGGGTAACCCCCGGCCCTTACTCGTTTTACCCATTTTTTCGGCCGACACCCAATATTAATAATTTTACCCATTTCTCTATGAAAACACACCCCGTATTCATTTTATCACATTTTCGGGAAGATCCGATGCTGTTTTTATTTTCACCCTTTTTCGGCCATTTTTCGGGTAACCCCCGGCCCTTACTCGTTTGACCCATTTTTTCGGGTAACCCACGGCCCTTACTCGTTTTTACCCATTTTTTGGCCGACGCCCAATATTACTAATTTTACCCATTTCTCTATTAAAACACATCCCGTACTCATTTTATCTCGTTTTCGGGAAGATCCGATGCTGCTTCTATTTTCACCCTTTTTCGGCCATTTTTCGGGTAACCCCCGGCCCTTACTCGTTTTACCCATTTTTCGGCCGATGACCAATATTACTAATTTTATCAATTTCTCTATGAAAATGCACCCCGTATTGATTTTATCACGTTTTCGGGAAGATCCGACGCGATTTTCATTTTTGTCGTTTTTTCGGCCATTTTTTCGG